>NC_063452.1:10294275-10609467 GCF_020379485.1 Brassica napus
AATGTGACCTCTCCAACTTTTTTCAGGAACAAATCCAATGCATCGTTTGGCGCCAGACATTGGACTTCCATCTCAACATTAACACCCATGCGTCTGCACACTTCTTGAGACCGAGTGGTGAAAATAACTTTACATCCATTTTCTGTATTTGGGAATGGGATTCCAATCTCAGATAGATTTACTTTTTCCCATATGTCATCCAATAACAACACAAATGTTTTCCTCTTAAGGACATTGTGTATATCACAGGCCTTTTGATTTTTATCTTTTTTGTTCCATTCAGCTCCAACCATGCCTAGTTTGTTTGCAATTTCATCCTGAATCTTTTGGGTATGTGAATCTTTAGAGACCACAATCCAAATCACAATATCAAAACGGACATATCCATCATGTCGAAATTTGTTGTTGATTTGCGTGAGGAATGTAGTTTTGCCTACTCCGCCCATGCCATGCAAACCCATTATACAAACACAATCTTCAATGAGATAGTCCCATGCCTTTTTGAGCATCGTGTCCCGACCAACAATTCCCGGTTGGATAGACCGCTCCTCTACCTCCGATGCTTGAGCTTGCTCGGCAACGACTTCAAAGTCTCCACCAGAGTTTAGATTCTCAACCTCCTTCAACATCAGAAAAACCCTTTTCCCGTAACGATATCTAGATTTTAAATTCATAGAGCAAAACCCACAGAGAGACAACCTTTGACTTCCAACAGGTATTGCACTAAATATAGCATTCACTTGTGTTTTGATTGTGTCGACTCTCGTAAGCCATACCTGGATTTGGGAAAGCCTTTTTAGTCCTTTACCCTCCTCTCTCTCCGCCCTTTTTGACAAATCATCCCGATTTGCCTGAAGCTCCTCCATGGTTGTCTCCAAAGCCTTGAGATTCTCCTCGAGATTGTGAATATAACCCCTTCTGATGCATAACCACTGAAAGACTTGATTCGTACACTGATCACATGATAGCGAGAGAGAGATACAACTTCCCATATTGCAGAGAAAGTGATAACTATTAGAAGGAATTTACTGATTTGAATAAACAAGAGAGATTAGAGAGCAATGATACATAGAGGAAAAGAAGTAATAATCAAATTTAAATCTTGGCAGCCTTCCCACCCTCTCCGACTTTGGGGTGGATAAGTTAACATCAGATTATTTCTTGATTAAAAAATGTCATGCAAGAATAAAATAACTTATTCAGTGCATTCAAATTGATGATTTATATATTATCAACGACGTTTTTCCAGTTTAGAATAAATGCGAAACTATTCTAATATTAAAAGATCATCAATTTGTATGCAATAAGTTATTTTTATTCTTAAATATTCCATTGACGTGTAGAGATGAACTCAAAATGCATCGCTTGGTTCTCAAAGCGTATCAAGATATTTCTTTGTGTACGTACACATAAAAATATGATATTTTAGCAAGTACACATTCAAACCAATTACAACTATAATCATCTGTGTAATATTATTTGTGAAATCAATTTTCTATTTGTTATATTCACCTTAATTCTAGTGATAACTAATTATAAAAGTATCTCTAATAAATTTAAATATTATATCTAATGCTATTATGAGAATTTTATTTTATTTTTAATTAATTTATTATTTTTATTTTTATTTTAACTTTGTTTTTATTTATATTGGTTTCGAAATCATATTATTTATTGAAAACACAATTAAGTGAAAACATAATAATTTGATTTTCAAAATGTGATATGGCTATGATGACATCTACATGTATTGACGAATCAAATGTAATTTAATTTTACATAGTGAGTCGGGTCTTGATGGTGAATTCCAGAGTTGCTTAACTAAACCATTATAAATTAGCATAATTACAATCTCGGTTAATTTTAAATCATAAGATTCTCCTAATCAAAACTTGCTAGATCATTTGCTTTGCCTATTATAAACTCAGTCTATTATTATGATTTCTAATTCTTATTTTAAATCATATTATAATGTTTGATGTATAATATAATCATGTACGGTTCAATGTTTATTGTTTAGGGTTTAAGTTACATATATGATTTATGCTACCACATATTTCTTCCGTTTTATATTAAACTAGATCCTTTTTCTGCGCTACGCGCGGATTGTGTGCTATAAATATTTTTAAAATTTATATTAACTTTTATTTGTCTTGTTTTGATATCTTCTATATTTATGAGGTTGTTTTTATTTCTTAGTTTTTCAATCCATTGTGAATTTTTATTTCTATCATTATTTTTAAGTTGTAAAATAAGGATTTTTAGATAATATGTACACACATCCTTTTTCTTTAATAGTGTTACATATTAGTAATCCAAAAACTCAGTATGAATAACATAATAAAGAAAAAAAAAATGATTGTTTGGAGCTATTTGTTTTTTTTAATGTATGTGGGTATTTATTATTTGCATTTTAATTTTATCTAGTGTTTTTCCTCTCAAATTTCTAACATCCCAATGCAGAATTAATTTTTTTTGTTGCTGTTGGGGTGAATCTAACTTTAAAAATATTTTATATGGTAATTTAACTTGAGTTTTTCTTTTATGAACCTTTATATGTTTTTATATTATTTTTTGTTGACAATATGACTGTTCGTTATTTTAATATCTTATACACACTCCAATGAGATTAGCCGTGTGAATAATTCAACTTCAAAACTTTCTTTCTTTGATGTTCATTAACTGTTTGAAATTAGCCGCTTCTTAATCCCATACAGAGAGAGAGGTATAAATGTTGCATGCGATGACTTCTTAATATGAAAGCTTCATTCTAGGTGACTATTTTTGTCGGTATAATTGTATTTTAGTATAAGTAAGCTTATTGCTACTTTTATTTTCGTTTATTGATTTTGGAGATAGATTCTTTGTATAATGCGTATTTACCTTATTTGTTTTAAAAATATTTTATTTCAGTTTATGTTTTTCCCTTAAAAATAAATTTGAGAAGTTATTTGGTAGGTATGCACTTATAGTGGGAAATGTAGCAATTGATTGTAGTTTTCACCCAAAAATATAGGGAGGCGTCGTAGGAACATTCCTTGATTGAGAGTATCGTTGTTGTTCGCGTAACTTTATGAATGCATCGTTAGCCTTATTTCCTATGGTTCAGATGTACCATGGATTGTGAGATTTCATAAATTTATATATTTTTTGTCATCTCAGTAAATTTCTTCATATTATCTACAATGCAATTATGCAGTTTTCTATCTATTGCTTATCCTTGGTAGTGTAATTTTCTTGTTAACCATTTATAAACATAATAATATATATATTTTAAATTATTTTATAAATATATTTGTTTGATAAAAGTAAGAAAATTTGAATTTTTATGAGTTAATCTGTTGTTTTTCTCATTCTATATTTCTCACATTAATTTGATATGAACGATTTGCAAATCTTCATTGCTATATTAAGTTTTTGTTAATTTGTAGCATCTGATATTTTTGTAAAACCGCTTCTTTTTTGTTCTATATCATGTTGATGGTAACTTTTTGCATTTTTGGATGTATATATTAATCTATATCACTGAGCTTTTTCTCAAATTTTGGGTTTTCATTTTGATCTTCTATTGCTACTACATAAAAAAAATACATTGTCGACTTTAACACTGTTACGGGTCATAGGACGAAAATATTTTTTGTACCCTTTAATATTTATATTTATTTAATGTTTAAAATGTTTTAAAATTTTCATCAGTAATACTGTGTATATTTCTTGATGAAAAATAAACTATGTACATAAAAAATATTTTTGGGTCCTTTTCAATTTACTTTGTTATATTTTCTAATCTTTTGTCTAAAAATATAGATATATAAAACAATTAGACCCCTTAGCTATTAATATATAGGGGACACATGCTTGGATCTGGGGCGGTCGTACCGTTTGTCCGCCTACTCAGCCGGCCTGAAGGTATAGAGTTAATATTTGCTTCTCGTTCTTTTTTCTTTTTTTTTTTCTTTTTTTGGAGAAGGGCTTTTATGCTTCTCGTTCTCAACACTAATATTCTTTGATGTAAATTAATTTTCATTTTTCCTGTTAAAAAAATTCTTTTCATTTTTATGTTGTCTTTCTTTTAGTCGGTGTACATCATTTAACTGTGGGTATGACACTACAAGAAAACAGCGGTATTCTGACGGAAATTCCGACGGAAAATGAAATCCTCAGAATATCCCGAGGAATTTCCGAGGAAATTCCGAGGAAACACAAAATTTGGTTTCCTCGGAATTTCCTCGGAATATACCGACGGAATTCCGAGGAACTATCAATCCGTCGGAATATTCCGAGGAAATTCTAAGGAAAAATGTGTTCCTCGGAAAAAAACCGATGAATTCCGAGAAAATATTATAGCCGTTGGAGAGCCGTTGGGGGATTTTACAAAATTCCGAGGAAATTCCGACGAACTAGCCGTTGGCGTCGGAATTCCGTCGGAATTTCCTCGGTCTGTCGGCAGGATTTAAACTATAAATACAAGCAGTCCTCTTCCTCTTCATTCACTCCATATCTTCATCCCCCCTCTTACTCTATTTACACACGAATTTGATTCATAAAAAATATGTCTTCTTCAAATTATTTTCGTTCTTGGATCGATCAACCTCATTTGGATCCGAACACGAGATTGCTTACGGAAGAATACCAACGAGGTATAACTGAATTCATGGGGTTAGTTCACCGACAACCGGAAGCAAAAACAGGTATGTTAAGATGTCCTTGCTCTAATTGTAAAAATAGAAAGGTTATTAAAGAGTGGGATGTTTGGACTCATCTATATTTGAGTGGGTTTACACAAAGTTACAAAATTTGGTATTATCATGGGGAAACTGATTATGAACATGGTAGTACTAGCGAACCTAGTGTATACCAAGCCCCAAGATGAGAAAATTTGAGTAGATTGAGTGGTCAGTCAGTTTGAATCCTTTGAACATTCTTAAAAGCATGGATGTTGTTGGTTGATCAATGTTTGTGGCTTTTCCATGTTTCACAGCCTGCAGTTGATAGCTGAAAGAATGGTACTCAGATATTAGTTATTTGGTTTATCTAGCAAGGCAAAGCTGAATACGAATTAAAAACTACTCAAAACACAACCAAATAAAGATCGATCGATGCATTTTTGTACAAATAAAGATCGATCGATGCGTTTAAAAAAAGGCTCCCGAGATTTTGTTCGATCCATCGATGGGATAATCTAATCGATCGATCACATTGTTACGCTTTGGTCCATCTTAGTGATCGATCGATGCGTTTTCTGACATATATCCATCGATCGATCCGTTTATACAAAAACTTACAAGATTTTCCGAGGACATTCCGAGGAACGCTTGAGATTCTCGATCGATCGATGGGATAATCTAATCGATCGATCACATTGTTACGCTTTGGTCCATCTTAGTGATCGATCGATGCGTTTTCTGACATATATCCATCGATCGATCCGTTTATACAAAAACTTACAAGATTTTCCGAGGACATTCCGAGGAACTGATATCTTGCATATTTCCATTATCTTATCCATTCGTCCATGTGCATTTTGACCATATAGACTAGGATTTAGCCATGTTTAGGTTGCATTTTGCATACATGAGTCTCTATTAGGTACTGGAGTACCACATGAGGTTATTGGAGACATTCGAGTGCATTTGGAGCTCAAAAGAGGTGAAAAGGTGACCATTGGACGAACCGAACATGGGAGCGACCTCCCGGAGCGAGATCACGAAGTCGCTGTGTCCCACTTCTCAGAGCGACCTTCCTAAAGCGACGCCATGAAGTCGCTCGCGTTCTCGTTACTCCGAACAGTCTTAGATGACCCTGGAGCGACCTCTCAGAGCGACCTACCAAGGTCGCTCCCGATCCAAAACGACCCGTTGGGGCGACACACCAAAGTCGCTCGGGACCTCTCGCCCGGAGACACCAAAAATCGGCCCTGGAGCGACTTTCCGGAGCGACACCTGCAAGTCGCTCCGCGTTATTTTGCTGCCGAAAATCATGATTTCTCAAGGACCTTTTTGAGATTTATTTTGGACGTTTTGCACTTGGAAAAAGCTATGTTTTAAACATTTTTTGTAGCCGGCAGGCAGATTATCTTTTTAGATCTATTGAGAATTACACAAAAAAACTCTCTTGAGAAGTTTATCTCTTGGATTTTGATTGTTATGTTCTTGTGTTATTGTTGATTTCTTATCTATTTCTCTACATGATTAATCTGAAATCCAATATGGGTTTAAGAGGAATCATGGAGATTAGTGAGTAATCACCTTTTGAATTCATGGGTTAGGGAGATCAAGGGTGATTAGGTTAGTTCTAGGATGTTTTAGTGTAGATCATTCTTGTTCCTTGCTAGTAGAGTATTGATAATGCATCTTCTGAGTTGGCCACTCAAAAGTTGATCAATAGACATTTCCCACCCAAAAGGTGTTTGATGAAATGCCTGAGACAACTCTCCTAGGCTTTTAGTATACTTTGCCAAAGACATTTGTTGTTAAAGATGCTAAGATAGCTAATAGACTTGTTAGTAATGATTGCTTTCATATTATTCAACCAAAGACATTTGATGTTTGAGATATGTTAGCAAATGAGCATTCATCTAGACATAGAGCTTGCTTAGAATTGTGTCTAGGCTTAAGGTTGATAGTTTGATTGATCATTTGCCATCCTTAGTTCGATACTTGATCACCCAAGGTCTAATCCCTATGCCCATGAGTTCTCTTTTCCCTTAGTCAAGAAAGTATCATTCTGTTATTGCTTTCTAGTTTTAGTCATAGCTTAAAACTCATCTAAATCATTGGTTGCACTTAGATTAAGTGAGTACTTGCATTCTCAGTGCTTTGATATCCCTCAGAACTGGTTCGACAATCTTTTATACTACAACATTTGTCTTAGGAGCCTTGAAAACTCCTAACATCAGGAACGCTTGAGATTCTCGATCGATCGATGGGATAATCTAATCGATCGATCACATTGTTACGCTTTGGTCCATCTTAGTGATCGATCGATACATTTTTGGATATATATACATCGATCGATCCGTTTATAAAAAAACGCACGAGATTTTGTTACCCCAAACCCTGTTTCCTCGGAAAAGCCTCGGAATATTCCGAGGAAATTCCGAGGAACACCTGATATACTATATCGATCGATGCGTTTTGGTACATATATCCATCGATCGATCCGTTTAAAAAAAATTGACGTATTGAAACCCCAAAAACTAGTTCCTCGGAATTTCCTCGGAATATTCCGACAGAATTCCGAGGAAGAAAATGGTTTCCTCGGAATTCCCTCGGAATAATCCGAGGAAATTCCGAGGAAATAGGGTTTTTAAACTGAAAACAACGTTTTGCGGTTTGAATAACACCTATATAACCCTTATTAAGTGTCTTACGTTCATTATGAAGTCAAAAATTTGTTCTGTACCGTATAATTAACACTTTTCCGATTGTATGAACGAAATCCCACAACATAAGAGAAACACTTATACCTTTTAATGAACGGTAAAGGGAATACTTTCAATTAGTTTTGAAATTTGTTATTTCATGGTTTATGCTCATCTATACAAAGAACCCTCAATGGTATGCATTACAATTGTATAAAAAATGAAATACGGCAAAAAAAATTGATGTTTTGAAACCCCAAACACTAGTTCCTCGGTATTTCCTCGAAATATTTTCATTTTACCGGGCAAATATTTTGCGAAAATTGAAATTAGAATTCCGACGGATAATATCCGTCGGACCCTAGGTTTTATAACCACGAGCCCCTTCTTCTTCCCCATTTCTCTCTTCTTCCTCTGCGCGAGTCCTCTCTTCTCTTCGGCGATTTCCCCCTGAAATCCGACGATATCTCCGGCGATCTCCCCCTTCTCTTACACAAATCATGTAAGGACACTATCCCAGTCTCTTAGGTTCTATTTGTTAGGTTTTTGTGTAGTTTTGATAGATTTTTGTTAGGGTGATTGGTTAGGATTGTGATTTGGTTGTATAATAGGTTTAGAATTGTGATTTGGTTGAATAATTTGTTTTGTTGAATTGATTTAGAATTTTTTTATTTTTTTTTTGTATTTATAAAATCGATTTTTGTATATAAAATCGATTTTTGTATTTTACAAAACGATTTTTCTATATAAATTCGATTTTTTGGATTTTACAAAATCTTTTTTGTATATAAATTCGATTTTTTGGATTTTACAAAACATTTTTAATATCTATTAAACTTTTTTGTGATTAAAAACTATTATTTGGGATTTAAAAATATTTTTAATATATATATATTATTAAAACTATTTTTTGTAATTATTAAACTATTTTTTATTTATTAAAACTATTTTTTGTTTATTAGAACTATTTTTATATATTTATTAAATATTTTTAATATCTATAAATCTTTTTTGTGATTAAAAACTATTATTTGAGATTTTTTTTTAAAAAATATTAATTTATATATTTATGTATTTATTAAATATTTTTTTTTAATTTACAGGTCTCATGATGATCAGATCCGGCCTCGACAGCGTCGTGGTCGTGGCGGTACGGGGAGCCAGTCTCGGGATTCCAGCCATTTTCAGGATTCACCTTCGCCAGCAAATGATGGAGATGATGCAGAGGATGTACCCGAACGAGGTGTTCCCGGACGTGCCAGACCCGTAGTTTTTTTTTTCCAAAAACTCGCAATGTTTTATTTTTATTTGTGAAACTTTGAATATTAATTAATATAATTTCAATTTTATTAATTTTATATTTTCGAATTTAAATTTCAAAAATTTTATATTTTTTAAAAAATTAATATTTTTTACATTCCGAGGAAATTAATTATATTTTTTACTCGATCGATCGATGCGTTTTTGAACATATATCCATCGATCGATCTGTTTATAAAAAAACGTTCGGAATATACCGAGGGACATCTTCCTCGGAATATACCGAGGGACACCTTTCCTCGGAATATTCCGAGGAAGATGTCCCTCGGTATATTCCGAACGGTTTTTTATAAACGGATCGATCGATGGATATATGTCCAAAAACGCATCGATCGATGAACTTCCGAGGAAATATCCCGACGAAGTTCTCCCTCGGTATATTCCGAGGAGATTTCCGACAAACTAGTGATCCTCGGAATTTCCTCGAAATTCCGTCGGAAAATTCCGAGTGATTTCCGAGGAAAGAAGAAATTCCGAGGAATTATTTCCGAGGACTTGTTTCGTCGGTATGTCGCCGGAATAACGTTATTCCGACGAAATTCCGATGATTTTTTCACTCAGTATTCTTGCTGTTTTCTTGTAGTGTGACTATATGGTAGGGTTCGAGTAAATTAAAGTGGGTGGAAAACTATTTCAGCCAATTTATTCTACTTTCATCCAATCAAGTGGAATATTATTTTATTTCATTTATTCTAAAGTGAGAAAAAATAGTAAAAATATAATAAATCTTACCTCAACTATTAATAAGATGAAAAAATTTACTCTAACTTTATTATTTTTCTATCCCTCTCATTTTCACCGTATTTTCCCACCATTTTACTCTAATTGATAACGACACTCAGTATGTGATATGGTTTGTTTAATGCCTTTTGGCTTATCCTAGTTTATGATATGTGTACATGTTGTCAGGTTTCTTTTAATATAATGATTTTTGTTTAATATAGTTTGATGGGTTGAAGTTGATGTTCACATAAGTTAAGATTAATTTAGATACGATAAGAAGTGATATTACGACACATGTGATTTTTGAGGTATATTATTTTAGATATTTTCAAGAAGAGGAATGATAATTGTGAAATAAATAAATTAAAACTTGGCTTTGTCATTTCTGCTTCGTTTAGATAATGCTTCTATTTTAATTAACTGTCTTTCTTTAGCCTGTGTCAATCAAAAAAATTACAATCAAACCAAATATTAAGTAAATTAAAAGAAAAATAAAAGAGCTAACTATGGTTTTATCATAAAGAAAATCAAGATAACAACAAATGAGGAAGTGGCCGCATGATAGACTCTGCTAATCTTTCGTATGAAATACAACACAATAAGCGATATATGTGTTGCTTAAAAACAAAAGCGATATATGTAGTTTTTTATCACTTCGGTTACAACTCTTCGAGACAATAGAAAAAGTTAACCCGAACCAGTTTAGATGTTCTTGGAACTATTCTGGAAGGTCCATCTCAGAAATTCTTGGAGCCCAATGGCACTTGGCAAAACCGGTTGGTGTACATGTTTTCAGGAACGATCAAAAAGTTTCTGAGGCTGTAATGTGATTTGTATTTCTCTAAATATTTTTGTAATTGTCTAAGCAGTTATTCGTGGACATATATATGCTCTTCCAATCCCCCAGTGAAAGCGTTTTAGGTTTCTCCAGCTTTGTTTCTTTTTCTTTGAGTTTTGCAACCTAACCCAAAGCTATTTCTATCTTGCCTTTGATGGCTACTACGGGAGATTGACTAAGATTTGGAACGCCGTAGCTGAGTTCTTTGAAAAACTCAATAATATGCAAGAGTGATTAAAAGGAAAATAAAAGGAAATTAACTACCTTTTCTATTATCATTGTGAAACATGACGGTTTTGATCAAATTATAAACATTGACTTTATATTTGCTGTTGAATTGTAACAATATTATTGTTTAAGAATAGGTATATATACATATCATAAACCCTTTCTCTTTCTTGAGAGGATAGGCCAATAAGTGTTCTTGATCTTTAGCAAATCATCATCATTTCCCCTGAATCGTGATACCCTTGTCCGTATTTGTGTTGATTATAACTGAACGCCAGATGTAATCTTCCACCAACAAAAACAATAGTGCTGACCAAAATTATAAAATACAGAAAAGCCAACAAAGAGACCAGAAAACTTACCTTCTATATTACTGCAGAGAAGCAAGGTGTGATCTTTTCACATCAGCATAAGCTGTTCAGACCCAATTCCAAAATCACCAACTAGAGTTGCAGAAGCTATTGGGTTTTCAACTCATTAAGAGAGAGAAAGCAACAGCAGTTAAAAGAATATAGATTAAAATCTGTAAAGAAACCACCCTTGATAGTGCTTAGCACTAGCCCAAGACCGTAATACCCGAGAACCCGAAAGAAACAAGAAAACTTCCAAGTATGAAGAATAATATGGAAGAACTCTCAAAAGATTTAGAGAACTTTGAGTAGAACACTTTTTCTTTAAGAAAAACTTTCTTATTATTACACTTGTTCAACTTCTTGTGTTGTTGCAAATGAAAGGATGAAGAGGTATTTATAGCCTTCTAAACTATCTTACAAATATCTAGATTATTCTACTATAACCTCCTTACTTCCTAGATTTTTTTTTCATATTCTCTAGATTTTTCTACTTCAATATCTAGATTTTTTCTTCTTGAGGAGGTGATGATAATTCTAGAAAGATTCTAGAATTTGAGCTTAATTTTGGGTTTAGTAGTTTATTGGCCCATAATTAAGCATAACCCAAAATCAAGTTTAACTTCAATACCCCCCCTTAAACTTGATTTTGTCCACCATTCCGAGCTTGGAGCGGAGTATCTCGAACTGACCTTTAGGTAATGACTTGGTGAAGATATCAGCAATGTTGTCCTCGCTTCGAACCTCCAATGCTTCAATTGTTCCATCAAACACCTTCTCTCTTATGAAATGATGTTCCAATTCAATGTGCTTTGTTCTTCCATGGAACACTGGATTATTGGCCAGCTTGATAGCACTTTGGTTATCTCCATAGATGGTAATCGATTTATTGATTGGTTTGAACAAGTCTTCAAGGAGTCTTCGAAGTCATATACATTCTTGGGCTGCGAGTGTTGAAGCTTTATACTCTGCTTCGGTAGTAGAGAATGACACCGTTGCTTGCTTCTTACTGCACCATGAAATGCTTGTGTCTCCACATAAGAACACAAAACCCAAAGTTGATTTTCGATCATCTAAATCTCCACCAAAGTCAGCATCTGTGAAACCATGAAGAGAAACCTTGGCATTATACTTGTACATCAGTCCCATGCCAAGAGTTGTCTTCACATATTTTAATATCTTATTTGCCGCTTCTAGATGTGGCTTCCTTGGTTCCTGCATGAACCGGCTTACAAGGCCAACCGCAAAGGCAATATCTGGTCTGGTCGAGGATTGGGTAACAAGGATCCTTCATCGCGTTTGAGCCTTATGTTGGTATCCAGTGGAGTAGAACGTACCTTTCCTTGGTGTACTCCAAACCTGTCAACAATCCTTTTCGCATAACCTTGTTGGCCGATGAATATTCCATCCTTTACCCTCTCGGCCTCTAGACCAAGAAAGTGATTCAGCTCACCTAACTTCTTCATCTCAAACCTCACCGACATATCCTCTTGTAGACGAGCAATATCAGCATCGTCATTTCCAGTAATGATCATATCATCCACGTAGAGGATAACTACTACATGAACTCTTCCACTTCTCTTGAAGAATAGGCTTGAATCAGCACTTGATGCCATATACCCACAAAACTGAAGAAATTGAGCAAGCTTTCCATACCAAGCCCGTGGAGCTTGTTTTAACCCATACAAGGCTTTCTTTAGCTTGCATACATGGTTAGGATACTCTTGTGATTCAAAACCAGGTGGTTGTTCCATAAATATTTCTTTATCAAGCTCACCATAGAGAAAAGCATTCTTCACATCTAACTGCCATAATTTCCATCTAAAGCTTGCAGCTAGCGATAAGAGTGAGCGTACCTTAGTCATCTTTGCTACTGGACTGAAGGTCTCATCATAATCTTCTCCGTACTTCTGAGAGAATCCTCGAGCAACCAACCTTGCTTTGTATCTATCAATGCTCCCATCTTCCTTTCTCTTTAGTCGATATACCCATTTACAAGAAACGGGTTGAGCATCCTTTGGTTTCGGAACCAAATCCCATGTTTCATTTTTCATGAGAGCATCAATCTCTTCCTTCATTGCGATCACCCACTCATGAACTCCTTTTGCTTCTTCATAAGATGATGGCTCATCTTCATCTAGAAGAGCTGCAAAGTAACAAGAGTAAGTGGTGACGAACCTTTCATCTCTGAACCGAGCGGGTTTGACAATGTTCCTTTTTGGTCGTTGATTGGCGACAGAACCATGATCATGCTCCTCTTCTTCATATTGGTCATCGCTCCCCCTTTCACCTTGAGTCTCCTTTTCAAAGCTTTCATTATCATTTGAAACTTGAATAATTTGTTCATTAGTCTTAGAGGAACCTGAACCATCTTGCTCATCTAAGACTTGATGTGGTCCATAGTACGATGAAACTTCGTCAAAGGCAACATCACGAGACACTGTGTATTTATGTGTCTCTGGATCCATACACCTCCAGCCCTTCCGTTGTTCATCGTAACCGACAAAGATGCACTTCTTTGCCTTTGCTTCCAACTTTGTTCTTTGGGAGTCGAACACATGAACGTAGCAGACCGATCCAAATATCCTTAGATGCATCACCGTCGGCTTCTTCCCGTGAATCATCTCGTAAGGCGACTTCATGTTGTTTGGACTGAGTGGCATCCGGTTGATGACATAGGCTGCGCATCTCATGCCTTCTGCCCATAAGGCCTTTGGCAAATTCCTATCATGTAGCCAACTTCTGCACGTCTCAGTTAGATGTCTAATTTTTCTTTCTGCTACTCCATTTTGTTGAGGTGTATACGGACATGTATATTCTCTCTTAATACCATTCTTTTGGCAAAAAGAGAGAAACTCTTTTGACATGAATTCTCCTCCATTATCCGTCCTTAGAGTCTTTAGCTTCCGGCCAAACTCTCCTTCTACGGTAACCTTGAATTCTTGAAATCTTTGAAATACTTCTGATTTTTCCTTCACAAAGTATACCCAGGTGTACCGTGAGAAATCATCTACGAACAGCAACATGTAGCGAAACCCGGAATAGGAGGATGTTCTTGTTGGACCCATCAAATCACTATGGGCCTTCTCCAATGGACCGTTGCACCTTGAGGTTGAATGATCAAATGGAAGTCTATGTGACTTTCCATATTGACAACCTTCACAAATTTTTCCTCCATCTTGAATCTTCAATTTTGGAAGCCCATGAACCAAATCTTTATTCATCATGACCTTAAGCTTGGTCATATTTATATGGCCAAGTCTAGCATGCCAGATGGAAGCATTGTCATTCGTACTCATCTTTTCCACATAGGCCTGTGAGGCCGATAAAACATATAAATCTTTGACGCGTGCTCCAGTGTGAACAACATCCGCCTTTAATTCTTTAATATTCCTTAAGAACTTAACGTCTCTTGGGCCAAATAGAACATAATTACCTGAGTCGACCGCATTCACCACCGAAAGAAGATTCTTCTTTACTCCAGGGACATGGTACACATTCTTGAGGGTGATCGGTTCTTCATCATCTCCTTTAATGACAACAGTCCCTTCTTTCTCAACTCGATGGATTGAATTATCAGCGGTAATAATGGCTTCTTTCCCGTCATGACGTTGAAGACTAGAAAATAACTTCTCATCTCCGGTAATATGATGGC
Source organism: Brassica napus (assembly GCF_020379485.1). Lineage (NCBI taxonomy): Eukaryota > Viridiplantae > Streptophyta > Magnoliopsida > Brassicales > Brassicaceae > Brassica > Brassica napus. The sequence goes on from NC_063452.1 coordinate 10,308,753, forward strand.
TACAACCCGAGTCTACAATCCAATCATTTCTCAAGTTTTTAGTTGTGGGTGTACCTGGATGTGTAGCCTCCACCGTGAAACATTTCCCCCATTCTTCATCTTCCGTATGACTTTTTGACTCCACCATATTTGTTTCCTTCAACTTGACTCGACAATCCCTTTTGAAATGCCCAAGCTTTCCACACCGATAGCACTTGAACTTTTTCTTATCCATAGAAGATCCTTCACTTCCATCATTGTGTCTTGAACCTCCATCTTTGTTTTTCGCCTTGAAGCTTTGTTGTCTCCGAGCTACAAAGGCGCTTCCCGAGTCATCATTGATTTTGACTCCTGACATTTGCATGGCTAATGACTCTTGCGAAGCTAGCAAATTTTCAAACTCTTCCAAGGAAGGTTGTGTAGCCCATCCTTGAACCGAAGTCACAAACGGTGTATATTCAGGCCGTAGACCTCGAATGATAGACCGCTTCAACCGTGCTTCAGAAATGGACTCCTCCGGATTTAGAGTATTAATCTCAGAGCATAGGTTATTTACCTTGATAAAAAAACTCCGAGATTGAAGACTCCCCCTGCTTCGCATTCGCAAGCTCATTCTCTAATAATTGTAGTTTAGCCTCATTCTTCTTGTTGAACAATTGATCTAAAGCATGCCAAATGGAACTAGCGGAAGTACACCTTGAGACATGCTCAAATATGCTTGAAGATATGGACCTCTTCAAAGCAAACTCCGCCTTGGCATTCTTCCGTGTCCACTCCTTTGTCGCTTCCGGGGTTGCAGCATTTCTCCTTGGTGGTGTTGTGTTGTTACCACCGACGACATCCCATAAGTCCTCACTCACCAGGTATGACTCCATGCATGACTTACATAACCGGTAGTTAGATTGGTTTAGGATTTCCATTCCCAATCCAACAACACGACCCGTTGATTACATACTTAGAATAGACCCGAGCTCTCTTTAAAACTTGATCTTGATGAGCACAAGATTAGCTTGGCTCTGATACCATGTAAAGAAACCACCCTTGATAGTGCTTAGCACTTGCCCAAGACCGTAATACCCGAGAACCCGAAAGAAACAAGAAAACTTCCAAGTATGAAGAATAATATGGAAGAACTCTCAAAAGATTTAGAGAACTTTGAGTAGAACACTTTTTCTTTAAGAAAAACTTTCTTATTATTACACTTGTTCAACTTCTTGTGTTGTTGCAAATGAAAGGATGAAGAGGTATTTATAGCCTTCTAAACTATCTTACAAATATCTAGATTATTCTACTATAACCTCCTTACTTCCTAGATTTTTTTTTCATATTCTCTAAATTTTTCTACTTCAATATCTAGACTTTTTCTTCTTGAGGAAGTGATGATAATTCTAGAAAGATTCTAGAATTTGAGCTTAAGTTTAATAGTTTATTGGCCCATAATTAAGCATAACCCAAAATCAAGTTTAACTTCGATAAAATCTACATAGATAACCATGTGTTTCGTTGTTAAAAAAATACAAAAACCATGTGATCCACATTACCAACGCAAACAGTTTGCCAAAATGACCTTGCTCACCCCTCTATCCATGAAACGGTTTGCAGTCTAACAAAGAAAATAAACATTTGTTAATACGTAGAAAGATGCATATAACACTAATACCATGATTCAACAACCGCCAGTTTAACAAAACAAAATAGCATGAAAGTCAGTTCTAATCTTCTTCTTCATTTGTTTTTCTTCTTGCTCATTTTTCAATTCTAATGTGTAACAGAATCCCCGTGAGCCACTTAGCACCATCACAGATTTCTGAAAAAGCAGTTTTGTGCCCAAACATAAAGAACTATCTAATGAAAAACATATAACAACATGAACTCAAAAACCGATTATCGACTTCGTAATACGTGAGGTAAAATGAAATGGCAAAGTGCAAAAAAATTTCTCGGTAAATCACTACAAGAAAACATAATCTTAACGAGGGCGGTTTTCCTCGTTATTTCGTCGTAAAAGAGGCTTTACGACGAATTAGCGAGGAAACGTGTTTGCTCGTTACACGTCCGTCGTAACACATATTTCCTCGCTAATTCGTCGTAACTTAGCGAGGAATATATTTCGTCGTAAAGACGAAGTAGAACGATTCGTCGTAAAGACGTCGCTACAATTCCTCGTAAGGACGTCGCTACAATTCCTCGTAAATAACTCGAAAACAGTTTCTCGTAATCTACACGTAAATACCTTGAAAGATTTTCCTCGCAAAATACACGTAACAACCACGAAATGATATCCTCGTAAAATGGTCGTAAACATTTCCTCGTTATTTCCTCGTAAATAATTCCTCGTAAAATACTCGTAAAATGTTTCTCGTCATTTCCTCGTAAGATTTCCACGTAAAGAGGTCGTACTTTAGCTACGAATTTACTTCGTTTTTATTATTTTACATAATTTTAAAATATAATTAAAAAATAAATAAAATTATTTAATTTAATAATAAATTAAAATTCAAAATAAAAATAAATTCATATGAAAATATTTTATAAATAAATAAGTTTTGAATTTATATAATACAACAACAAAAAAAAACTAAGGGTCGTTCATCGCCCGGTAGAATTCATCACTCCTCCTCGTAACATCCGCCTCGTTATGTACGTCGTCGGATGACTCGCCATGAATGGGATGTTGTTGTCGCATGTTCCTCAACATGGACTCCCATTCCGGATTTGTGGCCGCAATAACGTCCAAGAAGCCCTCGACTCCACCCATACGAGATTTTGTCGCGGTCAACTCGTTACGCAGCTGAGCGGACTCTCTACGCAGCTCCGTGACTTCATCATCCCGTCGCTGACCATAAGACGATGTCGCTCTCGGAACATCGTTGACGGAACCAATACCCAACGTCCGTCCCTTTTTTTTAGGGACAACCTTAAAAACAAAAAATAAATATTGTAAGTAAATATTTAAAGTTAAATTAAATGAATAATTAAAAATTAATTTTTTTGAAAATTTACCTCCTCGTAAATCTTATCCACTTCAAGTGTGGATAAGGTGACGGGTAATCCGTCGGTAGACTGCTGGGTCAGCTGAGTCTGGCGGTCTTCAACCCGAGCAACTACGTCGTTGTAGATTTGCTCGGACTTGCCATCTACAAATACGCCCGCCTTGTTCTTGTGGGTCCTCTCGTAAAGTTCCATAAGAGACGGGAGATGTCCCGTCTCTTTGGCCTAAAAAACAGTTAAGAAAGTTAGAATAAATTAATATAATTATTAAAAAAATTATTTAATAAAATATTTAATTACCATTTCCAAACGGACACCGGCGTGGGGTTTTTGGCCCGTAGTGTGAAGCATCGGCCCGTTCCCGTGCTCATCGACCGTGTTACGGGAGTTAGAGCAAGCCTGGGCGATTCTAATCGAATCAGGAAGGCGCCAATAACGGATGAGGCCATCCCACACGTCCGTGGTGAGCTCAGCGGGTTTGCCACGCTCATACCCCTTCACGATCCAGTCACCCTTCCAGTTGGAGACCGTGTCCAACAAGCGAACTTTCGCTTTCGCGTTAAACTTCTTCCTCACCCTCTCAGTGATCCCCAAAGCCCAATTATATTTTTGCTGTTGGAAAAAATAAATTAACAATTAGTTTTTTAGAAAGTATATATATAAATCATGAAAAAATTAAAATATATATAATTAATTAATAGAAACTTACAGCGTAAATTTTGAACCACGTCTTTCTGACGTAGTGAGGCGTCTTACTCCAGTTTGGATGTGCCATGGAGAAGTAACCCTTGATCGTGTCGGTTACGTCCGATGCAAGACATCCGTCAACCCCCCACCTGGAAAATACAAATTTAAAATATAAATTATTTTTTAATGTTATAAAAGATATTTAAACGAATTAAAAAAATTAATGCAACATACCACAACGTTCCGTCCGGTCGGTCTGGGTCGATGACTGGTAAACCTTCTCTGCCTGGCAGACTGAGAATGTCCTCTACCGTGTACTGCGAGTAAGGAGCACTCGGAGGCACCATCAGATCAGGATGAATATCAGCGACCATCGGAGGTGCCATCGGAGGAGGCACAGGAGGAGGCATCGGAGGAGGCACATGAGGAGCCGATGGTGCACTAGAAGAAGTAGACCCAGAGACTCTCTGAGTGTACTGAGTCTCGGGGACAGTCTCCTGGCCCGAAGAACTGGGAGCGGAAGAAGAGGCCGGGTCTAAACGACTACCCGGCTCACCGAAGATCTCTCTGTAATGGGCAGTAAGTCTTCCTTTTCGAACCTGGAAAAAAAATGAAATTTTTAAAATTAACATCAACAATATATTTTCCAACATTATCCACCTAATCAACACTAAATAACATAAAATCCGCAAACCTATCTAAATTCCCTATACTAACCACCTAATCTATCCTAAACTAACCAAATTAGAGAGGAATCAGGCTTACCATTGCTACGAAATGGAGAGGAAGTAGAGAGGAAAGAAAGAGTGAGCGGTCGGGTGTATATATAAGATTACATATCGTCGCAAATTCGTCGTAAATTTACGACGAAATAGCGAGCAGTTACAAAGGCCCGTGTTTTTTTTTACGAGGAAATGGCGAGGAATCACAAAGGCCCGTGTTTTTCTTTATGTGGACTTTACGACGATTTTGCTAACGTGGAATTAACGTGATTTATGTTTAAATCTTTTTACGTGGTCTTTACGACGATTTCATCCTACGTGGAATTAACGAGTGTTATGTTTAAATCCCTAGAACCCCAAACCCGAAACCCGAAACCCCAAACCCCAAACCCCAAACCCAAACCCCAAACCCGAAACCCGAAACCCGAAACCCCAACCCCGAAACCCGAAACCCGAAACCCGAAACCCCAAACCCGAAACCCCAAACCCGAAACCCGAAACCCAAACCCGAAACCCCAAACCCCAGATTCCTTATTTTCTACTTCATATATTCCAAACCCCCATCTTTAATTTTCTACTTCATATATTCCAAACCCCAAACCCGAAACCCAAAACCCCAAACCCGAAACCCGAAACCTGAAACCCCAAACCCCAGATTCCTTATTTTCTACTTCATATATTCCAAACCCCCATCTTTAATTTTCTACTTCATATATTCCAAACCCCAAACCCGAAACCCGAAACCCGAAACCCGAAACCTGAAACCCCAAACCCCATATTCCTTATTTTCTACTTCATATATTCCAAACCCCCATCTTTAATTTTCTACTTCATATATTCCAAACCCCAAACCCCAAACCCGAAACCCGAAACCCCAAACCCGAAACCCGAAACCCAACCCCGAAACCCGAAACCCGAAACCCGAAACCCCAAACCCGAAACCCGAAACTCGAAACCCCAAACCCGAAACCCCAACCCCGAAACCCGAAACCTCAAACCCGAAACCCGAAACCCGAAACCCCAAACCCGAAACCCGAAACCCAAACCCCCATCTTTAATTTTCTACTTCATATATTCCAAACCCCCATCTTTAATTTTCTACTTCATATATCCCTAGAACCCCAAACCCGAAACCTGAAACCCGAAACCCGAAACCCGAAACCCGAAACCTGAAACCCGAAACCCGAAACCCCAAACCCCATATTCCTTATTTTCTACTTCATATATTCCAAACCCCCATCTTTAATTTTCTACTTCATATATTCCAAACCTCATATTTAATTTTAGGTTTCGTCGTTATTTCCTCGTTGTCTTACGTGGTTTTTACGACGATTTAATCCTACGTGGACTTTACGACGATTTTATGCTACGTGGACTTTACGACGATTTCATCCTGCGTGGACTTTACGACGATTTCATCCTGCGTGGACTTTACGACGATTTCATCCTACTTGGACTTTACGATGATTTCATCATGCGTGGACTTTACGACGATTTCATCCTACGTGGACTTTACGACGATTTCATCCTGCGTGGACTTTACGACGATTTCATCCTGCGTGGACTTTACGACGATTTGTGCTTACGTGGAATTAACGAGTGTTATGTTTAAATACCTAGAATCAGAAACCCGAAACCCGAAACCCCAACCCCCAAACCCCATACCCTAAACCCGAAACCCCAAACCCGAAACCCGAAACCCCAAACCCGAAACCCCAAACCCGAAACCCGAAACCCAAAACCCAAACCCCCATCTTTAATTTTCTACTTCATATATTCCAAACCCCCATCTTTAATTTTCTACTTCATATATCCCTAAAACCCCAAACCCCGAAACCCGAAAGCCCAAACCCGAAACCCAAAACCCAAAACCCGAAACCCGAAACCAAAAACCCGAAACCCCATATTCCTTATTTTCTACTTCATATATTCCAAACTCCATCTTTATTTCCATTCCAAACCACAATATCCCACATTTGCTTATTCATAAAACAAACTCCCAGCATTACCTTATTCATAAAACAAACCCCAGATTATCTTATTCATAAAACAAACTCCCTCATCTTATTCATAAAACAAATACATCAATCGGATACATCGACATTCTCGTCATCACTAGAAACATCATCATTTTCATTAAACTCGTCTTCAACAGCTTCGTCTGTGGCATCATCGGTAAGATCTTCGTACTCGTGATTATGCGGATCAATGAGAAGGATGTCATCAATTTCTTGTTCAGGTTCCTCGACTTCATTTATCTGTTCTTCTTGCAATGGTGGTTCTTCTCCACTGATGATTCGTCCTCGAGGTGTAACTTTGATCACTGCTAACCAATTTATACCTGAATCTCTCATCCGAGGGTATGGAAGGAAGCTAACTTGGTCTGCTTGTGAAGCTAAGATGAAAGGCTCGAATTTGTTGTACCTTCGTCCACCGTTGACATCAACTACACCGAATTTGTTAGACCGAACACCTCTGTTGACGACGGGGTCGAACCATTCACATTTGAAGAGGACGCATTTCAGCTTCAGTATCCCTGGAAATTCGACTTCAATAATCTCCGTCAAGATCCCGTAGAAATCTGTTTCCCCTTTCACACATATTCCATAGTTACTGGTCGCCCGCTGTCTACCATAGTCATATGTATGAAAAGTATAGCCTCGTGTGAAATACATCTGTGATGTGGTGACCTTTACAAGTGGAGATTGAATTACTTCGTGTAACCACTTAGGATAATCTGCATCGTCGTCGTCATAATCAACCTGCAAAAATAAAGAGAATGTTAATGAAATACAGATAATGTATGAAAAAAAAGTTTTAGTTAATACCTGATTCCGCAACCACTTAATGAAGTGTTGATCTTTCCTTTTGTCTACGTCACTTGTGGATATACCAGGAAATGTTTCTTCGACTTGAGAAACAAATAGGCTGTAAAATCACATTTTATAGGAATGAATCTCTCGCAATTATACAATTAATTATAGTTATATGTGTTTCGAAGTGTCAATATATGTTACCTTTCAAAATAACGCATCAATGGATCTTCGCAATTGAGTAGAATATAGGTGTGTGCACTATGAGCGTCTTCTTCACTCGACCACCAAACCTCTTTACACTTCCCACCGAGTCGCCCAATCTGGCTAAAGATGTCTGGAACACCAGCAACTGCATATGTTGGCGCAACACCACCATCATCATATCTTCTTGGAGCTCTTCTCCGTGTACGTACTTTTGACGCAAAGTAGTACGATGTGAAGTGAGAAACTTCTTCCGTCAAACTTCCAGCAATTATAGAACCTTCAACTTTGGCGAGGTTCTTTGCTTTTCCCTTCAAATATTTCATGGCTCGCTCATACTGATACATCCATCCGTAATGTACAGGTCCACGAAGCAATGCCTCATATGGGAGGTGGACAGCTAGATGCTCCATGACGTCAAAAAATCCGGGAGGAAATATCTTCTCCAAGTTGCACAATAAGATGGGAATGTTCTCCTGAAGCTGTTCCACAACTTCTTCTTTAAGAGTGCGTGTGCTCAGATCCCTGAAAAATGCTCCAATGCCTTTTATATTCAAAAAAAATTAAACACATTGTTAGTCATATATTATTTTGTAAATTATTGTGATATAATACACTACGTACCTGCAAGTGCTTCATGTACGTTTGTTGGAAGTAGCTCCGCAAATGCAAAGGGCAGTAGTCGTTGCATAAATACATGACAATCATGACTCTTCATCCCGGAGAACTTTTGACCCTTTTCAACACATCTAGAGAGATTCGAAACATACCCATCGGGGAACTTCACTTCTGATGCCACCCAGTTGAACAACACCGACTTTTTTTCTGAAGATAATCTGAATATCGGAACGGGAACTTGTCCATTGCTTTTAATATGTAACTCGCTTCTTGAGCAAATATCCGGCAAGTCCAACCTCGATTTTATGTTGTCTTTTGTCTTCCCTGGGACATTCAATATTGTATTCATGATGTTCTCAAAGAAATTCTTCTCTATATGCATCACATCGAGGTTGTGGCGCAGAAGAAGATCCTTCCAATATGGCAACTCCCAAAATATACTCTTCTTGTGCCAGTTGTGATGAACACCGTAAGAATCTGGCATATTACGAGGGACATGCCAATTACCACCCCAACGAACTGTTTCGTTAGCTCCGTAGTAGTCGATTTGCGCTTCAATTTGTTCTCCAGTTAGATATGGAGGAGGAGTGTCTCTCACAACCCTTTTGTGCCTAAACAAATTCTTGTTTCTTCGGTAAGGATGGCCAATGGGAAGAAATCGACGGTGACAATCAAACCAACTTGTCTTCCTACCATTCTTCAGTTGAAACGCATCTGTCGTTCCATTACAATATGGACAAGCTAATCTCCCATGTGTAGTCCATCCAGACAACATCCCATAGGCAGGGAAATCACTTATGGTCCACAAAAGCATCGCTCGCATCGTAAAATTCGTCTTCGTTGAACAGTCATACGTCCTCACCCCTGTTGACCACAAATCCTTCAACTCTTTTATCAGTGGTTGTAGGAAAACATCCAGGGACCTTTTTGGATGGTTCGGACCAGGTATTAATATGGTCAAGAATAGTAACTCCCGTTGCATGCACATCTCCGGTGGCAGGTTGTATGGAGTAAGAAAGACTGGCCACAATGAATATTGTCTCCCTGACATTCCGAACGGACTAAATCCATCTGTGCATAATCCGAGATACACATTCCGGATATTGCTAGCGAAATCTGGATGTACTTTGTTGAAATGTTTCCAGGCTCTTGCATCTGATGGATGAGTCATCTCACCATCCGTCTGAGTATGCTCGGCATGCCATCTCATCTTTCCAGCAGTCTGCTCTGATTGATACAATCTTTTCAATCTGTCTGTAATTGGTAGGTACCACATCCTTTGGTACGGTACCCTATTACGTCCCCGTCCTTGCGGCTTGAATCGTGGCTTCTTGCAGAATCGACATTCTTCTAGCTTCTCATCATCTCCCCAATAGATCATGCAGTTGTCGATGCAAACATCTATCATCTCCGAAGGCAACCCAAGACTATAAACCAGTTTCTGAATCTCATAATAAGAATCAGCAGACACATTGTCTTCCGGCAAATACTCTTTAAACAAGTCCGCCCATTCGTTCATGCAACTTTCAGGTAGATTGTGATCAGTTTTAATATTCATCATTCTAGCAGCTAACGACAATTTAGAGAGACCTTCTCTACAACCACTGTAAAGTGGTTGATTCGCCGCGTTTAACATTTCGTAAAACTTTTTTGCATCTATATTAGGTTCTTCATCTCCATCATGAGCTACGAATGCATCAGCTACCATATCATGAACCCTATCATAATCTACCATCTCCTCCTGCTGGTAACTATGTTCATTATGCAAATGATGATCAACCGGTTCTTTTTCCTGAAAATTGCTATTACTACTACTAGCTTCATTCTGATCATAATTAAAACCTTCTCCATGTTGAAACCAGATATAGTAATTTGCCGTGAAACCTCTATTTATTAAATGCTTCCAAACATTTTCACGGTTTGCCAGTTTCGAATTGTTGCATTTCCGACAAGGACAGAACATCTTACCACTTTCTTGGGCGAGCGGTGTTGAATCTGCTTGATGCATAAATGTCTCCAGACCCGCAAGGTATTCTTTCGTCACTCTCCCGTTAGCATCTCTATGCATATACATCCACTTCCGCAACTCGTAAATATTCCCGGAGCCAGCCATTTTTTTTTCTTTCACGTTTTTTGTTGTTGGTGTGTTTAAAATGATGTTTAAACATCCATATTTATAGGAAAATTCGAATCTGGTAGTTGTAATTTTGCTCTGAATTTACGACGAAAATTAATTAGGTGGGCAAAAAAAACGTGTAACACCTATAAAGTTGGTGGATTCAAAAATTTCCTCGCTAAATACACGTAAACTATTCCCTCGTAAATACCACGCAAAGTTTACGTCGTATTTACGAGGAAATAGTTTTTCCTCGTAAAATACTCGTAAAGTTACATCCACTTTACGACGAAACAGTTTTGTCGTTACGTTACGAGGAAATAACGATGACTTTAGTTTTTCACGTAAATTCGTTGTAAACTCGACGCAAATTTACGAGGATTGTTTTTCCTCGTTAATTTTCGTCGTTAAGCATGTGTTTTCTTGTAGTGAATCTTTGCAGAAAAAATCTTCCAAAGAACAAAACCTGAATCTCTTTGCTTAATTGAATGGAGCAAGCTTAGAGGAACCGGTTTATAGAGAGGGAGGTGAAACACATACATAAATACGGGAGTAAAGGAGACAATTGATTGATTATAAGTGGATCACGGTAACTGAGGCTTCATGAACTCGAATTGGAGAAGACGAACTGACGAACTGTCGGAGGAAAATATGATCGAAGAAGCCACTGGTGGTGGACTTTATTTTGGGCCATGACAAAATAATTTAGGGTTCAAGCGAAGAAACCCCACATTGATCAATCTCGACATGGGCTTAAATGACGTGGCGAAAATACTGTCTGTGATTGGTTGATTTTTAATCTGAGGTGGCATCCTTCTCCACTTGAGCATATCTCCTTTTTAGTATTGTTAGATGTCTTTAGTTTTTAAAATTTGTTTCATTATAAAAAGTAATTTTACAGCTTTTATCCTTAATTTTAAGAGCAATTGGTATGGAAAATCCTAAATAAGTGGTAATTTGCAAGAAAGGAACTCTAATAAAATCATGGGATAGGTCCAGCCTAGAGCATGATTATTGGTAGGTTTTTAGGGTGGGGTTCTTAGCGAAATATAAGAACCTGTCTCTTAACTTTTAACTAAAAAAGCTAAGAACCGTCTCGTAAAACTTTTATTTAAGAGCTGATTCTTAGTTTTTTTAGTTAAAAATTAAGAGACGGGTTCTTATAAATTCCGATAATAACCCCACTTTAAAAACCGTCAAATAATCATGTTCTAAATGTCGAAATGATCAAATTGCTCCTATATTTTGGTGTAATCATGACATCAGCATAATCATTGCCTTAAACAAATATGTACATGTGTGTAATAAGTAAAGCTATAAATAATATAGGTACACATACAGCATTTGAGGCCCAAAACCATTTTAAAAATAAATTCAAATATTATATTTTTATTCTTTCTCTCACTTAACACTCTTCAACTCTTTCTCAATATCTATTCTTTGGATGAATTCACATAAAACCGAAATAGGTTTTACAATCATAATTTTGATCTATCGAAAATGATCATGAACTCATAAAAAACCAGAGAATATAAAAGTAACATGTAACATATAAATCAACCAGATAAGTCATATACAATAAGCATCAAGATAAAAGTAGAGTTTTATAACAGTTCAACCACGTAGTTTAGATATGTATGTAATTAATGTATATCAATTATTTGGTTATCTCTAATGATAGTTGGTTATTAAATTAGTGGTTGGTTAACTGTAACCCATTAGATAACCAAGTTAGAAAGCGAGAGAAATTGTCTGAGGCTGACATCAGCGTAATGGTGACTTTAAACCTATATATACAAAAGTGTAATCAACGTTGTCGCCTGCAAAGTTCTAACATAGCTAGCAGTTACCGATAATATGAAGCCCAATCAAGTTGGGCTCGGTTGCACAACTTAAGAATTAGGGTTCAATCTACGATAATAACAATGTATATTTAGCCGGATAAGATCCACAATCCTGGAACAGATCCCTCATTCTTTTTCCAGAAGTTCGTTCTCTTTTGTTTTTTACATTTAGAGATCCCCCATGTCACTCTTCACCTGATCAAACCAACGCGTCTCATCCCACCATTCGAACCCCTAAAATCACTAATTCATCAAACACTAGGGTTGCAAGTGAAGTCAAAGATTAGGAGTACATTAATTCATAACCTCACATCTCATCCTTATTCTACACTTTCAACGCAGACTCTCACTCTCTCGTGTGTTGGGTAAGCTTCAAAGGTTACTTGTGTAATAAGTTATTCATTAAGGAAAGAAGGATAGCTTATACTAATAGAATTAGGATAAAGATAAGGTTCCTAGATCATTATGTAATAGGTTAAAGATAAGAATACCTATTGCCTATATATAGAGATCATAATGTAAGAAGATCTAATAAGAAAGTTAAGAAAGCAAAGAAAGATAATAAAACAAAGAGACAGTTTTACAAGTTTGTGTGTTCTTGATTACTTTATTTGGTATCAGAGCTTAGGTTATTGCTCTAAGAATTTCAAGAAACATAAACGATGGGTGATATAAAGCCTCTGATGAAACTAAGATGCTGTACCATCCGCTGTTGTCTGTCCAATGCTATCTTTTTCAAATTATACCGTATAGACGAAGAGGATGAAAGTATTGCTGCCTGTTCACAAGGTTTGGGAGGCAATCGATCCTGGATCAATCGACGAAGAGAAGAACGACATCGCAACGGCACTTTTGTTTCAGTCGATACCTGAGAATCAGATTCTGCAGGTTGGAGAAGAAGACTCTCCTAAAGATATATGGGAAGCCATTAAATCTAGAAACCTTGGTGCTGAACGTGTAAAAGAAGCTTGCCTACAAACCCTTATGAACGAGTTTGAAAGATTAAAGATGTCAGACTCAGATACAATTGATACCTTCTCTGGCAAGATATTTGAAATAGCCGCAAAATCAGCTTCTCTAGGTCAAACTCTTGATGAACCTAAACTGGTGAAAAAGTTCTTAAATAGTCTACCAAGGACGAAGTATATCCATATCACAGCCTCGCTAGAACAAGTACTTGACATGAACAAGACAAGCTATGAAGATATTGTTGGGCGTCTTAAAGCCTTTGAGGAACGTGTGCTAGGAGAAGAGACTCACGAACAACAAGGTAATCTACTCTTTGCTAATTCCGATCAAAGTAATGAAAGCAATAAAGGGAGAGGCAGAGGATGGAACCATGGTCGAGGTCGAAATGGCAGAGGAAGAGGACGTGGAAGAGATAGCTATGGCGACAAAAGTAAGTAAAATCGGGATTACTCGCAGATCGTCTGCTACAATTGTAAAAAGAAAGGTCACTTCGCCTCTGTTTGTACCGAGAAGAAAGAGGATCAAGAGCTCAACAAAACAGAAATGGAGGATGCAGACATTGCTCTCTATATGCATGAAGTAGTTTTTCTTAATGAAGAGAAAATGTTGCCAAAAACACTTGATCCAAGCAAGAAAGAAGATGGAGTGTGGTACTTGGACAATGGTGCTAGTAACCACATGACAGTAGAAAGATCCTACTTCTCAGAGCTCAATGAAAACATAAAGGGGAGAGTAAAATTTGGAGATGGTTTGTGTGTGGATATAAACGGCAAAGGATCCATACTCTTTGAAGGCAAAACCGGTGAACATAAGTTACTAACTGACATATATTACATACCAGATTTTAGAAGTAATATACTGTTGGGGTCGAAAACGGTTGCGACGAAGTTAACGTCCAAATCCCCGCAAAATACAAGTATGTCTTTTCGCAACAAATCATGCTAGGTCAAGAGAACGTCACAACGTATGTTCTCGAGATAAAGCTTCGTTTGAATTCTATCTAGATCAAACATAAGCCATCGGAAACATGCCCAGACCGGCTACGGATAGGTCTGAGTATGACGATCAGAACACGGACGAACCAAGCTCGGTCATTACGCTACTACCGCATATGCACGCTATCCGGTCGCTACGTAGCGACCGAGCGTCCGTCCCGCTCGGTCGCTACGTAGCGACCGAGCATTCGTCCCGCTTGGTCGCTACGTAGCGACCGAGCCCAAGCCGAAGCTCGTTCGCTACGCAGCGACCGAGCGTTCGTTCCGCTCGATCGCTACGTAGCGACCGAGCTCTTCCGAAATGTTGATACGACATTAGTCCATGCATTCTCGTTTACCCTTCGATGCTATCTCCCGAAGACCGTAGCGAACCCATTTCATGTTTCCCGCCATTCTAGGTCATTGATCAAACTTTACGGTAAAAACCGCGGAAAGTTCGTTCTTTATCGAAAGAAGCCGTAATAAACGCTTCGAGTCAGAAGATGGCCCAAAGGGACCTAAGACATGACTCGAGACCCAACTTATGATTTCTTAACCAACAGCCCGTAAGCCGCATGACGGTTTACGCTTGGTTCGCAAGGAAAGAAAAATGTCAAGTTTCCGCGGATAAATACAAAATTTTGAAGATAATTACGAAGATCGGAAAAAATGGAATATCTCCATTTTTATGCTATGGCGGCTTAAGGGCAGAAGAGGAAAAGCGTAAACCGACCTAGGAGCCAGTATATAAGGAGTCCTAGACGAGAGGCATGGGGAGGACTTTTCTCAGAGCAAACTTAGCACTTAGAGCAATTAGGCATATTTCCGTTTTTGTTATTCGAGCTGCGACTCAACTAGGTTATTGCCGTCTTAGGGTTTTAGAACTAGGAATCTCGCCGACAGCTCTCGTAGCCCAGGCTCTTACCTTGTTGTAACGCTCAAACGCGAATTCGGAATAAGATCTACTTTGCTCTCTTTTCGATTTCTTATACTTTATCGTTGTTATTCTTGTATTCTGATTGCTTGGCGTGTGGTATTAGCAGATATCCGAGACCTCTGAGAAATTGGAGTTTTCCTAGTTTCCTTATTTAAACGGAAATCGACAGTGTGAATTTCGGTTCCCACTATTTGGCGCTAGAAGGAGGGGGATACGGATCAATCTAACTCTCAACCACATCACACTCAACCAGACATGTCAACTGACGAAGCGGATAACGTGCAGACTCCTCTTAACGGAAGCAGTGGCACTGACCTTCATACTCCCGCAGCGGACGTATCCGCGGCCAACGCACCAGCCAACGCCGCGGCGCTCGAGGAGTTTAAGAAGATGTTCGCCACCTACGAAAAAAGGTTGGAAGAACAGGATTAGCTCGTGAACACCTTGACCAAGCAAGTTGAAACTTTAACGGAAAGGACTCGAGCAATCCGCCCCCGCGGAACCACTAAAGTCCACGGGAAAAGCCTCGACTTCGCAACCCCACTCGACAGGCCTGGAGCCGCGCAGGAACGACCTTCGGTCAAAACCCTAGCGAGAAATCGCCCATCGAAAAGGGAAACCCTAAAAGTCCTCCGCCTCCCGCGAAAGCTTCGGAGGACAACGGAGTCGAGCACGTCGACCTGGATCCTAGCGATGTTTCCAACGATACTGATGAGGACATCGACAGACATCCAAGGAGGACCAGAAGCCGATTCGCTCGAGAAAGCTCTCTGTTCGACAAACCAATGACATAAGAGGAGGAAATCCTCTATTGGAACGAACAAGAAGAGCTGGCTGAAAAGCAAACCGAGCTCACTCGCAGTAAACGCCGACAGGCTCGGAAATCTGCTGACGAGACTTCGGATATCCGCGATCTTCGCGACTATATCACCAAGACTCCGACAGAAGTATGAGCCGTGAAATCCCAAATCCATCACGCTACCAGCGCTGCACCCGAGATCGACAGGCTGCTGGAAGGGGCTCGAAAGACCCCTTTCACCACTCACATCTAAGATATGAGGGTATCCGATCCGGGAAAACTCAAAGTACCGAGGTACGATGGTACGACCGATCCGAAGGCGCACCTTCAGGCTTTTCACATCACGATGGGAAGAGCGAGGCTGAAGGACGGTGAAAAAGACGCCGGCTACTGCCGCCTGTTTGTCGAGAATCTAGAAGGAGTAGCCCTCGAATGGTTCGCACGCCTTAAGCGAAAATCTTTCGGAAGTTTCCGACAGCTCGCATCGGAATTTCTCAAGCAATACTCCATGTTCATAGATAGAGAAACTTCCGATGTCGATCTCTGGAGTCTGTCCCAGAGTGAAAATGAACCCCTCCGTGAGTTCATCAGCCGATTCAAGTTGGTAATGTCCAGGGTCAGCAGGATAAGCGACAAGGTGGCCATTGATGCGCTCAGAAAGGCGCTCTGGTACAAGTCGAAATTCAGAAAATGGATAGCCCACGACAAACCGCGGACGATCAAGGACGCCCTCCACAAGGCGACGGACTACATCATGATCGAGGAAGAAACGAAAATCTTATCGCAAAAACATAAGTCGGCGAGACCATCCTCGAAAGATGTAGATCCAAAAACAAAGAAGAAGTACCCTCGTAACGACAAGTATGTCCATCACGAGGGGGAAGATCTCCAAGGAGTGCACAATTACGCGATGGGCTCGGACCAGGGCCAAACCACGGGTAATACGTGGACTCGCAATCAAGGATATGATGAAAACACCTTCTGCGAGTTCCACCAGTCCCGAGGACACTCCACGACTAACTGCAAAGTCTTGGGAGCAAGGCTGGCCGCGAAGCTACTGGCTGGAGAGCTCTCGGAAGTGACCAGCGTGAAAGAACTCATCCTCGAGACCGATCGCCCCCCGAAGCCGGACAGAAATCCTCCTGCGGAGATAAACGCGACAGAAGACCGGACGACAAGGGGAACGATAACAATCGTCGCAGAGTCAACATAATCATTGGAGGATCGCAATTCTGCAGCGATACGGTTTCAGCCATCAAGGCTTACCAGCGGAAGGCGGAGTCCAGCGCAAACTGGCCTAAATGGTCTCCTACCCGAAGGAGGAAGCCGGCGGGATCGATCAACCTCACTGCGATCCGCTCATCATAGATCTCGTCATACGAGATCTGGAAGTTGGAAGAGCACATATTGACACAGGAAGCACAGTCAATGTAATCTTCCGCGACACTCTCAATCGAATGAGCATCGAAATCGGAGAAGTAACTCCAACGCCGAAACCGCTCACAGGTTTTTCAGGCAAAGTATCGATGACCCTCGGGTCAATCCAGCTGCCAGTAATGGCCAAGGAAATCACGAAAATCATCGAATTCGCAGTGGTTGACCATCCTGCCATCTACAACGTGATCATGGGAACCCCATGGCTCAACGCCATGCAAGCCGTTCCGTCAACGTACCACCTGGGTGTCAAATTCCTGACCCCAAACGGAGTCGCAGCTATCTGGGGATGTCAGAAACAGTCGCGACTATGCTTCCTCGTGGAGCACAAGTTAAGGCAAATGATGACCTCTGCAACGAAAAATTGCAAACGCACGAAGATAGATAAATCTTCGACCAAAAACGTTTCAAGATAAGATGATTTAACATCGTCTGCTGACGCAAACGCTTCGGGTGTCGAAACTCAGGACGAATCCGAAGCCGACACTATGACTCAACCGGAACATCCGGAAGAGAATGCTGAACCGGCCACGGTCATTACAATCAAGGTGGTCAGCATGGTGACAATCACCGAGTAAAAACGCTCGCGGCATAAAATAGAACTACGAGATGGCTTGATCCTCGAAAGAGGTACGTAGGCAGCTCGTCGAAAGATGAGTTCAGCTATCCCCCTCTCTAAAAGGGGGGGGGGGAGTGGGTGCGTATACTTGTATACTCCCACATAGGAAAAGATGCGTTATTGTAATCGAGTTTTTTAGAGATTTCAAAATTTTTTACTACAATATGGGTCGCTTCTTTTTAAGACACTTGCACTTCAATTAACGCAAAAGTCTCAGAACACGCTTAGAAAATCTACAAACATTAACACTCTTGTCAGCAGCCTCGTACGGCCCAAAATCGCAAAACAATCTCTCTTCAGCACTGAAAATATACGTATAGTCTTCGAAATAACTGCGAGACGGCGCCAAGTTAAAAGTCGAGACGATACGAACAAATTGTCCGAACGCGACCACAAAAACCTTACAGTCCGTTTGTCGATTGGCCCCGACGAACACATCAGCCGTCTTAAACAAACACAACTTGATCACTCTTTTGATCTTCGAACATCCAACACAAGGACGAAAGCGCGCTACAAAAAAAATCCAAAATTTTGGTCTAGCACTTCCAGTTGGCTTAAAAATTGTCTCTGGAAAGATGCTCGATTCCTGTCATGCAAGTCATATAAGCCGAGAATCTATCGCGGATTTTAAATCGGTACGAATAAGGTAGAAATCGCAACAGGAAAATCGATAGCCGACTAGTCACCGCACAAACCTTAAAACCAAGAGTAACCTAGGTCTTGCCCTAAACCCATCGCATTGGTTTCAGACAACTCAAGACATGATATTTAAACGATACGAGATCCTAAAACATGACTCTCCGTTCATATCTTGACGTTTCCGAAAGTCCGTAAGAATAAATAATTTTTACGAAAAACTCACGTCTCGAACAAACTAACAGATTGAACGCCTCAACGAAGTTAAATATGAGAAGACAACTCATGTTTACTTCAAACCCACTCGAAACAAAGTAACTCAAACAAACATCCATTATATAAACTGCATAGCGGTAGGGGTTCAAAGCCACCAACGGCCAGTCCCGATAAAAATAAAAACGGCCAAAACAGGCCCATACAAAATTCGAAGGCCACACTCGGCCGGACGTATATGAACAAAGGCCACACTTGGCCGCAGAATACTAGATAATGGAAAAACTTCTTCCCGTCGAACACTCACCTCTCACAGATCAAAGTTAAAATTCCCGGACAAAGAAGCTCTGAATGTATCCGCAGGATAGTTCACTTCCTCATCACCACCAGCAAACTCGGTCGTGGTCTCTATGGTATCAGGAGAAACCGGGATGGGATCCCAGAATCCCTGAATCCTCCCGTCGATCGGAGAAATGAGCGTCTCAGCATGAGCATGATCCTTCATGCCGCCTTTCATTAACTCCATCTCTCTCTCGAAAACGTAGTCATCCGCCCGCGTCTTCCAAAGGCTCCCGACTGAATCACGACACTCACGGGAGTCGCCCAGCGAGTTGAAAGCATCTTTGAGGTTCCCGTACTCAACCTAGAATTGAGAAGCGCGAGTCTTCATCACCTCGACAATCTCCCTCTTGCCCTTCCGTTCCGCCCTACGAACAGCCCTGGCATGATCACGAGCGAGTTGAACATCTCGCGCCAACATCTCGTCTCGCATGCGAGCAAGATCATTCTCCGCCTTCTCCGCATTCTCCGCTTAAAGCGATAGATCATGGCTTCTCTATGGCTCGCCTCAATGGCCCATCCAAGCAAGTTCAAGCCATGTAAAACCGATTGACACGTTATAAACAAAAAACATATATATATAGAAACGATCGTCAAAATTCTTAAAGCCTATACCCCGTTGATGATACGAGATCCTTCCGCGACGACTTTTGGCCTCTCCGACTCGTTCGCGGACAGAGGAGCATCGAAGCCCGAGGGAAGACCAGCGAAGAAATCATCAAAGTCTGGAATAGGGACCTCGTTCGTACCGCTTCCATCGCCGAAAGCAAGGTCCGGATCCCATCCTGGAAGCATGCAATCGTCCACCGAAAACTCCAGGTCGCCGAGGTCAATATCTTTCCCCTTCGAAGAATTCGGCCCCGTCGCAACCGTGGGAACAGCATCGGGACTTTGGTCTTCAGGCTCGGAATCACTCCCTGTATCCCCGCCCAAAGCAGGACTATGATGCACAAACCTCAACGCCTTTCGAACTCTCTTCGGCGTAAAGGAAGTCCAGAAGACAGGACCCTTCCTGAACAGATCCCCCACCGCGATAATTTCCCCAGGAAATGGAGCAAGGGGATTGATGAAGGGACAATCATTCGGCAGCCTCCGGAACAATGGGATACAACTCTTCTCGACAGACGCAGCGTCCACACGAACGAAGAAGAAAATTTTCTTCCACGAGTTGAAGTTAGAAGTAAACCCCTTAACCACTGACATGAAGTTCCGAGGGACCAGCCTGTACTTGTCCGTATCCTTGATGATTTGCGACCGGAGAAGCGCTTCGAAATGATCGACGGTAAGAGAGAGACCATGATCATAGCTTGGGATCAGGACTCCAATGAGGTGCTGAATGCCAAGGGGATTCAGTTGGCTTATCGCCACCCCGAAACGATCCAACACACGGACGATAATTTCGGGAATCGGGAACCACAAACGACAGTGCACTACGAATGCTTCGTAACAAGTAAAGTAACCCTCCGGGGGACTACTAGCGCGCTCTCCTTGACGAGGAACCCTGAACTCCACCGCATCCGAAATATGGTAGAACGACTGCATGACCTCGAGGAATTTGCTAGTACTCCTACTTGGTGCACCTTCCTCGACCGGGCGACGGTTCATGACCGGGAACGATTTCTCTTTGGGAGACGTGATCGAACCATAACACGCCCCCCACCATGCCTCGTTCTCGGCCGAGTGTGGGAACCGAAATTCGCACTGTCGATTTCCGTTTAAATTAGGAAAGTTAGAAAAACCCTAATTTCCCAGAGGTCCCAGATATCTGTTAAACCACACGCCAAGCAATCAGAACACGATAATGACAACGATAAAGTATAAGAAATCGTAAAAGAGAGCAAAAGGAGTTTTATTCCGAATCCGCGTATGAGCATTACACCAAGGTAGAAGCCTTGGCTACGAGAGCTATCGGCGAGATTCCTAGTTCTAACAACCTAAGACTGCAAAACCTAGTTGAGTCGCAGCTCGAAATAACAAAAACGAAAAGTTACCTAATTGCTCTAAGTGCTAAGTTTGCTCTCAGAAAAGTCCCCTCCATGCCTCTCGCCTAGGACTCCTTATATACTGGCTCCTAGGTCGGTTTACGCTTTTCCCCTTCTGCCCTTAAGCCGCCATAGCATAAAAATGGAGATATTCCAGTTTTTCCGATCTTCGTAATTATCTTCTAAATTTGGTATTTATCCGCGGAAACTTGACATTTATCTTTCCTTGCGAACCAAGCGTAAACCGTCATGCGGCTTACGGGCTGTTGGTTAAGAAATCGTAAGTTGGGCCTCGAGTCATGTCTTAGGTCCCTTTGGGCCGTCTTTTGACTCGAAGCGTTTGTTCCGGCTTCGTTCGATAAAGAACGAACTTTCCGCGGTTTTTACGGTAAAGTTTGCTCGATAACTTAGAATGGCGGGGAACGTGAAATGGGTTTGCTACGGTGTTCGGGAGATAGCATCGAAGGGTAGACGAAAATGCATGGACTAATGTCATATCGACGTTTCGGAACAGCTCGAGAATAGCTCGAGCAGAAGCTCGGTCGCTACGTAGCGACCGACCTCGAGCAGTCGCTCGGTCGTTATGTAGCGACCGACCTCGAGCAGTCGCTCGGTCGTTACGGAGCGACCGAGCGGAACACGCGTTCTGACGCTGCGTAGCGACCATTTTCGAGCTCTTGTCTGATGACTCACGTTTCCTCCGCAAAGCTTTTCGTAAAGAAGAATCTATTTCGAAAAAGTATTTGTCGAAGAAGGTTTCTACGTTTTCTTCTTCGGGGATTTGGACGTTAACTTCGTCGCAACCGTTTTCGACCCCAACAGTTAGCCCCCCAGCTCGTTGGGAGCGTGGATTTCTAATGAGATCCCAATGCGCGGTATGGCGAGTTCGGACGAGATTTGTGTATTTGGGCGAAGCTCGTGTCCAAAAATCCGTAAGTAAATAGTAATTTCTCATGCCTATAAGAAGGGAGGTAATTTATTCACTATCTTTACACTTACTCATTTTTATAGAGAGGTTTCTTGAAAAGTTCTTTCTTCTTTATCTTTCTCTCTATCATTTCCTTCTTGATAAAAAAAAAAAAACAAGAGATGTCGAGTAAGAAGAGGAGTTCGAAGAAAGGGTCCTTGCCCGCGAACGTTTCTGAAGAGCTACGAGTGCCGAAGATGGAATTCGTTCCTCATTCGGTAGACCCGGCCGAGAACGAGGCATGGTGGGTGGCGTGTTACGGTTCGATCACGCCACCCAAAGAAAAATCGTTCCCGGTCATGAACCATCGCCCGGTGGAGGTAGGTGCACCAAGTAGGAGTATTAGTGAATTCCTCGAGGTCATGCGGTCGTTCTACCATATTTCGGACACGGTGGAATTCAGGGTTCCTCGTCAAGGAGAATGCGCTAATAGTCCCCCGGAGGGTTACTTTACTTGTTACGAAGCATTCGTAGTGCGCTGCCGTTTGTGGTTCCCGATCCCCGAGATTATCGTCTGTGTGTTGGATCGTTTCGGGGTGGCGATAAGCCAGCTGAATCCTCTTGGCATCCAGCACCTCATTGGAGTCCTGATCCTGAGCTACGAACATGGTCTCTCCCTCACCGTCGATCACTTCGAAGCGCTTCTTCGGTTACAGATCATCAAGGATACGGACATTTACAGGCTGGTTCCTCGAAACTTCATGTCAGTGGTAAAGGGGTTTACTTCTAACTTCAACTCGTGGGAGAAGTTTTTCATCTTCGTTCGTGTAGACGCCGCGTCCGTTTAGGAGAGTTGTATCCCATTGTTCCGGAGGTTGCCGAACGATCGTCCCTTCATCAATCCTCTTGCTCTGTTTCCTGAGGACATTATTGCGGTGAGTGATCTGCTCAGGAACGATCCTTTTTCTGGACTTCCTTTACGCCGAACAGAGTTCGAAAAGCGCTGAGGTTTGTGCATCCTAGTCCTGCTTTGGGCGGAGAAACATGGAGTGATTCCGAGCCTGATGACCAAGGTCCCGACGCCGCTCCCACGATTGCGACGGGGCTGAACTATTCGAAGGGGAAAGATATTGACCTTGGTGACCTGGAGTTTTCGGTGGACGATTGCATGCTTCCAGGATGGGATCCGGACCTT
Organism: Brassica napus; assembly: GCF_020379485.1. Lineage (NCBI taxonomy): Eukaryota > Viridiplantae > Streptophyta > Magnoliopsida > Brassicales > Brassicaceae > Brassica > Brassica napus. The sequence continues at coordinate 10,331,731 of NC_063452.1, forward strand.
GCTTTCGGCGATGGAAGCGGTACGAGCGAGGTCCCTATTCCGGACTTTGATGATTTCTTCGCTGGTCTTCCGTTGGGCTTCGATGCTCCTCTGGCCACGAGCGAGTCGGGGAGGCCGAAAGTCGTCGCGGAAGGATCTCATATCATCAACGGGGTATAAACTTTAAGAATTTTGACGATCGTTATTATTATTATTTTTTTGCTTATAACGTGTCAATCGGTTTTATAGGGCTTGAACTTGCTTGGATCGGCCATTAAGACGAGCCATAGAGAGGCCATGATCTATCGCTTTAAAGTAGAGAAGGCGGAAAATGATCTTGCTCGCATGCGAGACGAGATGTTGGCGCGAGATGCTCAACTCGCTCGTGATCATGCCAGGGCTGTTCGTAGGGCGGAATGGAAGGGCAAGAGGGAAATTGTCGAGGTGATGAAGACTCGCGCTTCTCAATTCCAGGTTGAGTACGGGAATCTTAAGGCCGCTTTCAACTCGCTTGGCGACCTCCGTGATTGTCACGGCTCTGTCGGGAGCATTTGGAAGACGCGAGCGGATGACTACGTTTTCGAGAGGGAGATGGAGTTAATGAAGGGTGGCATGAAGGATCATGCTCACGCTGAGACGCTCATTCCTCTGATCGATGGGAAGATTCAAGGATTCTGGGATCCCATCCCGGTTTCTCCTGATACCGTAGAAACCACGACTGATTTTGCCGGTGACGATGAGGAAGTGAACTATCCCGCGGATGCATTCGGAGTTTCCTTGTCCGGGAATTTTAGCTTTAATCTGTGAGTGTTTTGACGGGAAGAAGTTTTTCCCTTATCTAGTATTTAGCGGCCGAGTGTGGCCTTTGTTCATATATGTCTGGCCGAGTGTGGCCTTCGAACTTTGTATGGGCCTGTTTTGGCCGTTTTTATCGGGACTGGCCGTTGGTGGCTTTGAACCCCTACCGCTATGCGGTTTATATAATGGATGTTTGTTTGTGCGGTTTATATAATGGATGTTTGTTTGAGTTACTTTGTTTCGAGTGGGTTTGAAGTAAACATGAGTTGTCGTCACATATTTAACTTCGTTGAGGCGTTCAATCTGGTGGTTTGTCCGAGACGTGAGTTTTCGTAAAAATTATTTTGGATCTTTCGGGAACGTTGAGATATGAACGGAGAGACATGTTTTAGGATCTCGTATCGTTTAGATATCATGTCTTTGAGATGTCTGAGACCAATGCGATGGGTTTAGGGCAAGACCTAGGTTTACTCTCGGTTTTAAGGTTTGTGCGGTGACTAGCCGGCTATCGGTTTTCTTGTTGCGATTTCTACCTGATTCGTACCGATTTAAAGTCCGCGATAGGTTCTCGTCTTATACGACTTGTAGGGTACGAATCGAGCATCTTTCCAGAGACAATTTTATGCCAACTGGAAGTGCTAGACCAAAATTTTGGATTTTTTTTGTAGCGCGCTTTCGTCCTTGTGTTGGACGTTTGAAGATCAAAAGAGTGATCAAGTTGCGTTTGTTTAAGACGGATGATGTGTTCGTCGGGGCCAACCGACAAACGGAGTGTAAGATTTGTAGTGGTCGCGTTCAGACAATTTGTTCGTATCTTCTCGATTTTTAACTTGGCGACGTCTCGCAGTTATTTCGAAGACTATACATATATTTTCGGTGCTGAAGTGAGATTGTTTTGTGATTTTGGGCCGTACGAGGCTGCTGGCAAGAGTATTAACGTTTGTAGATTTTCTAGGCGTGTTCTGAGACTTTTGCAAGTGTCTTAAAAAGGAACGACGCATATTGATTGTAAAAACTTTCGAAATTTCTAAAGAACTCGATTACCATAACGCATCTTTTCCTATGTGGGAGTATACGAGTATACGCACCCCCTCCCCCCCCCTTTTAGAGAGGGGGATATCTGAACTCGTCTTTCGACGAGCTGCCTATGTACCTCTTTCGAGGATCAAGACATCTCGTAGTTATGTTTTATGCCGCGAGCGTTTTCACTCGGCGGTTGTCGCCGTGCTGACCGCCTTGATCGTGATGATCGTGGCTGGGTCAGTGTTCTCTTCCGGATGTTCCGGTTGAGTTGTAGTGTCGGCTTTGGACTCATGTTGAGTTTCGACACCTGAAGCGTTTGCGTCAGCAGACGATGTTAAATCGTCTTTTCTTGAAACGTTTTTGGTCGGAGATTTATCGATCTTCGTGCGTTTGCGATTTGCCGTTGCAGAGTCGCGACTATTTCTGACATCCCCAGATAGATGCGACTCCGTTTGGGGTCGGGAATTTGACACCCATGTGGTATGTCGATGGAACGGCTTGCATAGCGTTGAGCTTTGGGGTTCCCATGATCACGTTGTAGATGGCAGGATGATCGACTACCGCGAATTCGACGATTTTTGTGATCTTCTTGGCCATGACTGGTAGCTGAATCGACCCGAGGGTCATCGATACTTCGCCTGAAAAGCTTGTTAGCGGTTTCGGAGTTGGAGTTACTTCTCCGAGTTCGATGCTCATCCGATTTAGAGTGTCGCGGAAGATTACATTGACCGTGCTTCCCGTGTCAATGAGTACTCTTCCGACTTCTAGATCTCGTATGACGAGGTCTATGACGAGCGGATCGCAGTGAGGTTGATCGATCCCGCCGGCTTCCTCCTTTGTTAAGGTGATTGAGCAGTTCTGATCATCTCGGGTAGGCGACCATGTAGGCCAGTTTGCGCTCGACTCCGCCTTGCGCTGGTAAGCCTTGATGGCCGAAACCGTATCGTTGCAGAATTGCGATCCTCCGATGATCATGATGACTCTGTGACGATTGTTATCGTTCCCTTTGTCGTCTGGCCTTCTGCCGCGTTTATCCCCAGATTGGTTTCTTTGAGGAGATCTTTCCACGGGAAGATTTCTGTCCGGCTCCGGGGGGCGATCGGTCTCGAGGATGAGATCTTTCACGCTGGTCACTTCCGAGAGCTCTCTAGCTAGTAGCTTCGCAGCCAGCCTTGCTCCCAAGACTTTGCAGTTAGTCGTGGAGTGTCCTCGGGACTGGTGGAACTCGCAGAAGGTGTTTTCATCGTATCCTTGATTGCGAGTCCACGTATTACCCGTGGTTTGGCCCTGGTCCGAGCCGATCGCGTAATTATGCGCTCCTTGGAGATCTTCCCCCTCGTGATGGACATACTTGTCGTTACGAGGGTTCTTCTTCTTCGAGGATGGTCTCGCCGACTTATGTTTTTGCGATAAGACTTTCGTTTCTTCCTCGATCATGATGTAGTATGTTGCCTTGTGGAGGGAGTCCTGGATCGTCCGCGGTTTGTCGAGGGATATCCATTTTCTGAATTTCGACTTGTACCAGAGCGCCTTTTTGAGCGCATCGATGGCCACCTTGTCGCTTATCCCGCTGACCCTGGACATTACCAACTTGAATCGGCTGATGAACTCGCGGAGGGATTCGTCTTCCCTCTAGGACAGACTCCAGAGATCGACATCGGAAGTTTCTCTATCTATGAACATAGAGTATTGCTTGAGAAATTCCGATGCGAGCTGTCGGAAACTTCTGATAGAGTTTCGCTTGAGGCGTTCGAACCATTCGAGGGCTGCTCCTTCTAGATTCTCGACGAACAGGCGGCAGTAGCCGGCATCTCTTTCGCCGTCCTTCAGCCTCGCTCTTCCCATTGTGATGTGGAAAGCCTGAAGGTGTGCTCTCGGATCGGTCGTGCCATCATACTTCAGTACTTTGATTTTTCCTAGATCGGATACCCTCGTATCTGAGATGCGAATGGTGAAAGGGGTCTTCCGAGCCCCTTCTGTGCTTGTCGGCGTTTACTGCGAGTGAGCTCGGTTTGCTTTTCAGCCAGCTCTTCTTGTTCGTTCCAATAGAGGATTTGCTCATCTTCTGTCATTGGTTTGTCGAACGGAGAGCTTTCCCGAGTGAATCGGCTTTTGGTCCTCCTTGGATGTCTGTCGACGTCCTCGTCAGTATCGTTGGAGACATCGCTAGGATCCAGGTCGACTTGCTCGACTCCGTTGTCCTCCGAAACCTTCGCGGGAGGCGGAGGGATTTCAAAGTTTCCCTTTTCGATGGGAGATTTCTCGCTAGGGTTTTGACCCGAAGGTTGTTCCTGCGCGGGTTAAGGCCTATTGAGTGGGGTTGCGAAGTCGAGTATTTTCCCGCGGACTTTAGTGGTTCCGCGGGGGCGGATTGCTCAAGTCCTTACCGTTAAAGTTTCAACTTGTTTGGTCAAGGTGCTCACGAGCTTATCCTGTTCTTCCGACCTTTTTTCGTAGGTGGCGAACATCTTTTTAAACTCCTCGAGCGCCGCGGCGTTGGCTGGTGCGTTGGCCGCGGATACGTCCACTGCGGGAGTGTGGAGATTAGTGCCACTGCCTCCGTTAAGAGGAGTCTGCACGTTATTCGTGTCGTCAGTTGACATGTCTGGTTGAGCGTGATGTGGTTGAGAGTTAGATTGATCCGTACCCACCCCCTCCCTCTAGCGCCAAACTGTGGGAACCGAAATTTGCACTGTCGATTTCCGTTTAAATTAGGAAAGTTTGGAAAACCCTAATTTCTCAGAGGTCCCGTATATCTGTTAAACCACACGCCAAGCAATCAGAACATGATAATGACAACGATAAAGTATAAGAAATCGTAAAAGAGAGCAAAAGGAGTTTTATTCCGAATCCGCGTATGAGCGTTACAACAAGGTAGAAGCCTTGGCTACGAGAGCTGTCGGCGAGATTCCTAGTTCAAACAACCTAAGACTGCAAAACCTAGTTGAGTCGCAGCTCGAAATAACAAAAACAGAAAGTTGCCTAATTGCTCTAAGTGCTAAGTTTGCTCTCAGAAAAGTCCCCTCCATGCCTCTCGCCTAGGACTCCTTATATACGTAGCGACCGAGCTCTTCCGAAACGTCGATACGACATTAGTCCATGCATTCTCGCCTACCCTTCGATGCTATCTCCCGAAGACCGTAGCGAACTCATTTCATGTTTCCCGCCTTTCTAAGTCATCGATCAAACTTTACGGTAAAAACCGCGGAAAGTTCGTTATTTATCGAAAGAAGCCATAATAAACACTTCGAGTCAGAATACGGCCCAAAGGGACCTAAGACATGACTCGAGGCGCAACTTACGATTTCTTAACCAACAGCCCGTAAGCCGCATGACGGTTTACGCTTGGTTCGCAAGGAAAGATAAATGTCAAGTTTCCGCGGATAAATACGAAATTTTGAAGATAATTACGAAGATCGGAAAAAATGGAATATCTCCATTTTTATGCTATGGCGGCTTAAGGGCAGAAGAGGAAAAGCGTAAACCGACCTAGGAGCCAGTATATAAGGAGTCCTAGGCGAGAGGCATGGGGAGGACTTTTCTCAGAGCACACTTAGCACTTAGAGCAATTAGGCATATTTTCGTTTTTGTTATTCGAGCTGTGACTCAACTAGGTTATTGCCGTCTTAGGGTTTTAGAACAAGGAATCTCGCCGACAGCTCTCGTAGTCCAGGCTCTTACCTTGTTGTAACGCTCAAACGCGAATTCGGAATAAGATCTACTTTGCGCTCTTTTCGATTTCTTATACTTTATCGTTGTTATTCTTGTATTCTGATTGCTTGGCGTGTGGTATTAGCAGATATCCGGGACCTCTGGAAAATTAGGGTTTTCCTAGTTTCCTTATTTAAACGGAAATCGACAGTGCGAATTTTGGTTCCCACATATACTCAGCTTGGGTCAAGCAACTGATCAAGGTTGCGACGTTAGAATGAAAGAGAACTACTTAACGTTGAGGGATCCAAGTGGTAGATTGCTGATAAAATTTTTAAGTACCTCAAATAGACTCTATAAAATCCCTCTCAAAGTTGGAAGACCTTACTGTCTACTCTCAAAGTTCAATGAAGAACCGTGGAGATGGCACGCCAGACTTGGACACATCAGTTTCAAGACCATAAGGAACATGGTGGCTCAACAGATGGTTCAAGGACTGCCTGAGATTGTAGAAGTAAAGCAAATCTGCAACTCTTGCCTGGTTGGCAAGCAAACAAGACACTTGTTTCTCTCAGCAACGACTTACAGATCGCGCCGTGCACTAGAGCTGTTTCACGCGGATCTCTGTGGCCCAATCTCCCCTGCAACACCATCAGATAACAGATATACGTTTGTGATTGTCGACGACCACATAAGGTACATGTGGTCCATCTTATTAAAAGAGAAGAGTGAAGCCTTTGAAAAGTTTAAGATGTTTAAGAATCTTGTGGAGAAGGATGTTGACAAGAATATATTAGCTCTTCGTACGGACAGAGGAGGTGAGTTCACTTCCAAGGAGTTTCAAGAATTCTGTAACAAAGAAGGCATCAAATGTCAGTTAACAGCTTCTTACACACCACAGCGAAACGGTGTGGTTGAAAGGAGAAATCGTACACTTATGGAGATGACAAGAAGTATGTTGAAAGCGATGAATGTTCCAAACTACATGTGGGGTGAATCCGTTCGTCACGCAACCTATCTAATCAACTGTGTGCCTACTAGGGCTTTAAAGAATCAAACGCCGTATGAAAGCTTGAAAGGAAGAAAGCCTAGCATAGGTCACATTAGGGTTTTTGGATGCGTTGCACACGCAAAAGTGGACTCTGTTCACTTAAGGAAGTTAGATGATCGATCTCAAACCCTTGTACATCTTAGCATCGAGCCTGGCTCGAAAGCCTACCGTCTCTACAACCCCGATACTAAATGTATTATAGTAAGTGGAGACGTGATATTTGACGAGAAAGCAACTTGGAAGTGGAAGGGAGAGGATAAGGAAGAGAACCACCCGGGAAGCTTTCATATGACGTGTGGAGCTACACTGGATGAAGGCAATGGTCCGTTTGTAGTTGGAGAGAATCAGGAAGAAACCATCGCTACAGATACAGAGCACCCTGTTGATGACCTAGAACCAACACATGCGGAGGAAGCAAGCGAGCAGCCTGCAACTCAAGATGCAAGACGATCAACTCGTCAGACAAGTAAACCTAGTTACCTCGAAGATTATATCTTACTTGCTGAGTTGGAATGTGAGTTGCTACTACTCTCTATTAATGATGAACCGGCGAGCTGGCATGAAGCAAAGGGTAGCAAGAAGTGGACTAACGCGTATCAAGATGAGATTGACTCTATTAACAAAAACAATACTTGGATTTTGGTTGATAAACCAACAGGAGTCAAGATCATCGGTCTCAAGTGGGTCTTTAAGGTAAAAAGGAATGCAGACGGGTCTATCAACAAATTCAAAGCTCGACTTGTATCTAAAGGTTATGTACAAGAGCATGGAATCGACTTTGACGAAGTCTTTGCTCCGGTAGCTCGATTAGAGACGATAAGACTTCTAATTGGTTTGTCAGCTGCAAACAAATGGGAGATTCATCATCTAGATGTCAAAACCGCTTTCCTACATGGAGAGTTAAATGAAGAAGTCTATGTTTCACATCCTAAAGGGTTTGAAAAAAAGGGAGAAGAACATAAGGTTTTCAAACTCTCCAAAGCTTTGTATGGACTAAGACAAGCACCACGGGCTTGGAACACAAAACTCGATCAAATCCTCAAGCGACTTGGATTCAAGAAGTGCTCAAAAGAAAGCTCAGTGTATCAAAAGGAAAGTGGAGGTAAGCTACTGATTGTGGCTATATATGTCGATGATCTCATTGTTACTGGAAATTCGGCTAAGGAAATCAATGATTTCAAGAAAGATATGTCGAAGAACTTTGAGATGTCTGACTTAGGGCTACTAACGTATTACCTTGGGCTTGAAGTAAGACAAAACTCCGACTGCATTATGATTAATCAAGAAGCCTACGCTAGGAGAATATTGAAGGATGCAGTAATGGATGAATGCAATTCAACGTGCATACCGATGGAGTTTGGTCTACAACTCTCTAAAGGATTGGACGAACCAGAGATTGATGCGACGCTCTATCAAAGAAGAATTGGTTGCCTTCGATACCTTATGCACACACGACCTGATATTGCGTTCTCAGTAGGTATCTTAAGTAGATACATGCACTCGCCAAGAACCTCTCATGGCAATGCACTGAAGCAAGTGTTAAGATATCTTAAAGGGACACTCGGGTATGGTTTATCATTCAAGCTAGGAGGATCTAAGAAGCTCATTGGGTATAGTGATAGTAGTCACAACACCGATCCTGATGATGGTAGAAGTACAACACGACATCTGTTTTGTCTAGGAGAAACGCCAATAACGTGGTGTTCACAGAAACAAGACACAGTTGCTTTATCCTCTTGTGAATCAGAGTTTATGGCGGCAACGGAGGCTGCGAAGCAAGCTGTGTGGCTGCAATACCTGATAAGTGAGATCACGAACAGAAAGATTGAGAAGACATTGATTCGTGCTGACAACAAATCAGCAATTGCACTAGCCAAGAATCCTGTGTTTCATCGTCGAAGCAAGCACATTCACAAGCGGTTTCATTTCATTCGAGAAAAGGTTGAGCAAGACGAGATTGATGTGGAACATGTACCTGGAACAGAACAGAAAGCTGATATCCTAACTAAGGCTTTGGCAAGAATCAAGTTTAAGGAGATGAAGGATCTGATTCAAGTTCAAGATCTTAGTGAGAATGGTGTGAAGCTTAGAATATGAGAATGGTGTGAAGCTTAGAATATGAGAATGTTGGGTAAGCTTCAAAGTTACTTGTGTAATAAGTTATTCATTAAGGAAAGAATGAAAGCTTATACTAATAGGATTAGGATAAAGATAAGGTTTCTAGATCATTATGTAATAGGTTAAAGATAAGAATACCTATTGCCTATATATAGAGATCATAATGTAAGAAGGTCTAATAAGAAAGTTAAGAAAGCAAAGAAAGATAATAAAACAAAGAGACAGTTTTATAAGTTTGTGTGTTCTTGATTAATTTATCGTGATCATCTGTTTCCGCGAAGGTCAACTCGCTACCCCCACAAAAATCAGCGACACCATGTCGATGTTCATCCTCAAGTTACATTAGTTTGTTTAATGGGATCTGAATGAGAACACCGTGTGCATGACAGCATGAGTATTATATAAGTTTAGCCGGCTAATAAATATATTTTGGTGGTGTATTAAATTAGTTTAGCCGGCTAACAATTATATGTTTATGTATTTATCTTCTGTGTTTTTATTTTAAGTAATGTTAGCTTACTAATTTTTTTTTGTCATATGAAGAAAGTGAAATATATCTTCTGAATATTGTTGCTCTTGCAAATGACTGATGATTTTTTTTTTATCACAAACAAATTACAGATGGTTATAATGTGACTTTTTAGATTATCCGTAAATTAGCATAATTATATTTCAATTTATCAGCATACTACACATGTTAGCTGATATTAAGATTTGAAATTACCGGCTATTGAATCGGTTATCAATATCAGTTTGTGGTTGGGTATCACTGTAAACCACAAACTGAAAATTCTTCGAATAGTTAATATAGTGTTATTGTTGGTTCACTCAAATCAAAGAATGCATCTAACATGTACATAATAGTTATCTGGATAAAATCATACATGTATGATAATTGAAAAATGTATGTGTCCGTATAAAATTTGTAGCCGGCTAACTCTAATAAAGAATGATAACAAAATTTAATAGTCGGATAATAAAATTGAGGTTCCATACAATGAACATGCAGCTGGGTAAATACATTGTGCTCTTAATATTATAGGATTATCTATGAGGATTCTATATACAATCACTTCACGCGATACAAAAAGGAGGTTTCTATTCTTTTTCAGTAAAAGCCAGCAACCTCCGGCTAATTCCATAGTCGATAAAGTTTTCAATTTTACACAAAACGGCTAATAATAAAGATATCCAAGTTGTTTGGGAACTCTACCTTTAAACATGTTTCAAGAAGACAAAACATAAGTCATTAGGTCCACCAAACCACATCCAAATATATATTTAAAAAAAAAATCAATAGTGAAGTTTTGCACCATTACCGTTGAAGAAACTGTTAATTATGTATGTGTTCCTTTTCATAACTGGCTGAATGTAACAAAAATATATAAAATCTATTAACCGGTTATGTCAGAAAATTTCATCATTAAAGAAAGCTAGTTATGTCACACAATTTTATCATTATACATTTATACTGAACACACAAAAGTGGATTTGGATTAACCTTCATCATGATGGAGTGTGGCTTTGGATTGAGTCCAGCAAAATTGATGAAGGAAACCTTGTTCGTCTGTATGTAAGTTGGTATGGTTATACTCTCATTTAGCTTGACCATTAAAAGTTAGTAGGTGTTGAAGATAATATCACATTGATTATCCATTAGGGCTTTGTCTTCGTACACTAAATATCTTTCCATTTTATATAATTATTGTAGAAATATCTGGTCATTAACCGACCTTCTCTACTCCTATAAATAGGAATTGCACCAAAGCTGAATAAAATTAATCATCTCACGTGCTCTCTTATAACTCCCTCTCTCTCCTTTACGTTATCTCACAAACAAGAAAAATATATATATTTAATAATAAATAAATCTCAGATAAACACTCACATATTATTATACAACAGTAGGATTATATTTTGATTTATCTGGACACTTTACATATTAGATGATATTTAGTCTTAAATTTACTAGCTATTTAATCAGTTGATTGTATATACAAATAATATTTAAAATATAGTTATGTATAATTACTTTAGTGAATAATCAACTTATATACGTGATATCACTCAAATTACCCTAAAGAATGAATTATTCTTTTAAATAAGAGGTTCAGATGTAATACTTAGTGATCGAATCCACAGAGACTCTAGGATTACTCAATAGATCATGGTATAAAACTAAATCTAGATTGAATGGTTTATGAGTTTTAAAGCAGTAAATTGGTTGGTGAGAAAGTTTATTGCTCGATTGATTGTTTTGAGTTTGTTAACGGTTGGTTGAAATAGCTAGATTCAGGTATATTCTCAGGTATGATAAATAATACTTAATTTGGAAAATTAGGAGTTTATTAATATTAATTGTTCTTGAATTCAAACTAAGGTATAATCTTTTTGATTATCAAATCTGGATCTCGGACCTCAACTCTCGTTATTTTGGTCGCGAGAAAGTGTCGATCGATAATTCTTTGTGAATATCGATCGATACTTCTTCCAGAAAGCTTTACGAACGGGTTTGATTTGTATTCTCTAACTCACTAGACCAACTCTCGTATGTATCTAGTCAGTTAGATCCTTCTAGTTATTTTCAGGTATTGAGTCAAGCAATGGCTTGATCCCAATTAATCCTAGGATCTAAGTTTAAAGAGTGATCAATCCTAAACTTAGCTTTAATGCATAACTAGATGATTGAACTATATTTCTAAACATCCTAACAATTGTTGTGTCAGTATTACATTTATCAACCTATTTGAGAAACCTAAATCTAACAGTAAAGACTACTCAGACATATTCACGGAACACATGGTTATGATGGTCTGAATAATACTTAAATAAATTAAATAACAAAAGTAACATAAATAATGAAAGCAAGAGAGTTCAAGATCTTCTCTGCTTTGCAGTAGATGATCTATTTCTCCAATCCTAAGCTCTCCTCTTTTAATGGTGGCTTTTTGCCTCCTCCAAACTAGATCTCAAAGGTCTCTAGGCAAGTCTGCCTCTAAAACAATACAAAACCCTAATAAATAGCCTAACAGGTGGTCAGGGACTAATGATGTAATTATTGAGATTTTTGTGAAACTTGAAATCTTCTAATTTCACTACAAGAAAACATCACCTTAACGAGGGCAGTTTTCCTCGTTATTTCGTCGTAAAAGAGGCTTTACGACGAAATAGCGAGGAAGCGCGTTTGCTCGTTACTCGTCCGTCGTAACACATATTTCCTCGCTAATTCGTCGTAACTTAGCGAGGAATATATTTCGTCGTAAAGACGAAGTAGGGCGATTCGTCGTAAAGACCACGTCAATATTCCACGCAAAGACGTCGCTACAATTCCTCGTAAATACCTCGAAATGAGTTCCTCGTAACCTACACGTAAATACCTTGAAAGAGTTTCCTCGCAAAATACACGTAACAACCACGAAACGATTTTCTCGTAAAATACTCGTAAACTTTTCCTCGTTATTTCCTCGCAAATGTTTCCTCGTAAAATAGTCGTTAATTGTTTCTCGTCATTTCCTCGTAAGGTTTCCACGTAAAGAGGTCGTACATTAGCTACGAATTTACTTCGTTTTTATTATTTTTACAGAATTTAAAAATATAATTAAAAAATAACTAAAATTATTTAATTTAATAATAAATTAAAATTTAAAATAAAAATAAATCAAAATGAAAATATTTTATATATAAATAAGTTTTGAATTTATATAATACAACAACCAAAAAAAAAACTAAGGGTCGTTCATCGCCTGGTAGAATTCATCACTCCTCCTCGTAACATCTGCCTCGTTATGTACGTCGGATGACTCGCCTTGAATGGGATGTTGTTGTCGCATTTTCCTCAACATGGACTCCCATTCCGGATTTGTGGCCGCAATAACGTCCAAGAAACCCTCGACTCCACCCATACGAGATTTTGTCGCGGTCAACTCGTTACGCAACTGAGCGGACTCTCTACGCAGTTCAGGGACTTCATCATCCCGTCGCTGACCATAAGACGATGTCGCTCTCGGAACATCGTTGACGGAACCAATACCCAACGTCCGTCCCTTTTTTTTAGGGACAACCTTAAAAACAAAAAATAAATATTGTAAGTAAAAATTTAAAGTTAAATTAAATGAATAATAAAAAATTAATTTTTTTGAAAATTTACCTCCTCGTAAATCTTATCCACGTCAAGTGTGGATAAGGTGACGGGTAATCTGTCGGTAGACTGCTGGGTCAGCTGAGTCTGACGGTCTTCAACCCGAGCAACTACGTCGTTGTAGATTTGCTCGGACTTGCCATCTACAAATACGTCCGCCTTGTTCTTGTGGGTCCTCTCGTAAAGTTCCATAAGAGAAGGGAGATGTCCCGTCTCTTTGGCCTAAAAAACAGTTAAGAAAGTTAGAATAAATTAATATATATATATTAAAAAAATTATTTAATAAAATATTTAATTACCATTTCCAAACGGACACCGGCGTGGGGTTTTTGGCCCGTAGTGTGAAGCATCGGCCCGTTCCCGTGCTCATCGACCGTGTTACGGGAGTTAGAGCAAGCCTGGGCGATTCTAATGGAATCAGGAAGGCGCCAATAACGGATGAGGCCATCCCACACATCCGTGGTGAGCTCAGCGGGTTTGCCACGCTCATACCCCTTCACGATCCAGTCACCCTTCCAGTTGGAGACCGTGTCCAACAAGCGAACTTTCGCCTTCGCGTTAAACTTCTTCCTCACCCTCTCAGTGATCCCCAAGGCCCAAGTATATTTTTGCTGTTGGAAAAATAAATTAACAATTAGTTTTTTAGAAAGTATATATATAAATCATGAAAAAATTAAAGTATATATAATTAATTAATAGAAACTTACAGCGTAAATTTTGAACCACGTCTTTCTGACGTAGTGAGGCGTCTTACTCCAGTTTGGATGTGGCATGGAGAAGTAACCCTTGATCGTGTCGGTTACGTCTGATGCAAGACATCCGTCAACCCCCCACCTGGAAAATACAAATTTAAAATATAAATTATTTTTTAATGTTATAAAAGAAATTTAAACGAATTAAAAAAAAATTAATGCAACATACCACAAAGTTCCGTCCGGTCGGTCTGGGTCGATGACTGGTAAACCTTCTCTGCCTGGCAGACTGAGAATGTCCTCTACAGTGTACTGCGAGTAAGGAGCACTCGGAGGCACCATCAAATCAGGATGAATATCGGCGGCAATCGGAGGTGCCATCGGAGGAGGCACAGGAGGAGGCATCGGAGGAGGCACATGAGGAGCCGATGGTGCAGTAGAAGAAGTAGACCCAGAGACTCTCTGAGTGTACTGAGTCTCGGGGACAGTCTCCTGGCCCGAAGAACTGGGAGCGGAAGAAGAGGCCGGGTCTAAACGACTACCCGGCTCACCGAAGATCTCTCTGTAATGGGCAGTAAGTCTTCCTTTTCGAACCTGGAAAAAAATGAAATTTTTAAAATTAACATCAACAATATATTTCCCAACATTATCCACATAATCAACACTAAACAACATAAAATCCGCAAACCTATCTAAATTCCCTATACTAACCACCTAATCTATCATAAACTAACCAAATTAGAGAGGAATCAGAGAGGCTAACCATTGCTACGAAATGGAAAGGAAGTAGAGAGGAAGTAGAGAGGAAAGAAAGAGTGAGCGCTCAGGTGTATATATAAGATTACATATCGTCGCAAATTCCTCGTAAGTTTACGACGAAATAGCAAGCAGTTACAAAGGCCCGTCTTTTTTTTTACGAGGAAATTGCGAGGAATCACAAAGGCCCGTGTTTTTTTATACGAGGTATTAACGACGATTTACCTTACGAGGAATTAACGAGGCTTGCTTTCCTATAAATATACCCACAACTCTCACTCTCAAACCACACACAAACTCCCAAATCACACCTTATCTCAAATCACAATCCTCAAAAAAATCCTATTCAAATTATAAATATTTGAAAAAAATAGGAAAAGGAGAAGATATTAGAATTCATGTGGGCGAGACTTACGTATTATAATTGCTGGAAGTCTTGCCACATGTTAATCTGGTATTTCTCTCCTTTTCCTTTTTTTTCAAGTTTGTACACTACGAGATATTTACGACGATTTGTACTTACGTGGAATTAACGGGTTTATGTATAAATCCGTTTACGTGGTCTTTACGACGATTTCTGCTTACGTGGAATTAACGAGTGTTTTGTTTAAATCATTTTACGTGGTAGTTACGACGATTTCATCCTACGAGGACTTTACGACGATTTGTGCTTACGTGGAATTAACAAGTGTTATGTTTAAATCCTTAGAATCCGAAACCCGAAACCCGAAACCCGAAACCCAAACCCGAAACCCGAAACCCCATACCCGAAACCCCAAACCCCAACCCCCAAACCCGAAACCCGAAACCCAAACCCCCATCTTTAATTTTCTACTTCATATATTCCAAACCCCATATTTAATTTTAAGTTTCGTCGTTATTTTTAACGAGTGTTATGGTTAAATCCCTAGAACCCGAAACCCGAAACCCGAAACCCGAAACCCAAAACTCGAAACCCGAAACCCGAAACCCGAAATCCAAAACCCGAAACCCCAAACCCCGAACACCTAAACCCGAAACCCCAAACCCGAAACCAAAAACCCAAAACCCGAAACCTGAAATCCAAAACCCGGAACCCCAAAACCCGAAACCCCAAACCCGAAACCCGAAATCCGAAACCCGAAACCCCAAACCCCATATTCCTTATTTTCTACTTCATATATTCCAAACCCCATATTTATTTTTAGGTTTCGTCGTTATTTCCTCGTTGTATTACGTTATATTTACGACGATTTCATCCTACGTGGTTTTTACGACGAATTCATCCTACGTGGTATTTACGACGATTTAGTCCTACGTGGAATTAATGAGTCCTTCGTCGTTATTTACCACATCCTTTGGTACGGTACCTTATTACGTCCCCGTCCTTGCGGCTTGAATCGTGGCTTCTTGCAGAATCGACATTCTTCTAGCTTCTCATCATCTCCCCAATAGATCATGCAGTTGTCGATGCAAACATATATCATCTCCGAAGGCAACCCAAGACTATAAACCAGTTTCTGAGTCTCATAATAAGAATCAGCAGACACATTGTCTTCCGGCAAGTACTCTTTAAACAAGTCCGCCCATTCGTTCATGCAACTTTCAGGTAGATTGTGATCAGTTTTAATATTCATCATTCTAGCAGCTAACGACAATTTAGAGAGACCTTCTCTACAACCACTGTAAAGTGGTTGATTCGCCGCGTTTAACATTTCGTAAAACTTTTTTGCATCTATATTAGGTTCTTCATCTTCATCATGAGCTACGAATGCATCAGCTACCATATCATGAACCCTATCATAATCTACCATCTCCTCCTGATGGTAACTATGTTCATTATGCAAATGATGATCAACCGGTTCTTTTTCCTGAAAATTGCTATTACTACTACTTGCTTCATTCTGATCATAATTAAAACCTTCTCCATGTTGAAACCAGATATAGTAATTTGCCGTGAAACCTCTATTTATTAAATGCTTCCAAACATTTTCACGATTTGCCCGTTTCGAATTGTTGCATTTCCGACAAGGACAGAACATCTTACCACTTTCTTGGGCGAGCGGTGTTGAATCTGCTTGATGCATAAATGTCTCCAGACCCGCAAGGTATTCTTTCGTCACTCTCCCGTTAGCATCTCTATGCATATACATCCACTTTCGCAACTCGTAAATAGTCCCGGAGCCAGCCATTTTTTTTCTTTCACGTTTTTTGTTGTTGGTGTGTTTAAAATGATGTTCAAACATCCATATTTATAGGAAAATTCGAATCTGGTAGTTGTAATTTTGCCATGAATTTACGACGAAAATTAATTAGGTGGGCAAAAAAAACGTGTAACACCTATAAAGTTGGTGGATTCAAAAATTTCCTCGCTAAATACACGTAAACTATTACCTCGTAAATACCACGCAAAGTTTACGTCGTATTTACGAGGAAATAGTTTTTCCTCGTAAAATACTCGTAAAATTACATCCACTTTACGACGAAACAGTTTTGTCGTTACGTTACGAGGAAATAACGATGACTTTAGTTTTTCACGTAAATTCGTCGTAAACTCGACGCAAATTTACGAGGATTGTTTTTCCTCGTTAATTTTCGTAGTTAAGCATGTGTTTTCTTGTAGTGTTTGTCATTAACTCTCGGATGGCTTCATGAACGATCGATACGAGGGACTTGACATCGATCGATATTTGGTGGTGACTATCGGTCGATATTGAGTTGCGACCGTCGACCATCTCTTGCTTCTAGCGAAGCTCAAAAGATCTCTAAATAGCTCCAAATACATCATTTCCTTGCAAATAGTACCTGGACATGTAAATACTCTAAATAGACTCTATATAATAATAAATGTATCTTAAAACACTTATAAACCATGGCTAATAGTAGGTAAAATCCATGGTTTATGGTGTATGTATTGTTGGATGTCAAAAATGACGTGGTCGGCTAAACATAAAATTAATTCTCTAACCAATCACAATACATATGATTAAATTTGTGTATGGCTAAACATAAATACGTGGACACAAAGACACAAGATACATAATCTTTATAAATGAAAGTTACAGAAACGTCCAAGAAACGCATGTACGTATTATTTTGCAGCAGTTCATGGATCCTTAAATGTATCTACCGACAAAACCATTCCTAAGTCCCACACAAAAGACTCGATTTTTTATAAAGAAAAGAGAAACGAGCAAAAACTTTCCCGTAAGGAGTTTCAATATCAAGAAATGAAAAGTGAATTAATATGAAGTTCAAAAATCAACTCAAACCTACAAGCTAAGAATCACAGCATCAAAAATATTATTATACAGTAATCTACAAAAGTTTAACGCTCATGGCTTATGCAAGAAGCCCGGTGAATCCCTACCTGACCAGAGAAGAAGATTTGCAGCTCTGGAACTTGTTCGTCGTAGATGAATATGGACAAAAATTGTGAGAAATAGCTGGATACAGCTTCAGATAGCACTCAAAATTCTTATTATTCTACATCTTGCTATATTCGACATGCCTATTTTTAGAGATAATTTGCGAAATGGAACACATTCTACTTGAGTTTGTACAAGGCCAGTCAAGGGATGAAGAGGGTGATGGATGGCTGGTATTGAGAGGAGGGGCCTCTTCTTGACGTCCAAGCTTTAGTAGACTAACCTTTTCATCGATCAGAATTAGAGTACAGAGCACTCATCTGGCTGCTTTGCTTCTGAGTTTTTGTAGTTTGTCCTTTTCTGTTATTGATATAAATAGAGAAAGAGATCACTTGTGTGTTTCCAAATTAATTCTTGATTGACAAAACAAGTAATCTTAGCTTTTCTAGGTTTTTGACGCAGAAACGGGTGATGAACGGTGAGGATATATATTCGTCAAGGTCATTTACGTAGCATGGCAGATCTATGGGACCATGAACACTAATTCAAACTAAGAATCAAATGTATGCATGTATGATGGAGTTTGTGTTCAAATTCAAAAGACCACATTTCCTAAAGTTGTGATTATGCCACTAAACCATCATCGACTACAGAGGAGAGCCGCGGTTGTAAGGACAAAACCGATGCAGTGAGCTTGAAATCTCTAGAGATGAGCAGAAGGGTCTTGTGAGAGAGAAGAAATGATGAGATATTTTTGGTAGATTTATAATAGATTTAAGAAAAAAAATTTGAAGAAAAAAAGGGGTTAAACCCGATTCTATTAAAGACACAGACCTAACTTCCGGGTGGGAGGTCCAGCCCACGACAAGCTAGCCCTCTCCCGGGTTTTCATACGGACGTATCCGCAGCCATGGTGAGCAGAACAATGTGACTTAGTTTCCGCAGCAGGAGGATAGAACCCGGAATGCGTTTGCATCTAAGGCCCGTCCACTACCACTGGACTACAATGACCACTCAGATTTAAGAAATATATTTGGCAGTTTTGGAAGATTTCATATTTTAGTGATCTAAAAACAAAATAACTGAAGAGGCAGAATGCGTAATCCCTTATATATTAACTGAGAAGCATTACAACTTTTTTTTATAGCCACATGTTATCATTAAAATGATTTTTAGAATCTTTAGAGAAATAAGTTGGTTCATCCAAATATATAATAAGTTTCTTATTAAACTAACCATAAATTCATTATTAATGTTTTGATTATTTCCTTAAATAAAAATTACATAATTGTCTAATGTGGTTAAAGTATATATGAAAATTAATGATTTTGAATAATAAAGATTTGATAAAAAAATTAGTGTATCTTCTATCATATTTGTTTAATTTTAAACTATTAAAATAAATTAAAAACCCACATTAACCATATAATAAAAAATTTAGATTTTTATCTATATGTTATATTTTAAATTTTTTAAAACTACTATAAATTATTAAAACTGTTAAAAGTCTCACATTCAAATTGTGTGATACGTGATATAATTTTTTTGTTATAACAAGATACAAATGATTACAAAATCATATAACAAAGTCTCATTTAGTAAGTATTAAGATAAAAAGATATATATATATATATATATATACATGTGTCTATATATTGTTTTAAATTAAACTATATACCATATAAAACACACATAAATAGTTTAATTTTGAAATGTACTTTCAACAATTTTTTTGATAAAAATTTTGAACTAGTATTGACAACTTATTTTTTAAAGAAATTATAAATTACTAAAACTATTAGTCACACAAATAAAATTTTGTTATCAGTAATTTAACTTTTTGTTATAAAAGATACAAATGATAAAAAAAAAATCATATGAGTAGAAAGCATCATTTAATAGATATTAATATTAAAAATATACTATATATATGTTGATATCATTTAAATTTAATTATATGATATATCAAATAGAAAAAAAATATTGTTTGGATTAATAAAATTCACATATATGTTCACATCAATTTAGTTATATATGTAATAGTTACCGACTTTTAATTATTCAATCTATATTTATTGTTTCATAATATGTAAAAAATATATTATACATAAAATAATTTATGTATATAATGTTCATCCCGCAAGACACGGATCTTAACCTAGTCTGAATAATATATATATAGAACACTGAATAATATGTAATAATTCTATTCTTATATTTATGTACGCATATCATTAGGTCATAGTTATAATAGATTATAACACAAGCTAAATAAATAGATCATAGAGTTAAAATTATAACAAGTATTCACGACGAAGGTATACCGTATACCAACGAGTTCTAGTCAAGATATAGACAAACGAATTATAGAACGACTAGAATATATAAGAAACTATTAATCTACGTATTCTATCATATGTAGATCTAGGGGGTGGGCGTTCGGGTACCCATTCGGATTTGGTTCGGATCTATTCGGGTTTCGGATTTTCGGGTTTAAAGATTTCAACCCCATTCGGGTATTTCTAAATTTCGGTTCGGGTTCGGTTCGGGTTCGGATAATCCATTTAAATTATTTTTAAAATTTTAATATTCATTATATACTTAAAATTTCTCAAAATCTATAAAGCAAAATAATATATTACATATAAATTTAGTATAATATATATCAAAATGCCTAAAATTAACATATAAATTGGTTTGGTTTGAATATTTGGATAGAAAATCAATAGATATTTCAAGTATTTTGGTGTTTTGAATTTATTTTAGCTATTTTAGACATTTAGTTTTGACTATTTATGTATATTTTCAAGTATTTTAGACAACTTAAAAGTATCTTATATATTAAATCTAAAAATAAGTAATATATTTAGGTATATAAATCTATTTCGGTTACATTCGGGTACCCGAGATACTTCGGTTCGGGTCGGGTTCGGTTCTTTAGATACCAAAATTTTGAAACCGTTCGGATATTTAATCAATTTTACTTCGGGTTCGGTACTACTTTTTTGGATCGGGTTCGGTTCGGTTGTTCGGATCCGAGTTTTCTGCCCAGGCCTATGTAGATCATAGTAAAACACATTGAATCTGTTTTCTAAACTAGTTAGATACCCCAAATGATTATCATAAGTCAACGTAGGAAATAAAATGAAATATGGTTTCAATATTCTTCAAGAAAATATACGCATATTCTTATTTTCTTTCTAATAGTTTTTCTATTTAAGAATTTTTTTTATAAAACTATTTTAACATTTAGAAATGGCAAGAAATGTTCAATATGGCCAATAAATCATATTGGGACAATTGAAAGTTGAATGTATCTCATTTTACCAATTCCTTTTTTTTACCAAATAAAATTTGTTGTTTTACTTTTGATTAAATATTGCTCTAATTTATGTTAATATGTCTATTTAGAACTTAAGCAAACACTAATGGGTTTATTTTCATTTATTTTATTATAGATAGTATATGAAAATCTGATATAATTATTTATTTTTTGTAAGTTCAAATCACTTGTAGACTACAAATTCAAATTTGAAATAACAAAATAGTAGTAATACCAAAACCAAGGAGTGAAAGGCATCAGCGTACAGTGAAGCAAAAATTTCCACAAGATAGTGTTTTTAATTTCAATTATGCGAAGTAATTTCGGAAAAGTAACAAGATTAGGCAATGGGATTAATAAACTATCTCTGCTTTTTCTTTACAGAATGTTTTTATTTCTTTTTATTTT
Organism: Brassica napus; assembly: GCF_020379485.1. Taxonomy (NCBI): domain Eukaryota; kingdom Viridiplantae; phylum Streptophyta; class Magnoliopsida; order Brassicales; family Brassicaceae; genus Brassica; species Brassica napus. Next base: position 10,353,014 of record NC_063452.1, read on the forward strand.
AAAAAGTTCAAAAAGTGAACTATGACACTTTTTTCCTTTCAAAACAAGTTATTGCTCTTATTCTCTGCATCAGAAAAATTCAAATACGCTCTTCCTTTTTCTCTCTCTCTCTCTCCATCTGCGTAAGATGGGAAACTGTTTCTCTGTCTCCATTCCATGTGATCAATGCATGAGCAACATCTTTAATACGGTAGACGTCAACGAGGGTTATATTCGTAATCTCCCCGAGAATCTTGCGTCTCTGCAGACAACAATAGAAGAGCTCAAGGCAAGACGAGATGACTTCTTAAGAAGGATCACAAGAGAGGAGAACAGAGGTCTGCAGAGGCTAGCCGAAATTCAGGTATGGCTTGATAGAGTTGAGGCTATCGAAAACAGAGTCAACGATGTTCTCAGTGCTAGGAATGCTGAGCTTCAAAGCTTGTGTGTTTGTGGGATTTGCTCTAAGACATTAAGACAAAGCTATCGTTATGGAAAAAGTGTTGTCTTGATTTTGAGGGAGGTTGAGACTCTCAAACGTAGTGGCCATTTCGAAGTGATTGCCGAGCAACCTCAAGTACCTATGGTGGAGGAAAAACCTATGCAACCAATGATTATTGGTCGAGAAAGAACATTTGAAAATGCATGGAATCATCTTATGAAAGATGAAGTTGGTATTATGGGTCTCCATGGTATGGGTGGAGTAGGAAAAACAACTCTTCTCAAACAGCTCAACAACAAGTTTAGTGATGAAAGGTATGGCTTTGAGTTTGTGATTTGGGTTGTTGTGTCTAAAGAGTTAGAGATAGACAAGATTATAGATGAAATCGCTCAGAAAGTTCGTCTTGGTGGAGAGGAGTGGAAACAAAAAGAGAAGAGACAGAAGGCTGATGTTTTATACAATTTCTTAAGGAAAAGAAGATTTGTCTTGTTTCTGGATGATCTATGGGAGAAGGTGGATTTAGCTGAGATTGGAATCCCGATTCCAACTACTCAAAATCGATGCAAAGTAGCATTCACCACTCGTTCCCAGGAAGTTTGTGCGCGCATGGGGGTTGAAAACCCAATGGAAATCAAATGCTTGGAGGAAAATGACGCATTTGGTTTCTTCCAAAAGAAGGTTGGACAAACAACACTAGGAAGCGATCCGGAGATCCCAAAACTTGCACGAGTAGTTGCTAGAAAATGTCGTGGCTTACCATTGGCGCTTGATGTCGTAGGCGAGACAATGTCATGCAAAAGGACGAAGCAGGAATGGCTTCATGCGATAGATGTTTTGACTTCATACGCTACAGAGTTTTCTGGCATGGAAGATAAGATCCTTCCGCTTTTAAAGTATAGCTACGATAATCTCAAGGCTAACCATGTCAAGTCGTGTTTTCTATACTGCGCTTTATTTCCAGAAGATTATAAGATACCTAAAGAAAAATTGATAGGCTACTGGATATCCGAAGGGATAATCGATGGAAGTAAAGGTATAGAAAGAGCGGAGAACATGGGTTATGAGATCATCGGTAGTCTTGTTCGTGCATCATTGTTGATGGAGGATGTTGATTGGCACGCAATGGATGTTGTATATATGCATGATGTCGTTCATGAAATGGCCTTGTGGGTCGCATCTTACCAACAAAAAGATGCTTTCGTTGTGCATCCATTGTTCTATGGAATGCCAAAGATTAAGAACTGGAGCGCTGTGAGAAGGATGTTATTGATGGGTAATAAAGCTCAGAGTTTCTTTGGCAGTCCTGAATGTCCACAACTCACAACTTTGCTCCTGCAACAAGGGAAGTTAGCAAAGTTCCCGAGTGGGTTCTTCAAGTTGATGCCAAGCCTACTTGTATTGGATCTTTCAGATAATGGAAAGCTCTCTGAAGCACCGGATGGAATATCGAAGGTAGGTTCATTGAAATATCTCAACTTGTCCTATACTCCTATAAGTGATTTGCCTAAGGATCTACAAGAGTTTGAAAAGCTTATTCACTTGGATATATCGGAAACACGACAACTTTTGAGTATCTCTGGGATATCAAGTCTATATAATTTGAAAGTGTTGAACTTATATCGTTCCGGGTTTTCATGGGATCTCGATACAGTGGAGGAGTTGGAGGCCTTGGAACATTTAGAGGTTCTAACGGCATCAGTCAGTGTTCGTCCGCGCGTGGAGCAATTTCTGAGCTCTCAAAAACTGACTAGTTGTACAAGATCGCTAGACATCTGGAATACCAATCAAGAACCATACGAAATAGCACTTCCGGTAACTATGGAGAAGCTTCGTGTTTTCTGCATTGAAAGCTGCACTATATCTGAGATAAAAATGGGAAGGATATGCACGAAAAGCAAGACGGTTTCTCCTCTGCACAACCCGACTACTCCATGCTTCTCCAGTCTATCCAAAGTGTATATATTGGCTTGTAACTGCTTGAGGGAATTGACGTTGCTGATGTTCGCTCCATCTCTTAAACGTCTTGTTGTTAGATATGCAAACAACCTTGAAGATGTAATAAACAAAGAGAAAGCTTGTGAAGGTGAAAAGTCAGGGATAGTTCCTTTTCCAAACCTGAATCGTCTTGTGTTGGATAGTCTGCCGAAGCTGAAGAATATCCACTGGAGTCCTCTGCCCTTTCCATGCCTAAAGAGAATCGATGTATTCCGATGTCCAAATCTGAGAAAGCTTCCACTCGATTCAAGAAGTGGCATGCACGGTGAAAATACATTCACATTAAGATACACTGAGAAGGAATGGATTGATGGTGTGGAATGGGAGGACGAAGCTACCAAAACCCGCTTCTTACTTTCAACACTACAGGTCTAATATTACTCCTCTTTTTCTTTATTTGATTTTTTTTTTTGTTTTGTTTAGCTTTGACTTTTGAACTACTTCCATCCTTAATGCATCTCTTTTTGTTTGTATATGTTAGATTGATTACAGCCACAAGTTCTCTCTCAGGTATCGAGTTCGAAGTTGAAATGCTATTTGGGTTTCTTCTAAAAGGTTTGTGGTTGCTTTCAACTCTCTCTCTCTCTCTCTCAAGTTTCTCTCTATGTGTGTTGCTTTCCATGAGTTATTTTTCTGATTTGCATCAACATTTATAATATGGTTTGTGGTTGACTGGAATGTCTATATTACGCTAACTGTATTTTCTACCTTAAAGAACTTCTCAAATGTGTTCACCGAAGAGAAGTCTTGGTAAGCTTAACATTTCTTTTCATCTGCATATTCTGCTATACATATTGCCCCCAGTCCAATGAACCACGGTCCCACTAAATACATAAAAAATTGACTTACGTTTTGCTGGCAAGACCATTGTAACAAACCTTATTTGACTAAGATAAAGTCTCATATTTTGTTAAAGACTACTATACAAAGAGAAATCTTGATAGGCTTGAGAAACCAAATGATGATCTTCCCATTCATCTCTATACGTCTCCGGATGCTTCATCACCCGCATGAAACTCGTCAAACACATCTCTTTCCTCCATTTCTCTGTTCCTGAGCACCCACATTGCGAAGCCAACCCATCAAAGTACTCAAACTGCGAAAAAGGTGCAAGAAACACACAAAAAAAATAGTACATTATTGTATAGGCTTTGGTCTCTCACAGGCAGGAGAAACAGAAGTTACAGGGTTTTTTTACTTGTGAAATGCCTAAACAGTGAGTATATCGCTTAGGAATCCCTTGTGCTTCAAGTGTGGCATATTCGGTTTTGATTTCCACCATCATATCTTCTTTCGAAGGAAGAGTGATCCGACCCGATAAAACACCCGCAATCCACTTGCTTTGTAGCTCAAACAAATGGAACGGTAAAACCTGGAGAAAAAAAAAATCCAATTTGTTATATAACAAACATATAAAAAAGAAAAGGGAAGTGAGCTTTGTACCTTCCATGTTATACCGACGAAGGAGAGTGACGGTGCGAATGCTGGAGAGAAAATGTGCTTGTACAATGGTCCCACACAGTTATCATTTACTGTAACACTTCCATTGGTTTCAAGAAACGGGAAATGATACTTATAGCCAGTGCAATGCATAATAACATGGGCCAAGATCGTTTTCCCGTTCTGAAAAACCACTGAACCATCCTCATGGACACGTTCTATCTACATGGCTTTCAAGAAAACAGTACTCCTGATCAACTACGGTAAGTAAAACACTCTCTTAAAACTCACCATGGAATGCACCCACAGGTTAGTATGACCATTCTGTTTGATGAAAGTATCGGCTGCATTTGACCAAGAAGCCACATGAACCTCTTTGGCAACTCCAGCAATGTCCCTACTTATATCAACAGCACTTGCAGAGCTTCCAATAAGCACAACAACCTATATGATCAAGTACAACACACAAGCTTCACATGAAACTTAGTATTACATCAGAATCTGACATTATTGTCTGACATAAATTACCTGTTCTTTAAACGGTTCGGGAATACGATAATTATGGCTATGCATCTCCTTCCCTGGCCAAGAACTTATCCCTGAAACAGTTTCCAGACCAAACACACTTTAGTTTCAATACCATCTTTGATTTTTTGGATGAAACAAGGATCAATCAACAAGTCTTAGCTACCAGGAATGTCAGCGAGACGAGGCTCAATGTAATGTCCATTACAAACAACAACAGCGTCGTAAAGCTCCTGACGACGAACTTTCTCCTCTTTCTCCGTAAACTCAATCCTCCATTTCGTTATCCCTCCTTCGCCGTCGCTTTCCTCCGCCGGAGAAACCCGCTCAACCGTCGTCTCGAACCGTATCATCTCCTCGACCGCAAACTCCTCAGCGAAATCTTGCAGGTACGCGACAACTTCACCGTGACTTGGAAACCTCCTCGGATCTCTTGATTTTCCGGGTCGGATCACGAACGGGAAGTCTATGAATCCCATGCACTCTCGAGGAAGGTTGGTTCGGAGGGAGTGGTAGACGCTTGAGTGGACTATGGGTCGGGTCGGGTCAACGCTCAACGGATCTTGTTCGACATGATCGGTGTAGATCCAAGTTCCCCCCACTTGATTCTGCCTCTCGAATACGACCACAGAGTGGCCTTCCCGTCGAAGCTCTCTCGCCGCTACTAGACCGGCGGCTCCAGCTCCGATTACGGCCACGTGGCGACATTTGATTGATGGTGCCATTTGGATAATGCTTGAGTCAACCATGGAGGGTACTGTAGTTCAAATGCCCGGCCGCTCCAGTGCCGATAATGCCACGTGGCGTGGTATGATTCGTGGGCCAGCATGGGTGTTCTGTAATTAAAATGGTCCACCCAAGTCAAAAAGTTAAGTTTGTCGGGCTTAAGGGGTTCACTGAGTAAATTTAGTCAAACAAAACCAGGTTTGAATATACAAATTAAACCAGACATTAACTTTAAACCGGTTTTTATCCTCTCTCGATTCCAAAAGCGCCTAAAGAGGTAAAAGAAAGCTTCTCAACAAGATCTATGAATCATACCAATAACCCAAAAATGTGTTACTTGCTACTTATAATATCTTATGAGTCCTAGATTTTGGAGACAGAAAGGTAACTGATGTGTTTCAAGCTTTGTATTCGGTTTGGTTCCTTCTAAACCCATTAATTAAGTTTCTTCATGAATCCCATTCGATTCTCTTTTGCGTTTCTTCATGAATCCGGTGCGATTCTCTTCTGTGTTTAAAGATAATATTAGTTGTATTAGAGATAATTAAGAAATGAATATTAACAAATTCTAACAAAAAATTCATGCTTAGATTTAGGCCTGGGCATAAAATTCGGAATCCGAAATCCGAACCGAACCCGAACCAAAAAACCCGACCCGTTATCCGACCCGAAACGTAAAAATACCCGAACGGGTCTTGTAGGGTGGTACAAAAAATATCCGAACCCGAAGTGTTATTAACCGAACCCGAACGGGTAACCCAAAAATCCGAAATTAATAGTCAATATAAATATTTTAAAATATATATAAGTATTCCAATTATTAAATTCAATATTTGTGGTAATATTATATATAATAATAAATATTAAAATTCTAATAAATGTTTTAAGTACACAATTAGTTATAAATAAGTATTTTATAATTTGCTCATTGAAATAAAAATTCTACTCTCTATAAGGCAATACATATTTTTTACAAATGATGTTTGTTTTCATGCTTGATTTAACATTTTATTGTTATTTTATCAATTTTATATGTGATAGATTAATTTTTATTTAATTTAGATGTTTTTCTTTATGTTTTACTTTTAAAATTTTGTTTTTTACTTTGGTTATATCCGAACTGAACCGATATAACCCGAATCCGTATGATATATGATTACTTTATGGGTTTTATGATGCAATATAATTTTGAACCGAACCCGAAGTGTTATTATCCGAACCCGACCCGTACTAATAAAATTTTAGTATGGGACCTAGAAGCATAAACCCGAAAATCCGAAAACCCGAATAACCCGACCCGAATGCCAACGGGTATCCGAACGTCCAGGCCTACTTAAATTTATTTTAAATTTGATTTAGTAATATTGAACCGCACTATATTTTTCACTATATCCAATGTTCAAGAAAACAAGAGGTGTCCCAACGCATAGCGCCTAAAACGATTAAACGGACGATTAGATTATTAGTTAAACGACTTACACGTTTATAAATTATAGCAATATAAATACACGTAATGTTTTATATTAAATATTATTATTTATAAATTATAAAATTTTATATTCAAAAGAATCTAGATTATAATATTTATGAGTGTAAATTATATATTATTTATTATTACAATGTAACTGTCTAGACTGTTTTATTATACAAATATACTACATATTCTGTGTTTCTAGTTTTTCTAATAAAGATTCTCTTTCTCGAAGATGTATCTATCTACCACATGAATCTGGTGCTAAACTGGCGCAGAAAAAGAGAGAGAATCTGATGTTGATGTTTAGTGGACTTAATTGACAAATTATTAACTTCAATGCCAAATTTGTGAATAACTTATAAAATTACTTACTTGATGATCAGGCTGGTTGTTTTCGGTAATAAGCATAGGAATCTCCTCAAGTTTGTAGCTTCTGCCACTCTCTCTCTCTCTCTCGTCTCCTCCTCCTCTTCGCTTCGGAACTTACAAAGATTTGATTTTTTTTTTATACAGACAAACAAACACAACATCGAATTCTAAACTCCCAACTGAGATAAAGAGACAGAAGATCGTCGATTCTCTGTAATCCAACAAAGATTTGTTCAACACAATGGCGAATGCATCATCAGGGTTCTTCACTCCTCCTTCAGTTTCTTCTTCCAAGCGAGGCAGAACCACCCACCTCCCCGTTAGACTTTCTGGATCTGCGTTTTGCGTCTCTAAAAGGATTCTCTGCTGCTCAAGCCTCCATAACCATCCTTCTCCTTCTCCTCCTCCTCAGTATCGTCCACCCAGGTAGGTGAATAAAAACTCTGTCTTTTGATTCAAAATCGTTTCTTGAAATGGTCTCTCTCTAATTCATCGTTCCCTTTGGTTCTGTCTACTTAAAAAAAGGATAGTGCCAAGTGGCTGCAAACTGATCGGATCCGGCTCAGCAGTCCCTAGTCTTCTCATTTCTAATGATGATCTCGCCAAGATAGTCGATACTAATGATGAATGGATTGCTACTCGTACTGGTATTCGCAACCGTCGAGTTGTGTCAGGCAAAGATAGCTTGGTTGGTTTAGCAGTAGAAGCAGCTACCAAAGCCCTTGAAATGGCAGAGGTTCTTCCTCAAGATGTTGACTTAGTCTTGATGTGTACTTCCACTCCTGATGATCTCTTCGGTGCTGCTCCACAGGTATCTGAATGTCGCTTTGAAGGATTGATTGAATTGCTATATAATTGTATCTTTGTAGATATGAATTTTGATTCCTGTTGATTGATTAGCTATTGATTCTATATTGATGGCAGATTCAGAAGGCACTTGGTTGCACTAAGAACCCCTTGGCGTATGATATCACAGCTGCTTGTAGTGGATTTGTTTTGGGTCTTGTCTCAGCTGCTTGTCATATAAGAGGTGTAAAATCTTAGAAAGAATGCAGAAAGTTGATTTAGTATCTAATGAGAGTGAGTAGTCTATAATAATTAATAACTATATTAGTCTTTTTTTATTTGCAGGAGGTGGTTTTAAGAATGTTTTAGTGATTGGAGCTGATTCTTTATCTCGGTTTGTTGATTGGACCGATAGAGGATCTTGCATCCTCTTTGGGGACGCCGCTGCTGCTGTGGTTGTTCAGGTACTTTGCCTTATGAAGCTTTGGAGCTGTCATTGTAACATATGTATGTATGCATGCAAGTAACCTTAAGTATATTATCATAGGAAAGAAGATTGCTCCCACATTACAAACCAAATATTGATCTAAAGCAACACTTCTTCAAAATTTGTCGATAAGTGTACTTTTGTAATCATGCAGGCTTGTGATATTGAGGATGATGGGTTATTTAGTTTCGATGTACACAGCGATGGAGATGGTCGTAGGTAATTTGGTTAATATTACCTTTCTTTAAGAGTCAGCTTCTCCTGCTTTACCCTTAGGAACCAACAGTTTAGATTCTCTGTTTCTGCAGACATTTGAATGCTTCTATTAAAGACTCCCAAACCAATGGTGCTTTGAGCTCCAACGGATCTGTGTTGGGAGACTTTCCACCGAAACAAGCTTCATATTCTTGCATTCAGATGAATGGAAAAGAAGTATTCCGATTTGCTGTCAAAAGCGTTCCCCAATCTATTGAGTCTGCTTTACAAAAAGCTGGTCTTCCTGCTTCTTCCATTGATTGGCTCCTCCTTCACCAGGTAACCGTCTTATCATTCACTGATAAGAATCTGAGAGTTAAAAAGTTAAACTGGTGAAAGTCTATATAAATATTGTTGCAGGCAAACCAGAGAATAATAGACTCTGTGGCTACAAGGCTTCAGTTTCCACCGGAACGAGTCATATCAAACTTGGCTAATTACGGCAACACAAGCGCTGCTTCGATTCCTCTAGCTCTTGATGAGGCGGTGAGAAGCGGAAAAGTTAAACCGGGACATACCATAGCTGCTTCCGGTTTTGGAGCCGGTTTAACTTGGGGTTCAGCAATTATCAGGTGGAGATGAATGGCTAAGTTCCACATGTATGTTTTACTTCAGAGCCAAAGTTTTTTTTTATGTTCTCTCTTCACTAAGTAGAGGAAGCACTGGAAAATTGGTCTAACTGGTCTGGTTTAGTCCGGTAAACTAGAAGGTAAACCGCATTTTGTCTGATTTCCTTTTTCACTTTTAACTTGAGGTTTCATAGTTTCTTTGTTACTCTGTTAATCATTTAAAAGAAAAAGCTCTTTTCATCGTTCTTGTTTGTAATGTTAAGACAACATTTCTCTATTTTCTTAATATTTTAATGTTTTTTTTATTTCTTTTTAGTTTGCTTGTGATAAAGTTTTGAGTTCAAACCATATTCGATCAGATCTCAACCAAACCAATAAATTAGGGTCAAATTTGCTAGTTCATAAGCAGGACAGACACTATGTTCATGAAGCATAACGATCGACAAGTACACCATCTAGTAAGACCATGCGTCCTTTATAAATTGCAAGGCCATGTGCCTACAAAACCATGTGTCAATAAGACCACACACATATTAGGCTATGTGCTAGAAAACAAATTCGCATACTATTGCAATATGAACACAGGACCATGAATCTATTTAGATCACCTGATCGTATAGGCAGGGCCGGCTTATTTGGGGGACAAGCGGTGCGACCGCTCCGGGCCCAGCCCGTGTCCCCCCCCGGTATAATACTAATTAAGGGGTCCAATTTTTTTATAATCTATATTTTTATATATAAAAAATTATAAATATAATAAATAAAATTGAAAAAGGTCCAAATTATTTAAAATGTATATAGTTTTATTTTCATTACAAAATATTACTGATTAAATTTTAAAAACATTTTAAACATTATCAACATATAAATTTTAGAGGGTAAAAAAAATATTTTTCGCTTTAGGACCCGTAACAGTGTTGAGCCGACCCTGTGTATAGGCTCCGTGGAACGACCTAAGAGATCTAGGTCTCTTTTAGTGTCATATGCCTTCGTGATGAAGAATCTCTTATCGGATTCCCAAATGGTCTAGGCCATGACAATCTAGGTAACCTCTGTGAAGAAATATCCTTCTCCCTAAGTCACCTACGAACTTGCTGTGAAGGTATGATCCATATAGTCCAAAAGCACAAGCCTAAAGCACAAGTTATCTTCCGATTTCAGATATGAATTCATAAGATAAATAAAACTATTGGAAATATTTAATCTAGGAAGAAAATTATCTTTTACATGAAAGGAAATTTTTCTATATTTAAGAATATAAAACGGAGATCGGCAACTATTCACTTTCGATATAGAAACAGGCAGCTAAAACTATGATTTACAGACCATTTACATTATACTCCTGCTCTATTTATTAATAAAATATTATATTTAATTTCTTCTTGCTGTTTTACTACTCTACTTCATATTTCCGTAGTGTTGTGAAGAATCTTGTTTAGTTTTATCCTACCCGAAAATTATAAATAATGTGTGGTCTGAAGCTCTAGTTTTATGAGCAAGATAGCAAGGGTGAGAGGTCTCAACAAATCGATGTTCCTCAACAATTTCATCTATGTCACAAATGATTGTATGCATCAACCATATTTTTCTTAACAGGAATTTGATAAATATTCTATATCGACTCCCACCCATAAACATTACTGACCCCTATTAAATTTAGTTTAACTATAAACAAACAAAAAAAATTAAAAGTATATACTAGTCTAACAAAATTTTATTATATATAAATTTTTTGTGCAATATTATATATAACTAAAATAAATAAACCTATTAAATTTAAATAAACACAATAATTTATATTGATTATCTAGTAAACTGAATATTGATTAATACATAACTCATCGAACATTTTTTGAAAATGGCTCTTCTGCTTAGAAACGAAATGTATAGATACTCCAATATTTTGTGTTTACTGAAATCAAGCTTAATTCAAGAATTCAGATTAAAATTATATCCTTTTGATTTTGTTCCTTATAACTTTAGAATTTATATTTAATCTATTATTTATTATTTTAACTAATAAAATAATTGAAATAAATATATTACATAATAAAATTTCATATTTTCTTGATTCCATCAAAAATATTTTTTAAATGAAATATATTTATAACATCAATAATACATATAAAATTTTAAAATAGTTTCGATATAAAAATAAGTAGCACAATAATTTAATATTTATCTAAAATACATAATATTTTTATTTCTATAAAAAAATAATTATTTAAATTATAATTTGGTATGATTTCAGTAGTTTATTTTCTCTGATTCCACCACATTCCGAGGCTGTTGACTCACATGCCCGTGTACGCGTTGCACGAAACCCTCAGGCCCTCCTTGCAAGATGGTGTACGTGTGCAGGAACGTGAAGGAAACGTTGATCTCGTGGTGGTTTTTGTAGTGCGCTATTCTTAAAATGGAACCAACCAGAAGCAGAACCGGTCCTAGGAAATCTAGGACCAGAAGCAAATTATATTCGAACCCCGATTGAGCTAAGAGAGTTTATTGTTTTCAGATTTCACCCCTAGACTAAAGGAAAGTTATAAAAAAGTATGTCCGAAATTGTATTTATAATGAAACAGCCTGAAGCCACTGCTTCCTTGACTTGGCCCAAGGACCGGTTCTGACCAGAAGCCTTCTCAAGTCTATGTTCGAATTGTTCTGCAACGAAACTAAATTTGGCAACTACAAATAGTTTCAAAATTAAATATTTGTTTTAGGATTTCAGATTTATCTTGAAAACTATGACTACGTTTGAATGAATATTAAATTATTAACTTTAATTTTTTAATTATTTAACGATTTAGTTTTTACGACAAGAAAATCATTTTATTACTCAAGTCTGATGTGATCTAAGTAACTAGACCGAAATAGATAACCAACAAAAAAAAAAGAGTTATATGAAACGATCGACTAGTTTTAGCTAGGTAATCTGTAGTTCCATTTTATCCTCAAAATTTTCTATTCAGTTTTTGTATTTCTTTCGATTCCGTCGAGAAATCCGGCTATGCCTGAGGTTCAATTAACATTGTTATTAAGTTTTTGCAGTCCATCCCAAAATGTTGACATGTCGAATGATACAATATGTTTTTCATTGTCCAGCGTAGTGTTTCCAACTACGTATACAATGCAGATTTGGGGTTTCTTAATTTTTTTTTTTTTTTTTTTTTTTACTTTTTCGAGTTAAAAAAAAAATTAAAAACGAACTAATCGCGGGCCACCACGTGTCAGTGGAGCCCGCGAACAGTGTAAGAAACCCTTAAAGACCGACTACTATTTGGTAGTTTTGGTAACCGGTTTCTTAAAAAAAAGTGAATCCTACACGGGACCCACACGCTAAAAACCCTCTAGTATCCTTAGATGAAATGCTCTTGTACCACCCATAAGATATGTCGGTTTATCGATATCCTTCCGCATCCACTAAAAGATCAATGTAAAGTTTTTAACGGTTTAGTTTTTATCACAGTCAACTATAAGTGTAGTTATTACTATGGGGGAACGATAACTGACAAATATACATTCAATTCAATTGTTGAACTAAATATCCTTTTTTTTTCTTTTTCAAAGAGCGATTAAAAATCTCTTAAAGCCTATCAAAATTAGGGGTCCAAATTGTATTTGCTGCAAATTAAAATCGGTTACATACACTAACTTGTAAACTAATATTTTATATTTAATATATATATATATATATGTTGTTAATAGTAAAACAGAAATTTTGTAAATATCATTTTCAAAAACATTAATAATATATTTTTCAAAAAGCCACATATAAAAATTGATTTATATTAATTGCATTTTATTTGGTTTATAAACGTTCATATTTTTATGCATTTCCGTTGATATCTTATAACAGCCTATACACCTGTTATAAAATTTAACAAAACATAATAAAAGTATCATAATTTCTTCTAATAAATTTATATAAAAATTTATAAACATTTTAATAAGTATAAATATCTATAAATAGTGAAAAGTAAGTATTTATAAATTTTATTTTCAAAAGATGCTTTAAACCACAAACAGAATAATGTTTTTTAAAATAAATAACAACAATATTTTTAGAACTATAAGAATATTATAAACGTATGCCATAATCTAACTGTTACGAGCTTCCCTACTTTGTTAGTATGAATTGGAAGTTTTTGAATTAAAATATCTAATTTTATAAATTATTTTAAAAGATTTATAAATCACCTTTAAAGGATAATAATCATTAATAAACCATTTGTAAAAAATATTTATACAGATTTATAATTCTATTTAAAATCGAATTAATGCAAAACTAAAATGATCTATATCACTACAAGAAAACGTGTCCATAACAACGAAAATTTACGACGAAAATATTTCGTCGTAAATTTACATGGTGTTTACAATGAAGTTACGAGGAATCCAACTTTCGTCGTAAACGCCATGTAAATTTACGACGAACAGTTTTCGTCGTAAAATCCATGTAAGTTTACGACGAATGTACGTGGAATGAGAAATACGTCGTAATCATTACATCGACATTACAACGAAACATGTTACCGTTATATTTAGGTGAAAACGTGTATTCAATGCGCTTTAACTTACCTAATTTTGTCGTAAAGTCGTTGTAAATATTATGTTAAAACCATGTAAAATCCATGTAAAATATTTCTTGTAAAATCGTTTTTATATTTCAACTACCCAACTCGAAAATTTCTCTATATATATGTCATTTCTCACAACTCTCTTCCTCACAACACACAAACGGAAAAAAAAATCAGAAAAAAAAATTTCAAAAAAAAATTTAAGAAAAAAATGGCCGGTGGCGGTAGTATTTACGAGTTACGGAGTTGGATGTATTTGCACAAAGATTCCGACGGGAGGGTGACGAACGCATTTCTGAGCGGGCTAGAGACATTCATGCACCAGGCGGGCTGTACACCGATCACACAGGAAAGCGGTAAGATGTTCTGCCCCTGTCGAAAATGCAAGAATTCAAAATTTGCACGTAGTGAAACTGTATGGAAGCATTTAGTAAACAGAGGATTTACACCACAGTACTACATTTGGTATCAACATGGAGAGGGTTATGGGGGAAATGAAGCTAGTAGTAGTAATAATAATTTTGAGGATGGTCATCATAGTGAAGAACCGAATCATTTGCATAATGAATATAATTATCATCAAGATCAGGAGCAGATGGTAGATCATGATAGGGTTCAAGATATGATTAGTGATGCATTTTTAGAAACAACTACAACAATAGCTGATGGAACTGGAAATGTAGAAGAACCTAATTTGGATGCAAAAAGGTTTTATGAAATGCTAGATGCTGCAAATCAACCAATCTACACTGGTTGTAGAGAAGGTCTCTCTAAATTGTCTCTAGCAGCTAGGATGATGAATATTAAAACGGATCATAATTTACCTGAGAATTGCATGGATGCATGGGCGGAGTTGTTTAAAGAGTATTTGCCAGAAGACAACGTGTCTGCTGAATCTTATTATGAGATTCAGAAATTGGTTTATAGTCTTGGGTTGCCTTCGGAGATGATTGATGTTTGCATCGACAACTGCATGATCTACTGGAAAGAAGATGACAAGTTAGAAGAGTGTCGATTCTGCAAAAAACCACGATTCAAACCGCAAGGCCGTGGGAGGAATAGGGTACCGTACCAAAGGATGTGGTACCTACCAATTACAGACAGATTGAAAAGATTATATCAATCTGAGAGGACTGCTGCGTCGATGAGGTGGCATGCGGAACATGTCCAGAGAGATGGTGAGGTTGCACATCCATCAGACGCAAGAGCGTGGAAACATTTCAACAAGGTACACGCAGATTTTGCTACAAATATTCGGAATGTCTATCTTGGGTTATGCACCGATGGATTTAGTCCATTTGGAATGTCTGGTAGACAATATTCTTTGTGGCCAGTCATTCTTACGCCGTACAATTTACCGCCGGATATGTGCATGGAACAAGAATTTCTATTTTTGACCATATTAATCCCTGGGCCGAAGCATCCAAAACGGTCTCTTGATGTTTTTCTTCAACCGTTGATAGAAGAGCTAAAGCAATTGTGGTCAGAAGGGGTGAGGACGTACGATTGTTCCTTGAAAAATAATTTTACGATGCGAGCAGTTCTGCTGTGGACGATAAGTGATTTCCCTGCTTATGGGATGTTGTCTGGCTGGACAACACATGGAAGATTATCTTGTCCATATTGTCTTGGATCGACGGATGCTTTTCAACTGAAGAATGGTAGGAAGAGTTGTTGGTTTGATTGTCATCGTCGCTTTCTTCCACTTGCCCATCCGTACAGAAGAAATAAGACATTGTTTCGGCACAAAAAAATTGTCAGAGACGGTCCTCCTCCATATCTCACCGGCCAGCAGATCGAAGCAGACATTGATTATTACGGAGCTCAGGAAACAGTTAAAGTTGGAGGAAATTGGCATGTTCCTGGAAATATGCCTGATGGGTATGGTGTGTCTCACAATTGGCATAAGAAGAGTATATTTTGGGAGCTACCCTATTGGAAGGATCTTCTCTTACGCCACAATCTGGATGTCATGCATATTGAGAAGAACTTTTTTGAGAACATCATGAATACATTACTTAACGTCCCTGGGAAGACAAAAGATAACAAAAAGTCAAGGATGGACTTACCTGATATTTGCTCAAGAAGTGAGTTACATATCAAGAGCAATGGAAACGTTCCTGTTCCCATCTTCCGGTTGTCATCAGAAGCCAAAACAACCTTGTTTGACTGGGTTGCATCAGAAGTTAAGTTTCCTGATGGTTATGTTTCAAATCTGTCAAGATGTGTTGAACGAGGTCAAAAGTTCTCCGGAATGAAGAGTCATGATTGTCATGTGTTTATGCAACGACTACTTCCATTTGCTTTTGCCGAGCTCCTTCCAGCAAATGTCCATGAAGCACTTGCAGGTAATTATAATTTTATAATATATATACATATGTTATGAAATGTTATTAATTTGATTACTTTTGCAATATACAGCCATCAGCGCTTTTTTCAGAGATCTTAGCACACGTACGTTCAAGGAAGAAGTCATCGAACAACTTCATCATAACATTCCGATCATATTGTGCAACCTGGAGAAGATATTTCCTCCTTCATTTTTTGACGTCATGGAGCATCTAGTTGTCCACCTACCGTATGAAGCATTGCTTCGTGGACCTGTTCACAACGGATGGATGTATCCGTATGAGCGACAGATGAAACATTTGAAGGGGAAAACAAGAAATCTTGCAAAGGTGGAAGGTTCAATAGTTGCGGGGATTTTGACAGCTGAAACATCTAACTTCACATCATACTACTTTGCTCCAAATGTTCGTACGAGGAAAAGAGTTCCTAGAAGATATGATGTGTGGAGTACCGACATCATATCCAATTGATGGTGTTCCTGACATTTTCTGCGAAATTGCACGGTTTGGTGGTAAAACGAAAGAAGTATGGTGGTCATGTGAAGAGGATAAATATAGTGCCCACACTTATATTCTGCTCAACTGCGAGGATGCAGTGACCCGTTACTTTGAAAGGTATATATTTTTGTGAATGTTAATTATATGAATTGAAGTTAATTATGTATGACTTGATTATTTGTTTAATTTGCAGCATGTTTGTATCTCAAGTTGAAGAAGCAATACCAGGAATATCTGCAACTGATGTGGACACACGTAAAGATAAGCACTTTGTCAAGTGGTTAAAATCACAGGTACGTATTATATCTCATACATTGATTAATTAAGTAAGTGTTTTGATACTTCAATATTAATTAAGAATAACTGCTTTGTGCAGGTTGATTATGACGATCCTTATTATCCCGTATGGTTTCACGAATTGGTTCAAGGTCCAGTTGCAAAGGTCACCACATCACCTATGTATTTCACACGAGGATTTACCTTTCACACATACGAGTATGGGAGACATCGGGCAACGAGTAACTACGGAATATGTGTGAAAGGTGAAACGGACTTTTACGGGATCTTGCAGGAGATTATTGAAGTGGAATTTCCGGGGTTATTGAAGCTAAAATGCGTCCTCTTCAAATGTGAATGGTTCGATCCTGTTGTGAACCGAGGGATTCGGTATAACAAATTTGGTGTTGTGGATGTCAATTTTGGGAGAAGATACAACAAATTTGAGCCTTTCATTTTAGCTTCACAAGCCGAGCAAGTTAGCTTCCTTCCTTATCCTCGGCTTCGAACTTCCGGGATAAACTGGTTAGCTGCTATCAAAATTACACCTCGTGGACGCATTGTCGCTGGAGAAGAACCGCCCTTGCAAGAAGAAGACGCTATCAATGAAGTTGAGGTACCAGAACAACCAACTGATGAAATCCTTTTGATCGACCCGCAAAACTTTCAATATGAAGATATTCCCGAAGATGCGACAGATGAAGCACGTGAAGACGAGTTCGAGAGAAGCGACGATGATGATTGTAATGATAGTGATGAGAACGAAAACGATTTAGAGTGATGTAATATTGATGAGAACGAAAACGATTTAGAGTGATGTAATATATGTAACAAATGTTGTATTTCTCTATTGTAACGTATGTTTAAAGAAATATTGTTTTTTTACCATCCTAATGTATGTGTAACAAATGTTGT
This sequence comes from Brassica napus, assembly GCF_020379485.1. Taxonomy (NCBI): domain Eukaryota; kingdom Viridiplantae; phylum Streptophyta; class Magnoliopsida; order Brassicales; family Brassicaceae; genus Brassica; species Brassica napus. Next base: position 10,370,675 of record NC_063452.1, read on the forward strand.
TTTATATAATATGTATTTCTTTAGTTTTTAAAAAATTATTTGGAGTTTTAGGATTTTAGAGTTTAAGTTGGAGAAAGAGCACAAAGTAGTAGAGAAGATATATGATGTTAGATGATATGTGACTTTGGGGTTTAGGGATTTCATTCTCGGTGTTTAGGGTTAAGCGTTGTAAAATCGTTGTAAAAATAACACGGGCATGGTAACTTCGTCGTAAATGGTTAAATCGATTCCACGTAATTTCGTCGTAAATGGAAAAACGCGGGCCTGGTAACTTCGTCGTAAACGCGGGCCTGGTAAATTCGTCGTAAACCGACGTTTCGACGTAATTTCGTCGTAAATTGAAAAACGCGGGCCTGGTAACTTCGTCGTAAATGAAAACGCTGGCCTGGTAACTTCGTCGTAATATTACGTCGCGTTTACGACGAATCATTTTCTATATATTGAGATGCCGAGACGAGGCAGCCTCGTTCATTCCTCCCAAAGTCCTCTCCTCTCCCTCTAAGGTACATTCTCTTTCCTCCTTTTTTTTTTAAGTTACTTTAGGTTATTAATTAGTTAGGTAATTAGTTTAGATGATTAGTTAGATAATTAGTTTATGTGATTAGTTAGATGACGGAATACTATAGTTTAGGTGATTAGTTAGGTAACGGAATAATTTTTTAATTATGTCGTCATAATTGATTAAATTTATTTAAATTTTTTTTAGATGGCTCCTAGAAGGAAACCAGCAGCACCTACTTATGCCCAGTTGTTTGGCGATGGTTCCGGTACATCTTCTTCCGGTCCATCGTCTTCCGATGCAGTTCCAGACTCTCAACTTCTCAGAGAGTTTTTTCGAGTCCTCCTCTTCCACCGCAGATGCCTCCACCTCCTCCTCCAGCGGCTGCACCTGAGCCTGTTCCAGAAGGTGCAGTTAATCCGGATTTGTGTGTGCCTTCATATGCTCCCTTCGCGAGATATACGGTGGAGGATTTGCTTGCCCAGCCTGGACGGGAGGGTTTGGATGTTCTAGACCCCGATAGACCCCGAGGAACTTATGGGTAAGTTATTAATTTTTATTACATTAAAATTTAATTAATTTTTATTTTCTAACGGTTAATTTGTTTTTTTTCAGGTTTGGGGCTAACAACCGTGTTAGCCGGAGCGTTTCGGCGACGATTAAGGGTTACTACGACGGGGCATATCCGAACTGGAGCAAGACACCAAATCACGTTAAGATCACGTGGTTTAAATGTTTTGCGGTAAGATTTTTAAATTTAATTGAATTTTCACTATTTAAATATATATATATATATATATATATATATATATATATTTTTTTTTTTTTAATATTTATTATTAATTGTAATTTTTTTAAAATTTTTATGTTTCAGCAAAAGTGGCATTGGTCTTTGGGAATCACCGAGAGGGTGAAGGCGGAATTCGTTGCAAAGGCAAAGATACGCCTCTGCAACACAGTCTCTGATTGGAAGGACAAGTGGGAGATCTACGGGTATGAGGGAAAGCCCACTGAGCTCACGACGGATGTGTGGGATGGCCTCATCGCCTATTGGGAGCACCCCTCTTCGATCAAAAAGGCCAATTCGTGCTCGGCTTCTCGAAGGACGAAGGATAAAGATGGTCATTTGCCCATGCTTCACAGAACCGGACAAAAACCTCATGCAGGAGTCCGTCTAGAAGCTGTAAGTTTTGTTTTAAATATATATTTTAAAATATTCAATTAATATAATTTATAATATTTAATTTTTTTTTTTTTTTGTAGTTCGAGAAGACGGGAGTCTTACCTTCTCTGTCTGACCTATTCAAGATGACTCACGCCACATCCGACGGAGTTTTTGTGGATCCTGCATCTGAGAAACTCTTCCAAACAGTGGCTGGTCGGATTGAAGAACGGGAGACGCAACTAACCCAGGAGTCTCCCGATGGATTACCAGTCACATTGTCCACCGAAGAGGTCGACAAAATCTTCGAAGAGGTACAACTTAAAATTTTTGTTTACATTATTTTAAATATTTTAACATAATTAACTATATTAATATATGTTTTGATTTTATAGGTGGCTCCTAAAAAGAAGGGACGGATAGTCGGTATAGGCTCTGTTAACGAAGTTGCAAGGGCAACTTCGTCATACACTTCGAGACGGGATGAAGAGACTGCTCAGATGAAGGCTCGAATGGATAGCCAGCAGGTTCGTTTAGACTCTCTTGAGGATTTGCTAGACGTGATGGCCGTGGGAAACCCGGTTATGCAGAGAATGTTGAGTGAGAGACGAGCCGCTCTTGGAATGCCACCACGAGATCCCCAAGAGTCCGATCCAACCCGTCAACAGCCGAGCAACCCCACCAACTACTTCGAGAATATGTAGTTTTTTTTATTTTTTCTGTTTGTATTATGAATTTAAATATTATTGTATGACTTTTTAAAATATGTTTTCCAATTTCATATTTCGTTTTAAAATTTAAATTATTTTAAATTCTGAATATTAAATATAAATTAAAATTTATTATATACTAATTAATAATAATATAATAAGAAACGATGGAAATTAAGAACGCCTTGGAGTGGGTTAACATCGAATGTTTACGAGTGATTAACATCAAAACATTTACGAGGGTTTTACATCGAAATGTTTACGAGTGATTTACAACGAATGTATTTACGTGTGCTTTACATCGTTTTAATTACGTAGGCTTTACGACGAAAGCTTACGTGTCGTTTACGACAAATCATTTCCCTGCGCTTTACGAGGAATATATTTCGTCGTAAACGTAACGAGTCGTTTACGACGAAATCTCCGTTACGACGGACGTTTAACAACGAATCGTCTTTCGACGTTAATTCGTCGTAACACACCGTTTACGACGAATTTACAACGAATACTACTCTAGTAAAAAATATGTTTTCTTGTAGTATAATTAAATCATATAAAATGTATTTATTAGCTGTAGTGGACACGTAAAAGTAATCAATTGTTCGAGTCATTTTGACTAATATACACCAAGTAATCCATCCATATTTACTTTTTAAAAAGATATCGATATTCTATTTGTTAAACATGTTTGCTTAACCATTCAATAAATATGTCTTTGTTACCAGAAAATTAAATTAGATTTCGTTTTTATTACCAGCAAGATAAGTGAAGAAACCAAGAAGTTGATCTCTTCGCTTCCTTCACACACAGATTTCAAAGGGCAGAAGATTTGTAAATATCAAAGATGCTTTTTTTGTGAAAAAAGCTTTCATATCAAAGTGCAAGAAACTACGCGTATGAGTTTTCATTCATAAGTTTGATAAAGTTTGACACAAATCAAAAGGTATAGAGAGACCCTAGATAAAGATTCACATTTGAATTTTAGAAAGCAAGATAATTAAAGATATTAAATAGTGATTTTGGTTCCCTCTACCATGATGACTTTTTTTATCTCTTTCAGTAACCCTTGTCCACCCCATATCTTGAACCTTTTGTGTTGGTTTTATTGTCCTTCCTAGAGGCCTCTAGTTATTGTGTAACCAGAAAAATCTCTAACCACATCAAAACCATTATCTTTCCCATATACAGGCGGAGTATATATGGGATGTTGGTATTATTACAACCCACTCCAAGGCATTCTTAATTTCCAGAGAGGTTTTAAACCGCACGACACGGATATTATCCTTACTTCTTACCCCAAATCAGGCACTACTTGGCTCAAGGCCCTCACAGTTACCCTCCTTGAGAGAGCACAGAACCATTCTTCTTCTTCTTCTTCACACGATGAACATCCACTGCTGTGTGATAATCCTCACGGCATTGTACCGTTCTTGGAGGTTGATGTGTTCCTCGAAAGCTCAAGTCCTAACCTAGCCAAGTTCTCAGTATCTCCGAGGTTGTTCTCCACTCACATGCCACTGCACGCGATGCAGGAAAACCTCAATCCCTCTCCTTGCAAGATTGTGTACGTGTGTAGGAACGTGAAGGATACGTTGATCTCGTGGTGGTTTTTCACGTGCGCCGTTCATAAAATAGAACCAACCAGAAGCATTCTCGTGTCTATATATGTTCGAAGGGTTCTGCAATGGAGCTATATTTTATGGACCTTTTTGGGACCATCTCTTGGGCTACTGGAGAAGAAGCTTGGAAGATCGCAGACATGCCCTTTTCATGAGGTATGGGGAAATGAAAACGGAGCCTCGTGATCAGATCAATAAACTTGCGGATTTCTTGGGCTGTCCTTTTACTAGGCAAGAAGAAGAGAATGGATTTGTGGACGAGGTCTTGGACCTTTGCTCTCTTCCTAATCTGAGTGGTTTAGAGGTTAACAAAACCGGGAAAATAAACAACATGGTTCACAAGTTTTTTTTTCCGTAAAGGGGAAGTCGGTGGCTCTAAGAATTATCTTACGCCCGAAATGGAGAATAAGATAGAAATGATCATCCAAGAAAAATTGCAAGGTTCTGGTTTGAAACTCTAGAGTTATATGGTTTGTATATTTTCTTTGATGCAGCATAATAAGAATGAGATATTTTTGGGTTCACCACCTTCCATGCCAAACCTCTACATTCACCAACCAATAAGATTTCGTTATTTCAAATTTAATATTTTTTAAAAAGGAAATAAAATATTGTCAAGTTATATTATGTTTAAAAAAAAGAATAAAAAAATAGTAGTTACAAAAAAAATTAAAAATATTTTTAACATCTTCAGCAAAACACTAAACCCTAAATCTTAAACTCTAAGCTCTTGGATAAACCTAAACTCTTGGAAAAATAATAAACTCTAAATAAAAAAAATTAAACACTAAACCTAAATCATAATCATTAAACTCTAAACCCTTGAGCGTTTTAGCATTAAGTTTTTTTATTTAGAGTTTAGGGTTTATCCAAAGATTTAGGTTTTACCCAAGGGTTTAAGGTTTATCCAAGGGTTTAGGGTTTACGGATTATGATTTAGGGTTTAGTGTTTTGCTGACGACATTAAGAAAAAAAATTTAAAAGAATCTTTTTTTTTTGTAATTACTACTATTTTTTTTTTTTACTTTTTTATTTTAAAATATAATATAACTTGACAATATTTTTTTTTTAAAGATACGTAATACTCCATCTGTTTCATAATAAGTGTCATTCTACCATTTTTTTTGTTACACAAAAAGTGTCACTTTACAATTCCAATACAAATTATAATACTTACTTTCATCTGAAAATTAATTGCAAATTGCATTAATTTTATAAATAATTGTATTTATCTCAAATACTATTGGTCAGAAAAGTGTAATCAATAACAACTTACATATATTTCAACAACTTTCTTAATCTGTATGCAAAATGTCATAGTGAAACTTATTTAGAAAGAGAGAGACTACGAAATAACCCAAGAATAACTCAATAAGAATACCTGCCGTCGTTAGTTTCCTTAATAATTTGTTAACTTCAATGCCAATTCCTTTTTAAGACAAATTACTCTTCATCCAATGAAATTACTTGAAACATATTTTTCGTTTTGTTATGTTCTTAATTATTAAGTCTATGTTTCATGCTTATTGTTAAGTCTTAGCCTACCTTCTGATTTCTTATGATGATCTCACAAAAATAGTCGATTTTAATGGAGAGTGGATAGCGGTATTCGCAACCAAAGCCTTTGACGTTGCTCCGGAATATATGGACTTAGTCTTGATGTGTACCTCCACTCCTGAGTTCTGATGATCTGTTCGGTGTTGCTCCACTCCACATGAAGCGGTTAAAAAAATAGGGGTCCAAATTTTACCAAAAAAATAGGGGTCCAAATAATATTAGTTATAATCTACATTATAATAGGGCGGTTGCATCACTCCTGATGCGACACGTCAGCGATATTTGGATCCCACTTTTAAAAAATATGAAAAAATGTCAAGTCTGTGACTCGATCCCGGGTTATTGAAATCTAAACAACAACATTTATACCACTGAGTTAAAGGATTCTTTGTACATTGATGGCTGAAACAAATATATATTTATGAATGTCGGAAATCTTTGCTTCTTCGGTTTTCTCTGTGGGACCCACACTTATTTATTTTATCTAATGATTTAATAAATACTTTATAACTCACGTTTTGAAATGGAATTCGTTAAAAAAAAGCTCAATAAACCTCTTTGGTATGTAAGCGTTCTCTTCAATGGAAGTTTAGGGCTTTCAATTTTTAATCATCGGTTCATGACTCATCTAAGAAACACAGATTGACTCTTTGAGTTTCATGAATCAGTTTTTCTTCTTTAGTCTCTACATCTCCCCATCTTTAATAAATTCATCATCGGTTCTTTTATTTTGTCTGATAAATCATGATTGTGTGGTTTTAATTTCTTTGGTCATCCTTAGCTTGCACCCTTTGATCTAACCAAGAAGAAGAAGAAGACATTTGTCGTTCAGGATGCCATCGAGGACTCAGCTGAGTCACACGGGAGACATACTATCTGTTGCCTGATTGTTCAAGAAGAGTTTATGTGCTGTGAAACATATTTGTTTATTTTCATCAGTTGCTTTGTTTAATCTTTTTTCCTGCAAATAATGATGGCTTTGACAGTTCATTCACGGGAGCCAAGAAGTAAAAGAAGAAGAAGCCAGTGAGTGTTTGACATTTTCTGTCTTCCTGAGTTTTTTTTTCCATTCATTAAACTTGGATTTTGAAGATTATGTGCCTCACATTCTTTTTTATTTTGATGGTTGTTAGGTTGAATGAAAATCATTGAATAAAGAAAATGTCGATGCTCCTGAAGATTTGGAGGGTACTTTATATTTCTTTCTCTGATAATTCTAGCGACATAAATTTGAACCTTACAGAGGATATATTGCAGAGCATCCTAATGATGAGGAAGAGGTGGAGGGAATTGATCTGCACCAGCAACGTTACCCGTGGGAGGGAAGTGACATGGGTTACTTATATGACGAGGTAAGCATATCATTAGATAGTTTGCGGTCCATCTTTGAGAGCCGTCGATTGTAAGTGTCTATCATTTTGAAGTTGTACGACACTAAGATGTAAAGAATTACTAATTACGATTACCTTACTAGCAGAGTTCTTTTGCACAGCTATTGTCAATGGAATTAACACTGGAAATTGATGATGCTAAATTTCATGTTCCAAATGTTAACGCAAGCTCCAATGTTGATTCTCAGCTTTAACATGCCAAAATCACAATGCAGTGGGTGTTGTAAGGTAATTCAGTAGGCACAAATGTTCAGTTGAAAAAAATTCGAAACAGTATTTATGCATCAAACTTATCATCTGTAACATAATAATATACTTTTTCTGTGCTAGGAACCGTTAGTAAATAAATGTCTCGGATGTATATGACTGCTTAGTTTGTTGCTTTTGACAGTGAAATCACTAAACTTGCAATGTGTCAGGACAGCAAAAGCATCTCAGCTGATGGTTAGCCTTACAATTTCGTTGGTTTTTTTTTTCTATTATGTTGGATGAATTATTTTAGCTAACAAATATCGCAACAGAGCGCTGGCAATAACTCTAATAGATTTATATATACATTTAGAATTGAAAGTTTGGTGAGAACATGAACAAGTACTTCTGTCACGCTATTGGACAGTTATACGCCATTTCAAGAGAATTGATTTCTTATATTTCCCATAATCAGTAAGATTTTAACTGTTTTGTTTACTTTGCATTCATACCTCATTCTCCATCTAACTTCTCGGTGCTACTATATAATGATCAAGTCATTTTCTGCACAAATAGGCAAGTGAGGATGTTACGTTGGGTGCTTGGTTTATTGGGCTTGGCTATACAAAGTCTTTTGTGACTCTAAAACTTTTACCTCATTTAACATTGATTCTGGTTCTTGGGAGAATTGAAGATTGTGAATGAAAGGCACAAGCTAGGAACATATGTGCAGCTGCGTTTGACTCGACATGCAGCGGTATCTGCAGATCCGCTGATCCGATTGTGGAGGTTAACATGCAATGTGTTGACCTGGAAATCATTATTTGTAAGCTACATTTCGAAGCATTTCCTCAACATATAAATAGACCATAGACAGAGTTTGATATTTATAATACTCAGTGATCATGGAGTCTGCAGAAAACAGTCATTTTGCATATTCTATATGGAACCAAGAGATATGTCCTTTGTTTGATGATTGTATTATGATAGCTAATAACATAGGAGATGACTAGAGAAAGAGAAATGAGTATGAAACTCTTATATGGGTAGCTTTTGTAAACACATTTGAGTTTATTAACAGTTGTGACAAGCAATTATGTTTATAGTAAAGGAAACCCGTCGCATCGTCAATAACAAATGCGCCTGTTTTTTGGTTGTTTGGATTTAAATAGTTTATGGGTTTTCTAAATCAATATAATTTATTTGACTAAAGCTATCTTGGATGACAAAAAGAAGAATTGCAAGTTTATTAACTTCTACTTTAGACTTTAATTTCAACTAAATTATAATCAGTCTTTTATCCATATCATCTTAGTTATAATCGTAAGAATTTATTAGAATAAATAAACAGCTTCAACAATATTTAATATGTGATTTAATAAACAAAAGAACATGTAGGATTTTTAGGATTTAAAGAGATTGGAGACAATAGTTAATGAATATGAAAAGAATACGAAGCAGATGATGAAAAATGATTCAAGCAAATTAGTGGCAACACAGAGTTAAGCGAGATAAAAATATCAATCAATAAAGAATGAAAGAATAATGAGCAGGGTTAAGTTATTACACAAGCGAAAAGTAAGACAAATCAAACGACATAACGTGAAAACAAATGTAAACAAGACAAGAGGAGATGATGAAGATAAAATGCATTGAAAAACTGAATGATAGATTAGTAAGCAAGAGACAAAAATAGATTAAAATGCAAAAACTCCGCGCCAAGGCGCGGGTAACGATCCCTAGTAGTAATATATTTGCTGGAAAATGGGATCATTTATATACACTAACTAGTAAATTAATATTTTAATTTATAAAATATATAAGTTTAATAATAAATGAAAAAAATATTGAGAAGTATTACTGTTACAATATTGTTGGAAATATTGTTTCCAACAATATATTAAGATAGTTTTTCAAAAATGCCACTTATAAATTGATTTATAAAATAGTCCATTTTATTTGGTTTTAAATGATTATAATTTTTTAATATTCATTGCTTTCTTATAAAACCTTACAAACATGCAACAAGTTATGATGATTTTTGCTTGTATAATTATATACAATTTAATAATTTTTATAAATATAATTATTTATGAAATTTCAAAAATGAGTATTAGAAATTTATATTTAAAATGATATTTTAAACACATAAAAATAGAATTTTAGAATATAAATACCAGACAATCATATTTACAAAATGGTAATATAACAATAATATTTTTAAAAAAATTGATGATATAGTTAGTGCGAGCCTTCCTCACATTTATTTTGTTTTAAAGAATATTTAGTGATACTGCAACCAAAAGTTTTGAATTTTTTTTTTTTTTTAATTTGGGGATATTTAGACAAGGACAAAAAATTGGGAGTATCCCAGACCAATAGAGAAACTCAGATTAATCTCCAAATGGATGGTGCGGTCAATGGATGAATTTTCACTATTAGTATTCAATTGAGACATAAACACACAATTTTATATCTGTGTTGCCACAGTATTGTCGGGTTGATTCGAAACCAGGTTTCTTCGTAGTCAGACTACCACTAGACCACCTTGTGTGGTTAAAGTCTTGAATTCAAAGATCAAATTATTTGTTTTTTTAACTAAGACAAAGGACAGACGATTTAGGTACCGTTTTGCGTTAGTCGGAAGACGTTTTAAACTCGAATTAAAAAATGTAATATCTAATCTAGTTTATAGCACTTAGTGTTTTTTTTCAAGATCGGCAGGATCAACTGAATGGACATATAAAAATGTACTTTCATTTCATGCATGCTTGTGATATTGAGGATGTTGGTGTGTTTAGTTTTGATGTGCACAACGATGAAGAAAGTCATTGGTATTTGCTATTTAGATTCACATTTTATTTTCTGGCGTCTTAAGATTCTTCTTCTCTTGCATCGGGACAACATTTATATTATGGTTGGGCATTTTATCCGTTAAATTTTATTTGATTTGTTATTCATTTCAATTCGACTCAAAAATCCTGAATATCCGTAAGTTTTCGGAGCAAAGCAAATATTAAAATCAATATCTGTTAATAACAAACCAAATTACAAATACTAAAGATTTCAGGGACGGATATCCACTCCGCTCGGTTGTATACAAATAGAAGTATATCTATAATTAAATAGAGAATTGTAAATGTATAATTTTATATAATTATTATTTTAACATATAATTTTAATAGTTCCATTTATAAAATTACTTATAAAAGTATTAAATTAAGAAAGAAATATAAAATCTTTATAAAAACTACAATTTTCTTATATGTTATGTTTTATAAAAAAAATTATTAATTTAAAAAAATTATGGAATATAATAGAATATATTTTTTGAAAACCAATTTTTATATATTTTTAAAAAAATATTTATTTGTATTGAATAAAGTGAACGTTGATATTCGTAAATATAAATATTCGTAAGTATTAGCAAATATCTGTAATTTTTTGAAAAATCGAATATTCGTATTTTTCTTAAGCGAAACAAATAAAAAAACAGATAACAGGAAATACTAAGCAAATCATAAATACTAAAAATTACTGTACTATATGCCTCTTGTCCGCCTAATTTAAATCCCTTGAAATCATTGTTTTTTCGGTCGTAAAGTTGATGACTGAACCCAACGAGCAATAGATAACTCAATTGGGATATCCAATGAAGAAGGAATGTGAATGTATTTTTACTTTCGGAACAAATTAAGTTAAAAGAAAATTTTCCCTTTACACGATAGATAAAGTCATTGAATTTCCACGTGGTCCGCTTGTCTTCTTTCCAAAGATGAAAAGAGACATATGTTTCCCTCTAGGTATCACTGAAAAATTAAGAAGTGCTTTATCTAATTTTTGGTGGGGCTCCAAACAGAATAGCAGAGATATCATTGGATTCTGTGTGATAGAATGTATATTCCTAAGAAAATGTGAGGCTTGAGGTTCCAGGATCTCCATGATTTTAATCTTACTCTGCTATCCAAAGAGTTGAGGTTTTTGAAGAGCACTCGTCTTCTCTCATTGCTAAGGTATTGCGAAGATGATACTACAGACAATGAAACCCTTTAAAGAATCGAAGGATATACTCTCCATCCTATGGGTGACAGAATATCATGGCAGCAAAATATCTGCTAATGGTAGCTTACGAAAGACTACTTGTTCGGGTGGTTTGAAGCAAGAATTGGATTTCAGATATTCCAGCGCACCCGCGAAGAGGTTTTCACCCTTATGGACAGCGAGACCATGCTGGCTGAGCTGAGCTATTGCAGCCCAAAGAGATTCCTTTGATTTTAGGGTTGAGACAACAAGACAAAAAGTAAGTTATGTTATATAAAACATCAAAATTTAAACGTAGTTTTACATATACATTTTAATTTACATGAAATAATTGGAAGAAAAAAGTTACTCAAGCATGAGATCCACTCTAATAGATTTTTATATTTAGATCCCGGGCATGTCTTTACAAAAAAAAAAGGATCCCGGGCATGTCTTTTTCCGTCAGAGACCGAATGGGTCTTTTAAATGTGGGGTGGGGGTGGGTCTAATTCCCCCATGTCCAATCGTTTATAGATCTTGTCGTGTCTTCTTTTTTATTAGATGAGATTGTCCCCATATTAATTCAATAAAAAACTAATCTACAAAAAAATCCTTCAACGAATATGTATGCACTGACTGATGGACATGCTGTAGCAAAATTACATGTAACAGAGATAATAAGCTCGCCTTTGGTTGCAGAAACTCATATAACAAAAACAATTTGCTGTGGGATGGCTGATGCTTTGGTCAAAACGCCCGCATTTGAAAACTATTAGGTGAACGACTATTACTAAAATAAAAGTTTAATTTGATTAGGTGTTGAATAGAGTAATTCCAGAAAGTTCTGTGTTGATTAAAGAACTCTTCACGTGGCAAAACTAATTTAATACTCCCTCTATTACATTATAAATTTCCTTTTAGGTTTCGACACACGGATTAAGAAAACAATTAATTTTATACATTTCCTATAAAAAAATACTATTATCTGTACACCTAACTATATTTCAACCAATAAAATTAATAAATTTTGCATTGAAAATCGAAAACAACACTTATTTTGTACCGAAATTTTTTTATAAAACGACACTTAATATGAAACGGAATGAGTAATTAAAAGAAAAATCCAAGATCATTTGTCTACCGACTTGGCCATTAATTGTTGGATACGTGATAAGATTTATGAAAGCGAAATTTTTTCTTGTGGCCATTTTTTAACATTAAAAAATTATTATACTATTTAAGGTTGAAGTGATTTAGAATTCCAGACAGAATAAAACAACTGACAAAGATTACGTTTCTATGAAAACATGAGTTGTCTTGACTAAGTCTTCCGTTGTCCGATTATGCGTTTTTGGTATGTATCCGATTTTGAAGCCTTGAAATATGATTTTAAAAATTTTATCTTATATTTTTCCATAATTTTATCTTATTTTATAGGTATTTTCTTACATGTTTTTCACTTCTTCTACCTAAAATATAAAATTCTGATTTATAATTTTTAAATTTGTATTTTTCTACTTATATTCAAATAAAGCTATAAAGTCAATCTGTATGTATTTATTTTGCCACTAATTTATCTTATAAATTTTATTTTGAATTTTTCATATCTAAAGCTATTTTCAAGTTTTCTAATTGTACAAGTATTTCAGATCTAAAAAATAGATGATATAATAGACTTCTGATGATGTCTCTTTAAAAGATATTGCTATTTAAAGTCTGATAAACCCTAAATTATAAATATACCATTAGAAAACTACGAAAATATGATTTTTAATTTTTGTTTTATGTTTTCTGATAATTTTATCCTATGTTCGAAAATACGTTAAGCGTGAGTCATGCACCCGTCCATATCTAACGAGTTAATAAGAAATATATTCCTATTAAAATTGAAATACAAAATAATATTTATCTATTTCAAAGTGTATTTTTACAAATTTTCATTCTTTTTAACTAATTCTAACGAGTTCATTTATTATTTTCATTTAAATGTTTTATTACATCTTTTACATTCATTTTTACTCTTCCAAACTATTTCATTAATTGTATTAAACATAATAATTAGATGTCATTTATTTTACGTGTTAACTATAATCCAGGTTCTAAAACGCGGCCGCCGAGACCGTTTACTCGCCGGATTTGCGTTCGGCGGACGGAACCCGTGGCAATTATGGTCTACTCGGGTAAAAAATCGGCAACGCTAAAAAAAATTCGAATTATCTTGATTTTTGCCTAAAATCGAATGTCTGATGCTTGATTTATCAACTTTTTGTTAAATCTAATTGAAAATGATCTACAAACGGTTGAAACAAGGCAAAACGAATATAGCCATGGATAAAAGTTACAGAGATTGTAAATTAGGTGAAGAAAATGACAAGATAATTACACTTTTGCCCTATTAACAATAAATAAATAAAATAAATCATATATAAAAGGATGCAGTGGTCTTAAACACGTGACTTCTTTAGTTTTTTTTTGTCAACCACGTGAATTCTTTGGTAAATGCTTAAATGAGAACTATTCCAACTAATTTAAATAGGCTATAATATATTTACACAATTATAATATATAATTTATTTAAAAAACTCTAAAAACTAATCTCCGATTACTTTCTGAGTTTCGTCCGCTTTTCTATTAACTCGCTAGGTCCAAGCCAACCGCACGCGTTGCGCCTAGCGCAATTTCAAACATGGACTATAATAATTTCATGTGTCATTTAAATAAAAATTCTCTATAAGTGAAAATCATTCAAACCAGTTAACAAAATTGTTTTTATGTGATTACATAATCAGTTAGACATGGCATTCATGTATATGTTCAGATATAGATCAGTTTTTACGGGTATCAGGTTTTGAATTTTAAAATTAAACTATGTTCGGATATTATAATTTTTTGGCGTGGTTCGAATTGGATTCTTCTAAATCATATCTGCATAAATTTTTAGAAATCTAAAAATATTTAAATAACTTATATATTTAAAAATATAATTAAATAATTTATAAATTTATAAAAACTAACAGCTGCACAGACGTGTGGGTCAAGCTTTAGTCGGAGATTAATTAATGATTATTTAGGGCGTAGTTTTTATTTTTTTACGGATATATAGATAAATACAACATTTTCACCGATGTACCAAATAATCTCGCTTCCTTAGTTGGTATACGTGTTAGAGCATCCGCAATAGGAATCCTTAGGTGGAAATCTTTAATAAAAAAATAATTAAATAATCAGTGGGTCCCACCAAAAGATAAGGATTCAATCCTTAAAATTCATAAATAAGGATTCTTTCTTAGTGAATCCTTGCACTATTTTCGGGTCCCCACGACTACGTGGCGGTTCGTGAATGGCCATTTCTTTTTTTTTTTTTTAAATCCAAAATATCCAGGATTAATCTGAAATGCCCTTGTCGTTAAGGACTCCAATGAGTCTCACCGTTGCGGATGCTCTTACAATGCGTCGACACCTCCTAATTTTGTGTGTTTCATATTTATTTCTTTGAGGAAGGTAGAAACGTAATTTTCCTAGTAATTTTATCGTCATCTCCTTTGTTTTGACCTGTGATTTTCTAGATTTCAAAACCGACGGTAACCAAAAAAATTTCACCGATTTCACTGGTTTTTAACCTTTTTTTACTTAGTTCTTTCAAACCTCTATTGATTCAATAAAACACACTGACTTTTAACATAAAAGAAAAACAAAGTTTTTTTTTGGGTGAAAATATTAAATGCATACCAATGTTAAATTCATACCAAGAAAAACAAAGTTGAGTTAAGTTTTCCAATTTCTTATAAGGTTAATTCACCACGGCCAACCACCGCTGCATGTTATTTTTTTTTTATAACTTATTTTTGGAAAGCTCATAAAACTTGGTTGGGGGTATCCCTTATATACTAAATCACAAGTCACGCGACCAATCATATTATGAGATGTGGCTTAAACTAAAAATCGATCAGTTAGACACATTTCTTGTACGATCATTAATTGTCTTAAACTAACTTAATCCTAAATTTTCTCAAACTACTATTACCACGTTCAAAGTGAATCATGTTATTTGTGTAACTCCCAAATCATGCAACGATTTTAAACCGTTCACCTTCTATATATTTCAATCAACTAATTTTTTATTTTTCCCCCTTTTCTGTTTTTTTACATATAGTTACGTCTTCGTTGATCAAAAAAAAGTTACGTCTTTGTTGTCAGTCAATTATTTTTAGGTTTTGAGTGTAGTCAAAAATTGATTCAAATTTATAACAATTCTTTATCCAAGTTCACTATCTCTTCTTCTCAACTTGATACTCTCTTTTTGCATGAGTTACACTGAAGATGTCAATTGAGTTTCCTCCTGTTGCAGTGCTTAATTCTTCAAAAACGAAGATTAAATCAAAGTGCTGCGAATGAGGTAATAATATATAAATGATTTTTGAGGTAGATTCTCTTTTTTGACAAACAAAAAAGATTGACTATTTAGTATTTACAAATCTGTTTTTTTTTTCAAATGGATTATTCTGATGAAGACTAAGGGACAAAAGTTGTGACTGCGTTCAAAACATCAGACCCATAAATCGATTTGAAATAAGACTGTGAGTTTTGACACTTTTCTTTCAGCTAAATTTGATAATTTTCAATTTTTAATTTTTCTTCAACAAGAATTTTGGTTTATTATGTGGTTAGAAAGCAAAAAAAAAGTCATTTCTGTGATGAACATGATGAAAGTCAATCATTACTAATAGAGGTATTTTAGTTACTTATATGGATTTATGAAAATACAAATTATCACTCTCATGCATCCTTTGACACTAAGGAACAGTAAATACTATCATGCAATCTAATTTATTGATAAAATGTATTTTTATATGTAAAATTTTCAAAGTATTCGTTCTTGGAAAATAGATGTTCCTGTAGGTAGCATTGATCAGTTGCAGATCTTTGATTTAAAATGTAAAACATAAAAATAGTTTCTCATATTTAGATGTTAATATAATTCCTGACATATATTCTCATAACTAAAAGCAATTATTTTAAGCTTTGGTTACACTGTTTTTGTCAATATAGTACCAAAAATAAGGCTTGGCGATAATTGATTTAGTACATATAACTCTTAAGTCTTGACTATGTATGTAAATATAATTGAGACTAGGGGCGCGGGTGGTTGATTTAACTTATATTCAACGTAAATTCATAAACCACTGGTTTTATAAAAATATCTAATGTATGTTTTTTTATGATTTGTAATTTACATATAGGGTAAAATATATTACTTTATAATATAGATGTTTGATAATAATTTTTTTTATTTGAGCATAATATTATATTAAAAATTATAATTTGATACAATTTGATGTAATTGTACTATTCATATATTAACATGTTGTTTTTTAAGAACTATTATTAATTTTATGATATTTTGTTTTCTTGAAAATTGAACTCTCGAAATTTTTATATTAACTAAATTAAGTAGGGTTTAAAAATTGTTTTATATAATATATACTACATATTTCAGTTTGTGTTTTTATTTTCACCATAAAGAAACAACAACTATTATAATTAATTAATTGAAATTGATTTTAAATGTAGTAGCAGTTTCAGTTTTAATAGTATAGATGATTTCTAATAAAATGTACTTGAATTTACTTTACAATATGCATAAAAACTAGCCAATCCGCGATTTTGCGCGGACAAACATCTAGTTTACCTCTATAAAGCACTTGTCCCCGCGTTTCTTTACTAATTGTTGTAAACAATTTTTCTTAATAAAACATGCATGTTAAAATTAAAGTATAAAACAATACTTGTCTATTTTTAAATGGTTTCTTATACATTCTCATTCTTTATTTTTAACTAATTGTAACCATTTTATTTATTGTCTTTTCTAAATAATTTGATAACATTTATTACAAAATATAAAATAAAACTTACTTATTTTTAATTGTTTTATTACATCTTTTACGTTATTTTTTTTCACTCTTATTAACTATTTTATTAATTATATTTTACATAATAATTCTACAACATTTATTTTACATGTTAACCATAGTAATTCGACAGTTTTGAATGAAATTTTCCATTTTTGACAAGAATTCAAAACGTTTACAAAATAAAATTGGTTTATTTTTTTACAAAATCAGCTAAGCATGGATATTCGGCTACTAATTGTTTCTTTTAAGTATCAAATTTTTTGGATTTTAAATTATGCTTCATTCGGGTATTATAAAATTTTGTATGAGTTTCGAGTCAGGTCTTTCCGGATATGGATGGATTTGATTTTCAGGTATAAAAACCAAAATCCGCTCAGATCAAGCTCTAGTGATCTATCTATACTATTATATGAGAAGTGAATTTACTGATTTGTCTGGCTTTCCATAATTTTAAGTTTAGTCATATTTTATGCTATTATTAATATTAAAAAATAATTTTATTGATTTATCTGATAATTTATTATTATTTTGAGAATAATTAAAATAATTCTAAAGATAATATCGTAGTTAAATTCATATTATATTTACTTTAGTAATATTAAAATATTATATATATGCTTATATTATATTTGGTTTAGTAATATTAAACCGACTCTAATTTAATATATATCAGATAAGATAGAATGAATCATTTATTTTTAAGATAAATTTCTTAGGAAAATTAAAATCACTTATTGTAATAATTTCTGAAAATATTTGGCAGAGAATTCAAAAATATTTATACTATTATTAACGAATTAATTTTTTCTATCTCACGTTTAAAGTTAGAGCGTTTAAAGTCTTTAGTTACTCTTAATAAATAATTAGATTAGATTTTTTTAATATATAATCACTCATAAAAAAAAAGAGGTTTATTAATTTGATAATCATCATTATTTAAAAAGATTATATATTATGTTATCAAAAAATATTTTACATCATAATATTTTAAAACTAACTATAAATCCATGTATATAGTTTTATGTATATATGAATGTTTTCTAGTTTATTATACGTGATAAAAGATATTTTATTAAAATGAAGAAAACTTTATCGTAGAAACGTAATTTTCCTAGTAATTTTATCGTCATCTCCTTTGTTTTGACCTGTGATTTTCTAGATTTCAAAACCGACGGTAACCAAAAAAATTTCACCGATTTCACTGGTTTTTAACCTTTTTTTACTTAGTTCTTTCAAACCTCTATTGATTCAATAAAACACACTGACTTTTAACATAAAAGAAAAACAAAGTTTTTTTTTGGGTGAAAATATTAAATGCATACCAATGTTAAATTCATACCAAGAAAAACAAAGTTGAGTTAAGTTTTCCAATTTCTTATAAGGTTAATTCACCACGGCCAACCACCGCTGCATGTTATTTTTTTTTATAACTTATTTTTGGAAAGCTCATAAAACTTGGTTGGGGGTATCCCTTATATACTAAATCACAAGTCACGCGACCAATCATATTATGAGATGTGGCTTAAACTAAAAATCGATCAGTTAGACACATTTCTTGTACGATCATTAATTGTCTTAAACTAACTTAATCCTAAATTTTCTCAAACTACTATTACCACGTTCAAAGTGAATCATGTTATTTGTGTAACTCCCAAATCATGCAACGATTTTAAACCGTTCACCTTCTATATATTTCAATCAACTAATTTTTTATTTTTTCCCCCTTTTCTGTTTTTTTACATATAGTTACGTCTTCGTTGATCAAAAAAAAGTTACGTCTTTGTTGTCAGTCAATTATTTTTAGGTTTTGAGTGTAGTCAAAAATTGATTCAAATTTATAACAATTCTTTATCCAAGTTCACTATCTCTTCTTCTCAACTTGATACTCTCTTTTTGCATGAGTTACACTGAAGATGTCAATTGAGTTTCCTCCTGTTGCAGTGCTTAATTCTTCAAAAACGAAGATTAAATCAAAGTGCTGCGAATGAGGTAATAATATATAAATGATTTTTGAGGTAGATTCTCTTTTTTGACAAACAAAAAAGATTGACTATTTAGTATTTACAAATCTGTTTTTTTTTTTCAAATGGATTATTCTGATGAAGACTAAGGGACAAAAGTTGTGACTGCGTTCAAAACATCAGACCCATAAATCGATTTGAAATAAGACTGTGAGTTTTGACACTTTTCTTTCAGCTAAATTTGATAATTTTCAATTTTTAATTTTTCTTCAACAAGAATTTTGGTTTATTATGTGGTTAGAAAGCAAAAAAAAAGTCATTTCTGTGATGAACATGATGAAAGTCAATCATTACTAATAGAGGTATTTTAGTTACTTATATGGATTTATGAAAATACAAATTATCACTCTCATGCATCCTTTGACACTAAGGAACAGTAAATACTATCATGCAATATAATTTATTGATAAAATGTATTTTTATATGTAAAATTTTCAAAGTATTCGTTCTTGGAAAATAGATGTTCCTGTAGGTAGCATTGATCAGTTGCAGATCTTTGATTTAAAATGTAAAACATAAAAATAGTTTCTCATATTTAGATGTTAATATAATTCCTGACATATATTCTCATAACTAAAAGCAATTATTTTAAGCTTTGGTTACACTGTTTTTGTCAATATAGTACCAAAAATAAGGCTTGGCGATAATTGATTTAGTACATATAACTCTTAAGTCTTGACTATGTATGTAAATATAATTGAGACTAGGGGCGCGGGTGGTTGATTTAACTTATATTCAACGTAAATTCATAAACCACTGGTTTTATAAAAATATCTAATGTATGTTTTTTTTATGATTTGTAATTTACATATAGGGTAAAATATATTACTTTATAATATAGATGTTTGATAATAATTTTTTTATTTGAGCATAATATTATATTAAAAATTATAATTTGATACAATTTGATGTAATTGTACTATTCATATATTAACATGTTGTTTTTTAAGAACTATTATTAATTTTATGATATTTTGTTTTCTTGAAAATTGAACTCTCGAAATTTTTATATTAACTAAATTAAGTAGGGTTTAAAAATTGTTTTATATAATATATACTACATATTTCAGTTTGTGTTTTTATTTTCACCATAAAGAAACAACAACTATTATAATTAATTAATTGAAATTGATTTTAAATGTAGTAGCAGTTTCAGTTTTAATAGTATAGATGATTTCTAATAAAATGTACTTGAATTTACTTTACAATATGCATAAAAACTAGCCAATCCGCGATTTTGCGCGGACAAACATCTAGTTTACCTCTATAAAGCACTTGTCCCCGCGTTTCTTTACTAATTGTTGTAAACAATTTTTCTTAATAAAACATGCATGTTAAAATTAAAGTATAAAACAATACTTGTCTATTTTTAAATGGTTTCTTATACATTCTCATTCTTTATTTTTAACTAATTGTAACCATTTTATTTATTGTCTTTTCTAAATAATTTGATAACATTTATTACAAAATATAAAATAAAACTTACTTATTTTTAATTGTTTTATTACATCTTTTACGTTATTTTTTTTCACTCTTATTAACTATTTTATTAATTATATTTTACATAATAATTCTACAACATTTATTTTACATGTTAACCATAGTAATTCGACAGTTTTGAATGAAATTTTCCATTTTTGACAAGAATTCAAAACGTTTACAAAATAAAATTGGTTTATTTTTTTACAAAATCAGCTAAGCATGGATATTCGGCTACTAATTGTTTCTTTTAAGTATCAAATTTTTTTGGATTTTAAATTATGCTTCATTCGGGTATTATAAAATTTTGTATGAGTTTCGAGTCAGGTCTTTCCGGATATGGATGGATTTGATTTTCAGGTATAAAAACCAAAATCCGCTCAGATCAAGCTCTAGTGATCTATCTATACTATTATATGAGAAGTGAATTTACTGATTTGTCTGGCTTTCCATAATTTTAAGTTTAGTCATATTTTATGCTATTATTAATATTAAAAAATAATTTTATTGATTTATCTGATAATTTATTATTATTTTGAGAATAATTAAAATAATTCTAAAGATAATATCGTAGTTAAATTCATATTATATTTACTTTAGTAATATTAAAATATTATATATATGCTTATATTATATTTGGTTTAGTAATATTAAACCGACTCTAATTTAATATATATCAGATAAGATAGAATGAATCATTTATTTTTAAGATAAATTTCTTAGGAAAATTAAAATCACTTATTGTAATAATTTCTGAAAATATTTGGCAGAGAATTCAAAAATATTTATACTATTATTAACGAATTAATTTTTTTATCTCACGTTTAAAGTTAGAGCGTTTAAAGTCTTTAGTTACTCTTAATAAATAATTAGATTAGATTTTTTTAATATATAATCACTCATAAAAAAAAGAGGTTTATTAATTTGATAATCATCATTATTTAAAAAGATTATATATTATGTTATCAAAAAATATTTTACATCATAATATTTTAAAACTAACTATAAATCCATGTATATAGTTTTATGTATATATGAATGTTTTCTAGTTTATTATACGTGATAAAAGATATTTTATTAAAATGAAGAAAACTTTATCGTAGAAACGTAATTTTCCTAGTAATTTTATCGTCATCTCCTTTGTTTTGACCTGTGATTTTCTAGATTTCAAAACCGACGGTAACCAAAAAAATTTCACCGATTTCACTGGTTTTTAACCTTTTTTTACTTAGTTCTTTCAAACCTCTATTGATTCAATAAAACACACTGACTTTTAACATAAAAGAAAAACAAAGTTTTTTTTTGGGTGAAAATATTAAATGCATACCAATGTTAAATTCATACCAAGAAAAACAAAGTTGAGTTAAGTTTTCCAATTTCTTATAAGGTTAATTCACCACGGCCAACCACCGCTGCATGTTATTTTTTTTTTATAACTTATTTTTGGAAAGCTCATAAAACTTGGTTGGGGGTATCCCTTATATACTAAATCACAAGTCACGCGACCAATCATATTATGAGATGTGGCTTAAACTAAAAATCGATCAGTTAGACACATTTCTTGTACGATCATTAATTGTCTTAAACTAACTTAATCCTAAATTTTCTCAAACTACTATTACCACGTTCAAAGTGAATCATGTTATTTGTGTAACTCCCAAATCATGCAACGATTTTAAACCGTTCACCTTCTATATATTTCAATCAACTAATTTTTTATTTTTTCCCCCTTTTCTGTTTTTTTACATATAGTTACGTCTTCGTTGATCAAAAAAAAGTTACGTCTTTGTTGTCAGTCAATTATTTTTAGGTTTTGAGTGTAGTCAAAAATTGATTCAAATTTATAACAATTCTTTATCCAAGTTCACTATCTCTTCTTCTCAACTTGATACTCTCTTTTTGCATGAGTTACACTGAAGATGTCAATTGAGTTTCCTCCTGTTGCAGTGCTTAATTCTTCAAAAACGAAGATTAAATCAAAGTGCTGCGAATGAGGTAATAATATATAAATGATTTTTGAGGTAGATTCTCTTTTTTGACAAACAAAAAAGATTGACTATTTAGTATTTACAAATCTGTTTTTTTTTTCAAATGGATTATTCTGATGAAGACTAAGGGACAAAAGTTGTGACTGCGTTCAAAACATCAGACCCATAAATCGATTTGAAATAAGACTGTGAGTTTTGACACTTTTCTTTCAGCTAAATTTGATAATTTTCAATTTTTAATTTTTCTTCAACAAGAATTTTGGTTTATTATGTGGTTAGAAAGCAAAAAAAAAGTCATTTCTGTGATGAACATGATGAAAGTCAATCATTACTAATAGAGGTATTTTAGTTACTTATATGGATTTATGAAAATACAAATTATCACTCTCATGCATCCTTTGACACTAAGGAACAGTAAATACTATCATGCAATATAATTTATTGATAAAATGTATTTTTATATGTAAAATTTTCAAAGTATTCGTTCTTGGAAAATAGATGTTCCTGTAGGTAGCATTGATCAGTTGCAGATCTTTGATTTAAAATGTAAAACATAAAAATAGTTTCTCATATTTAGATGTTAATATAATTCCTGACATATATTCTCATAACTAAAAGCAATTATTTTAAGCTTTGGTTACACTGTTTTTGTCAATATAGTACCAAAAATAAGGCTTGGCGATAATTGATTTAGTACATATAACTCTTAAGTCTTGACTATGTATGTAAATATAATTGAGACTAGGGGCGCGGGTGGTTGATTTAACTTATATTCAACGTAAATTCATAAACCACTGGTTTTATAAAAATATCTAATGTATGTTTTTTTTATGATTTGTAATTTACATATAGAGTAAAATATATTACTTTATAATATAGATGTTTGATAATAATTTTTTTTATTTGAGCATAATATTATATTAAAAATTATAATTTGATACAATTTGATGTAATTGTACTATTCATATATTAACATGTTGTTTTTTAAGAACTATTATTAATTTTATGATATTTTGTTTTCTTGAAAATTGAACTCTCGAAATTTTTATATTAACTAAATTAAGTAGGGTTTAAAAATTGTTTTATATAATATATACTACATATTTCAGTTTGTGTTTTTATTTTCACCATAAAGAAACAACAACTATTATAATTAATTAATTGAAATTGATTTTAAATGTAGTAGCAGTTTCAGTTTTAATAGTATAGATGATTTCTAATAAAATGTACTTGAATTTACTTTACAATATGCATAAAAACTAGCCAATCCGCGATTTTGCGCGGACAAACATCTAGTTTACCTCTATAAAGCACTTGTCCCCGCGTTTCTTTACTAATTGTTGTAAACAATTTTTCTTAATAAAACATGCATGTTAAAATTAAAGTATAAAACAATACTTGTCTATTTTTAAATGGTTTCTTATACATTCTCATTCTTTATTTTTAACTAATTGTAACCATTTTATTTATTGTCTTTTCTAAATAATTTGATAACATTTATTACAAAATATAAAATAAAACTTACTTATTTTTAATTGTTTTATTACATCTTTTACGTTATTTTTTTCACTCTTATTAACTATTTTATTAATTATATTTTACATAATAATTCTACAACATTTATTTTACATGTTAACCATAGTAATTCGACAGTTTTGAATGAAATTTTCCATTTTTGACAAGAATTCAAAACGTTTACAAAATAAAATTGGTTTATTTTTTTACAAAATCAGCTAAGCATGGATATTCGGCTACTAATTGTTTCTTTTAAGTATCAATTTTTTTTGGATTTTAAATTATGCTTCATTCGGGTATTATAAAATTTTGTATGAGTTTCGAGTCAGGTCTTTCCGGATATGGATGGATTTGATTTTCAGGTATAAAAACCAAAATCCGCTCAGATCAAGCTCTAGTGATCTATCTATACTATTATATGAGAAGTGAATTTACTGATTTGTCTGGCTTTCCATAATTTTAAGTTTAGTCATATTTTATGCTATTATTAATATTAAAAAATAATTTTATTGATTTATCTGATAATTTATTATTATTTTGAGAATAATTAAAATAATTCTAAAGATAATATCGTAGTTAAATTCATATTATATTTACTTTAGTAATATTAAAATATTATATATATGCTTATATTATATTTGGTTTAGTAATATTAAACCGACTCTAATTTAATATATATCAGATAAGATAGAATGAATCATTTATTTTTAAGATAAATTTCTTAGGACAATTAAAATCACTTATTGTAATAATTTCTGAAAATATTTGGCAGAGAATTCAAAAATATTTATACTATTATTAACGAATTAATTTTTTCTATCTCACGTTTAAAGTTAGAGCGTTTAAAGTCTTTAGTTACTCTTAATAAATAATTAGATTAGATTTTTTTAATATATAATCACTCATAAAAAAAAAGAGGTTTATTAATTTGATAATCATCATTATTTAAAAAGATTATATATTATGTTATCAAAAAATATTTTACATCATAATATTTTAAAACTAACTATAAATCCATGTATATAGTTTTATGTATATATGAATGTTTTCTAGTTTATTATACGTGATAAAAGATATTTTATTAAAATGAAGAAAACTTTATCGTATATAAAATTTAATATTTAATTAATTATTAAATATTTCAAAAACATGAAAATAGATTATTTTTTTATATTTTTGAATTGACACTATATCTATTTCAAAAAAAATTAAAAATTATTTAAACTGCAAGTGCGGGCAAAATCCTAGTTGATTATAATTCATAATGTAGATTTAGATAGTGATGTGAACTGCACCCACATCAACAACCAAATAACCAATCACTCTTAATATGTATTCAATATGTATAATACCAGCATTTACTACATACAAAACTTAGATCATCTCCAATGGGTTACTCTATTTTATACTTTAAAATAGAGTAACTCTATAATAGAGATTGAGTTTGCTCCAATGATACTCTATTTTAGAGTAGAAAATAGAGTGATGAACTCTATTTTATACTTTAAAATAGAGTAACTCTATAATAGAGATTGAGTTTGCTCCAATGATACTCTATTTTAGAGTAGAAAATAGAGTGATGAACAAAAAAAAAATAAGTTACTATATATTTGGAGTAAACCTATTTTTATTGTCTCAAACCTACGTCACACACGTATATTCCTAGGTCACACACAATGAACCCTAGGTCACACACACACGGAATTGCGTCACACAATTAATAAGAACTCAACTCTTCTTAATCTCTCAATACCTTAGAAAATCACTCAAAACTAAAGCTCAAAACTCATAAGTTATGAAACACACTTTGCATTTCCTTATATATAACTCAAACTTTCTTAAACTCATTAGGAATCACAAATAGATATTTTCCTATTCTATAACTCAATAGAATTAGGTAACTTGCACAATAAGTTATTTCAATCTTATCTCAACATTCTCTCTCTTAAACTTGAAATCTCTTTTCTTCAAATCTTCTATGCCAATGAAGTCTCTCATTTCTCGAAACTTGATTCTTCCCAACACATTGGTTAGAATGTCCACCTTTTGCTCAGTTCCAGGTACATGCTCAACTTCTATCAACTCCCTCTCAACACATTCACCAATTCTAATGGTGACCTTCTCGCATGGAGCTCTGATGATCTCACTTAGTAACTCTTTCAGCCACAATGCTTGTCTTGCAGCTTCAGTCCTTGCCATAAACCCATCATCTTGATCAGTGTTGTAGCTACTGTCGCTGTAGCCGATCAGTCTTGGTATCTTTGATGTAACACGACGAAACGTTAGACCGAGACTAGATGTTTCTTTCAGGTATCGAAGTCATACTTTCAACGCAGCACAGCATGTACCCACTAAGGACTCTAACACAATACGCTAAATCTGGTCGTGTGTGTAGTAAGTAACGCAGACAACCAACGTTTCTTGTAAACTCAGTAGCGTCGATCTCTCGTTCATCTTCAGGTTTTGAGATCTTCAAATTCGCCTCCATTGGAATATAAGTTGTGTTACATGCTTCCATCTTTATGTCACACGGGATTTCGTCTGCTCCTTGAATCACCTCTATGCCAAGGTAATACGCTAGCTTACCTAGATCTGACATCTCGAACTTCTTAGGCATCTCCTTGAGAACCTGATCAACTTTCACATTCCATGCTCTGGGTGTCTGATGTAACACATACAATGTCTTGTGTAACACACAAACTCGATCTTCTTCTTCTTTCTTCTCAGAACCAGTCGATCTATCTACAAGCTCCCATATCTTGTTTCTTGTGATAGAGTTCAACTCGGCTGCCATAGCTTCAACCCAATTTTCTTCACAAAATATATTGAGCTCATCTGAGACAAACTCTCCTTCTCTATTGGTGTGAAATCTTTTGACCCAATATAATGCATCACGGTTATCTGCTGGCATTGGTGGTGTGTTTCGTCTACACAAATATCCAAGCAACAATCCCAATGACTTTGATGTTCGAACTATGGCTTTTGTCGGGAATGAATGTCTGATCTGCTTCCATGCGAGACATGCGTCACACATGCCTTCTTTGTGTGTTACACACTCCATTATAAAGTGAAAAATAGAGTACCATTGGAGCATTTTTACTCTAAACTCTATTTTATAGCTCTAATTTGCAACTCAATCTAGTTGTCTCTCTTGTTAGTCTACCTGCCTGAATCAATATTTTATATATTTTTTTCTGATTGTTTTTCCTTTTTTGTGGGTTGATTTTCTGATATAAATAGGACTTGCCATATTCTATTACAATCACCAAATCTAAAGAAAGAAAAAGAGAACAGAAATGGCAAGCTCCGAGTCTCTCTTGCCGGTCACTTCCCAACACGATCCATTATCCGAGTCAAGTTCAAACTCAATCCCAGAGACCCGCCGGGGAAAACCCACCAAAGTTCATCTTGTCGTCTATTCAGGTTTTCTGTTGATCGCTTTATACATTACTCTCATCGTCACACATACCAGACCTGTCCGTACAAAAGGTGCTAATGATGAAAAGACGGCGGCGTCACGTGCTCGTTTGGCCGGTGTATCCGAAAAGAGCAACGACCATATTTGGAAAATTTCCGATGATCGGGAAGGAGAAGCGTTTGCATGGAACAATACTATGTTATCGTGGCAACGAACGGCGTTTCATTTTCAGCCTGAGAAGAATTGGATGAACGGTATTAACTTATCAACAAAACAAAATACTATTTTATTAATTATAAAAATAAATGGATTTTTAAATGAACTTCTTTATGTGTATCTAAAATAGTTTAAAAAGTGTGTCCACTTTTTCCCAACCAACATCAAAGAATGTTCATATTCCTCATCATCTTTTCTATAGATTTTGAATCTCATAACTATATATATGTTTAGATCACAAGTTAAGAGACAGATTTATGAAATTTCAAATTTCAAATTCCGAGAATTTTTGATCCGGAATCATACAATTTCATTTTAATTTTAGTTAAATAGAAGATTATAATTTCATTTCTTATTAAATTTATTGTTTTGCGTTTCTTTTTTTCATGTGAATGGCAAATTTTTGGCTTCTCGGTCTGCAGATCCTGATGGTAAGCGCTAGATCCTACATTGAAGTCTTCTATTTATGTGTTTTAAGAAGTTTACATTCTTTTTTCCTTTGACCTTGTTTTCGTTTACATAAAAATGGAAAACATAATTATAGAAATGGATAAATCTAAACTCCAAAAAATCTCCTATATATTATTTGTGAAACATTACAACTTCTTTTTGTAAACACGTGTCATCACTAGGATGATTCTTAGAATTATTAGAGAAATATGTTGGTACATCTAATTATATAATAAGTTTTTTATTAAACTAACCATAAATTTATTATTAATATCATTTATTATTTCCTTAAATAAAGATTACGGAATTACCTAATGTGGCTAAAGTATATATGACAATTAATTATTTTGAATAATAAAGATCTGATAAAAAAATGTATCTTCTATCAAATTTGTTTAATTTTAAAATATTAAAATAATTTAAAAAAATCACAATAACCATATTATAAAAATATAGATTTTTCTGTATATGTTATATTTTGAATTTAAAAAAACGACTATAAATTACTAAAACTGCTAAAAGTCTCACATTCAAATTTTACGATCCATGGTTTAAAATTTTTGTTATGACAAAATACAAATGATTACAAAATCATATAAATAAAAGTATAATTTAATTAATCATTAAGATTTAAAATATATATGTATATATATCATTCTAAATTAAACTATAAACCATATTGAATAAATAAATATTTTAATTTCAAATTTTACTTTGAATAATTGTTTTGATAAAAGTTTTGAACTAACATTGATTAATTTTTTTTAAATATAAATTACTAAAATTATTAATCCTACAATGAAAATTTTGTTATCAATAATTTAAAGTTTTTTTTATTAAAGATACACATAATCAAAACATATGAGTAGAAAACATCATTTAATAGACATTAATATTAAAAATATACTATGTATGTTAATATCATTTAAATTTAATTACATATCCTATCAATTTTTTAAAAAAAAAATTGTTTGGATTAATAAAATTGATTGATACGTTCGCACCAATTTAATTATATATATAATAGTTACTGATTTTTAATTATTCAATATATATTTATTATTTCATAATATGTAACAACATATAATACATAAAATAATTTTTATATATAATATTTATAATCTAGTATTGGTATTATATGATAACAACGCACGTCGTTTGGAGAGCACAATTGATAGCATCATTATTACAAGTATCACTAAAAAATAATTTTTTTAATAAACTTATTTTGAAGTCTAAATAAATAAAATTGAAAGAGGAAGAAAAGAATAGTTAAACAATGGCGAAAGACTCTTAAATTACATGTTTCTTTGAATGGTACAATTACATTTTAAATACTAAATTTTAGGAAAATTAAATTGTTTTACAATATTAATATAATAATTTTTCAAATTAATTTGAATAACTTATTAAGGTGATCCGTCTGAAGGTCGTAGATATATTTACATATATATATATATATATATATATATTTATATTGTGAGAGACAATTACTAATTGACACCCAAAAAGGTATAACAAAAACAAAATCTGAAAGAAATTCTTGAAAGCCAATAATGTCCCTTTGTTTTTATTTGTTTTGTATACACCACGTAAGTAGGCCTGGGAATACGAGTATTTATCCGCGGGGTCCGGTCCGTTTAACCCGCCGCGGGGCGGGTGCGGGTCGAACAATTTGAAAAAATAGATTCGGGGCGGGTTATGAGCATTTTATGCGGGGCGGGTTGGTGGATTTTGAAACGCGGATACCCGCCAAGTCGCAATTTTTTTTGTTTTTTATTTTTATTTTTTAAAATATATATATCTTTTTGTAAAAATGTATATTTTTTTAAAGAAAATACGAGAATTTTAAAAAATAATAATCAAAATATTTTAAAATATTAAAATTTTTAATTATAAATATATTATTTATGTTATATTTTACAAAAAAAATAAATTAAATAAATATTTTTTAAAAGAAAAATATAACCCGCGAGTCCCGCGGGTTACCCGCAAATTAAGCGGGTCGGGTGCAGGTACAAATTTATTTGTTTGTGGGTTGTGCAGATCGGATTTTTTGACACAAAAAAAATTTGTAACCCACGGGTTAGTGGGTCAGTGGGGCGGGTTTGACCCGCAACCCAGCCCCTACACGTGAGTCATGTGCAAATTTTACAAATCATTACTTACCATTTGTGGGTTTGAGAGTCAATCTGATTTAACTATTTCTACCAACCCGACTGCAATTTTTTTTCTGAGAGAGAATGGACCCAACTGTATTTGCAGCGTCGTACATTACATTTGTGATTTATTGAGTAAAACGTGGTTTACTTACAAATCTTACTAATAGTCTTAAAAAATCCTGTCCCAAAATAAAAACTATTAAACAACAAAAAAATTAATTTTAAAAATTAATTTTAAAAATTAATAAAAATAAATATTTGGAAAAGAAACATTAGTATTTATCAAAAAATAAAAAATTATTTATCATCAAACTAAATCTAAACTCTAAACCCTAAAGATATATTTGCCTTCTTTGTTAAAAAAAAAGATATATTTGTCTTTATACAAATTCATGAATATTATCTTATGATTTCTATCCTTATGTGTTATTTTGGAAAAAAATAGTTCTTATATTATTTGAAAGTAGTTTTCTTACATATTACTAATGTTGAGACGCTATATATATATTTTATATATTGATATTATATAATGTTGATTTATAGATCTTAATGAATGAAAGGTTTAGATCTTGTTTTATTACGTGGTTTATTATTGGTTTTCCCATACACTAATCAATTTTGACCCACGATGATTGCATAATTGACAAACGAAATGTTAAAACAACTGTCCAGGTCCATTGTTCTATAAGGGATGGTATCACTTCTTCTATCAATACAACCCAAATGCAGCCGTGTGGGGTGACATTGTTTGGGGTCACAGTGTCTAAAGATCTTATCCATTGGCTTCACCTCCCGTTTGCAATGGTTCCTGACCAATGGTACGACGCTAACGGTGTTTGGACCGGTTCGGCTACTTTCCTCGATGATGGTTCTATTGTCATGCTCTACACTGGATCCACCGACAAATTCGTACAAGTATTACTTTTAAAACCATTTCTCTGTTAAATAAGTATTTGATTCATAATGCTTTTGATATGATATCAATAAATCTTTTGATATACTGGTGACAGATTTATATAAAACGTAATTAATTCTTTATAAATCGTTTCATATAAGATTTTATCGGACCAATTAACGATAATAATATTAGCTATTATTATGTTTTTAGGTTCAAAACCTTGCCTATCCTGAGGACCCCAATGATCCACTTTTGTTGAAATGGACCAAGTTCTCTGGCAACCCGGTTCTCGAACCGCCTCCAGGTATCGGTGATAAGGACTTCCGTGACCCAACAACTGCGTGGAAGACATCAGACGGAAAATGGCGGATCACTATCGGCTCCAAAATCAATAGAACCGGAATATCCCTTGTTTATGACACAGTCGATTTCAAGACCTACGAGAAACACGATATCTTGTTGCACCAAGTCCCAAACACTGGAATGTGGGAGTGCGTTGACTTTTATCCGGTGTCAAAGACTAAGCACCACGGTCTTGACACTTCAGTTAATGGACCGGATGTTAGGCATATAGTGAAAGCTAGCATGGACGATACAAGAATTGACCATTTTGCCATTGGGACGTACTATGATTCTAATGGAACATGGGTCCCGGATAATCCTTCAATTGATGTCGGGATTAGTACCGGTTTGAGATACGATTACGGTAAATTTTATGCATCCAAGACGTTTTATGATCAACATAAAGAACGAAGAATCTTATGGGGTTGGATCGGTGAATCTGACAGCGAAGCAGCGGATGTACAGAAGGGCTGGTCTTCTGTTCAGGTACGATTTCTAAGCTAACGTGGTATGAAAGTTAGGGTTGAGATATTAGTTACTTGCGGTCTAAGTAAGGCTTTAAATTTGATTTACTCATGATCAGGCGATCCCGAGAACTTTGGTTTTGGACACGAAGACAAGGAAGTACTTAATTCAATGGCCAGTTAAGGAAATCGAATCTCTGAGATTAAGAAGCAAGAAATTCCACAAGAAGATTGGACCAGGGACTGTGGTTCCTGTGGATGTAGGCCCAGCGGATCAGATAGACATAGAGGCTGAGTTCAAGCTTAAGAACGACGACCTCGAAGTAATCTTTGGAGATGACTCTGTTGAGGACGACAATGATTTCAGCTGCGAAACCAGCGGTGGAGCCACCTTACGTGGGGCTTTAGGACCTTTCGGATTCTCGATTCTTGCTGACCAAAGCTTGTCGGAACAAACTCTGGTCTACTTTTATGTGACTAAGGGAAAAGATTCAAAACTCAAGACATTCTTCTGTACTGACACCTCAAAGTAAGTAATTCTCATTTGACAAATTCATTAACCAGTCAACAAATTTCCTTTTAACCATATATTAATCAAGATATATTTTAATTAAGGGCAAATCTCCAAAATAGCACATTTCTAAGTTTATATCACAAAAATAGCACTCAAAAACTAAAATGACCAAAATAGCACCTTTCTAAGTTTATCCTTTGAAAATTTTATTTTTTTTATTTTTCAAAATTTGAAATTTTATCCCCAAAACCTCATTTCTCAATTCTAAACCTTAAACCCTAAACTCTAAACCCTAAACCCTAAACCATAAACCCTAAACCCTAAACTCTAAACCCTAAACCCTAAACCCTAAAATCTAAACCCTAAACTCTAAACCATAAACCCTAAACCCTAAATCCTAAACCCTACCCTTTAACTCTAAACTCTAAGTTTGTGATTTTTGATAAAACATTAAATGCTATTTTTGTGACTTTTGACCTTGAGTGCTAGTTTGGGAACATAAACTTGATTTAGTGCTATTTTTGTTTTTTTCTCTTTAATTAATAGGTCGACCATGGCGAATGATGTTGTGAAACCTGTATACGGAAGCTTCGTTCCGGTCTTAAAAGGAGAGAAACTGACCATGAGAATCTTGGTAATATCCTATACATTTACACATATTAATAATTCATTAGCATTCTAACAATAATTTCATTGGAAAAAATATTTCTTATTATACGTGACTAATTTTAAATTCTGTGTAGGTGGATCATTCGATAGTAGAGGGATTTGGACAAGGAGGACGAACATGTATTACCTCGAGAGTATATCCAACAAAAGCCATATATGGAGCTACAAAGCTATTCTTGTTCAATAATGCCATTGATGCGACCGTCACAGCGTCTTTCAAGGTCTGGCAAATGAACAGTGCTTTTATTCATCCTTATTCTTCTGTGGACGATCTCGTTGTTCCTTCTAGCACCTGATGATTATTATATACAAACAATAAGAGGGTTTTATCCTCTAGATAAGGGTCTCATTTGATTGGTCATCTGTGTGATTGATTCATCATGTGAGGAGGAGAAGAATAATAAAATTATTTTCTCATGTTTAACAGAAAATAAAACTTCATTCGTTGATGATTGGTCCAATTTTTGAAAGTGAAAAAGAAAATTCAAATATAGATGAAGTAAGAAATTAATTGAAGGAAAAGTAATTTTCTTAGAAAAGGAGAACAAAAATCAACTGCTAAAGTTATCTACTCATGTGGCCTGTGAAATTCCTAATCCCAAAATTAATGGCCTCGGTGGCTTTTGGATGCGCTATTTTTCTCAGAGCATCTTTAGTAGAACACTATTTTTTTCTCTATATTTTCTTCTAAAATAAAGTAACTTTATTTTTTAAAAAAATATATAAAAATAATAATATTCTATTGAAAATGGTCTTAAATAGATTAATTACATGAATGAGACAAACGAGTAATGCAAATTATTCACCTATCTGTACGCAACATCTAAATCTTTTGAGATCATAAGGTAGCATAATGAAAATTATTAGAAAGTTTTCATAATTAAAATAAATTTGATTATCAATACCTTTTTTATTATATGTATAAAATAATTATTATTATATGTATAAAATATATACAAAACAGATAAGAACTTCTGATAAAGATATCATTTGGCACATAACAATTCATACAAAAGTTTACAAATGATGCTCAACCATTAAGCAATATTAAGCTTACAAAAAAAAAGATAGGATCCACGAACAAAACAAATAAATAGTTTAAAAAAAATAAGAAGAAAGTAATAATTGTTATAAACCATTTAGTGATCGACCCATTTATCAGCCCGTGTAGCAAGACGGGCCAAGCTCATCCGCATGATCATACTGGCGCCTATCTACTCTTGTGTTTATCTACATTATAGTTGGTGTTTATCTTACGTATTGCTAGTCATTA
The DNA here is from genome assembly GCF_020379485.1 of Brassica napus. Classification (NCBI taxonomy): domain Eukaryota; kingdom Viridiplantae; phylum Streptophyta; class Magnoliopsida; order Brassicales; family Brassicaceae; genus Brassica; species Brassica napus. The sequence continues at coordinate 10,405,143 of NC_063452.1, forward strand.
TCTAGTTAAGGATAAGTACGATCTCATGTCGATCTAGTACTTAGACCGTCATTACCATATGTATATAAAGACCAGTTGGTCGACCTAATAATAAACACAAGTTCCCCTCTTCATTCACAACACATTATCAGCACGATAGACTCCAAAACCCTGAGACAAAACCTAACCTAAAATCCGTCACACATAAACCCTAATCCAGGCGTAACTTAAAATCAATCTATCTCTCAAACCCCGAGGAACCAGACGACGAGCCACATATCAAATTGAAGCTCTGGACAAGACAAATCTATCAGCGAAAACCGTTCGTCAATCCGATCTCCGACGCGCACACACTCACAGAAACAATAGACGGCACCGCCTTGATCTTTTGGAACCCTAATCCCGAAGAACCCTAATTCGTTCTTGATTCCGTTCCAGCAAGCATTACCGTCTCAGCTTCATCCCGATCTCAGCTCAGACGAACCCTTGAACTCAATCCCGTCTCGCGTTCCCGTCACTACCTCAGCTCGATCCGACGATCAGCCTCAACCCGTTCGCGAGAGACAACCAAGGCGATCGCAACCTAACAAACCTAACCCGATCGCATCCTCTCAGCTCGCGATCCCGAAGCAGCCAGCTCGCGTCCGTTCGAGGTTCATCTTGGTGGTATGTGATACACTAAATATGAATCTTTGCTACTGCCAAGTTAACAGTTGTGATTATAGTACTTTAGATTCAATCCAGAGGACCAGTCTACACTTTACTCTTATAAATTTCAATGACAAGCTAAGAAGAAAATGGTTTTCAATTCAATTGGTGACGCGGAAAACAAGTAAACTAGAGTTTGATTCAATTTAACAAGAAGCTAGCCTAGGGTATTTCATTGGGTGTTGAGCGAGAGCCAAACAATTATTCAAGCGTGATGCAGTGCTTTCTAGAACTCGGATCACTCAGCTGGAACACCCCACTGTCGTGGTGGTGATCTCTTTGCTGGTCGATCCCATCATCTAACTGTCGTTGAGATGAGAAACGACTGCAAGCCTTAGAGATCAGGTCCGATCAGTTCACTTATTACCCTAATATCTACTTTCGCTGATTAGGGATACTAAGCTCATTCAATACATGTCAAGCTATCTCCTAAGCGGTTAGCTAGGCGATAAACTTAGGATCTAACATCAAGTGATCAGATTAATGGAAGCCTTAAGAATAGTATGGATGAAGAATAATCAAGAATAGCTTATCTATGTTTAGCTCATATTTCAACACCCTAAAAACCCTAGGCGAGCTAGATCACTACTCAATCATGATGCAAGCAATCAAAGACATAGATCCTGAATGAAACTGCATAATAAAACAGATAGAAAGAGGGTTCATGATAATCTTCTCTATGGTGAGAGAGATGGAGCCTTCTCCCTTTACAATCCAAAAGCACAAAAGTCTCCAATGGTTTTCTTCTGTCTAGAATAGCGTAGAATGATAAAGAGAAACATAAAATATGATATATCAAAGCCACAGGCGGCTGGGAGAGAAAATAAGGATAATTAGGGCAAATCCCGTAATGATTGTAGTTTCCTTAAAAATCTCTGCTGCTGGAACATTCACTGGGAACAGTCACTCGGGTTGCTCCGCTATCTGACTGTTATGCGTGAAAACCACCAAATTGCATTATTTTCTGCCTCTTTTGTTCCAGCTGGTCCATCTCCCATCCAATGCAACTCCAGACCTGTAATGACTCCAAAAGGACTAGAAAGACTCGATAAAGACTTGAAAACCAATTTAAAAGCATATATACAAGATGTATAAAACACCATATATCAATTCCCCCAGACTTAGATCCTTGTTTGTCCTCAAACAATGTCAAGTATCAAGAACAGGGAGAAAGGTTTGAAAGTGTGGGAACTCTCCTATTCTCAGCAACCATACTTTAACCACGAATCTCTGAACCATACAAGCAGTAAAACTAGGACAACACACCCTTACCGGAACCCCACTAACTGCTGTTCAAAAATCGGCTCCGTACTCTTCATCTCAAACCTGAAAAAGCAACACTATCGAGACAGAACTCCCTACATTCATTTAAGAGTAGCGTGAGCTTTTCATCACAGGCATCATTCAGGGTAGACGGTATAGGTGTGAAACAGGCTATTTAATGGTGGAGTTAAGAGTGTTTAGGGGCTACCATTTCATTGAAGAGGATGCAGGATATCACACAAAATGGCAAGAGAGGATAGATCCATTGATGTCCACAGCCTCTACTCGTTTTTGCTATATCTGGTGCGACTGTTCTGATGACGGAACAGGCAACTGATTGTTCTGCTTTCCACTTTCCTCTACACACTCTTCAATACTTGGTACCAACTTCTTGCTCGACCTTTCCAGTGGCTCCATGTTTCTTTTCTTTCTTCCCCTTCTCCATCACATTAATCTCGTTTTTTTTTTTTTTTTTTGAATGTTGATATGGTGATGTGACGAAGAAGGAGGTAATACATGATCGTTCTGAGTGCCACTGGTGGTTCTGATTTCGCGACCATTCTGGTTCTCCACCCCTGCTCTTGCACAGTTCATTGGTTATAGAGCGGTTGCTCCCTTAATCTACTTGTTCTCCTTTCGGACATAATTTCTGCAGCAGTAACGAGTAGGAGGCTGCGTTGATCCTTTCCTCTCCGACCTTTTTGCACATATCTGCACATATGACACTGAAAAACAAATGCATGAAGGTGGAATAAAGGCTAAGGTGCAGGGTGGAAACTAGATAAAGATGAGCTAGCCACTCAGGATCAGCAAGATGGATAAAAAGGATAAGAAGTCCTGAGTGTGTTCTCGTTTCCCTGATCTAATGCCCATAACAAGAAGAATTTCAGTCAAGATAAGGTTCAAGTAAGGTGGAGTTAAGTCTACCCAGTGTAACCTGATCGGCTGAGAACTTCTGGAGAATCAAGTGAGATATGTCAGGGTGTTCCAGGTCCACATGTGTGTCTTTCGCCACTGCTAAGGTCACTGAATAAGATAACTAAATCACGAGGTGGTCAGTGATCAACACGGAATAAGGTTCTAATTCCCACAAATTTTGACAGACTCAATAAAAACTGACTCAAATTGACCCAAAAGAAAAACAAAAGAAAGAAACGAGTTAGTAAACGACGAAAACCCTCCCCCAGACTTACTTCACAACGTCCCTGGTGTGAAAATAAATCAGAGAAAAGGTGAAAACAAGAATAAACATTTTTTTTTTTTGGGTCGAGATACTTACCTGAGTGGAGCAGGCGCTCCATGAAAATTCTGGTTGTTCTGTCGTCAGATGGTCGCCTGGAAGAACCGCTCTTTTCAGGGGGTAGGTTGTTCCGTTTCTGCAACCCAGAATTTTTGAAGTATCTCGAATTTTTATGCTTTTTGACCTGAAACTCAATAAACTAAAACGAAAATAAGCAACCAAAAACAAAAGCAAGTTATATTTACACTTACCAGTGGGTTACCTCCCACCAAGCGCTTGGTTTAAGTCACTAGCTTGACTTGGTGACATGGATCAGTCGGGTTGATCATGAGGACTTGTTCCAAAACAAGCTCCACAATCAGACATGTTCAACTTCAGAATGCTCAGCAACCCTTTCACAGCTGCTTTTCCTTTCTCCTTCAGCTCATGTGTGAGAATAGCTCTGACTTTAGAGAAAGGTTTAGAGGTACCCTTGCACTTTACCTCATACTCAATGGAGTTCCCATCACACTTGAGAGGTATCAAAGTCATTGTAGGATCTCCCTTGACCCTTTTCTTCTGGACTTTCTGTTTCACCCTTGAATTCCCTCTGAATTTAGTAGGATCAGTGCTAGGATCTTCATCAAAGAACAGTCTGCTCTCACCCTTATCACCATGCTCCTTCTCTGGAACAACCTTCAGCTTTTCTACATCAAACACTGAGATGCAAGAGGCGTGTGATGAGGAAGATCTGGTGGGTACAGCTTTGTAGAAATTTTCTTGTTGATGTTGGAGAAGCAGACTCTCTTGTTAGGCATATCGATGGTTGCTCCAACAGTAGCCATGAATGTCCTTCCAAATATCAAAGGCATCTCATGATCCTTGTTCATCTCAACAACTTGAAACTCAGCAGGAATAATACATTCCCCTACTTGAACATGAAGGCTGCGGATGGTTCCATATGGGACTGCTCTGGAAGAGTTTGCAAAGGTCAGGGTCAGCTGAGAACGCTCAACATCAGCAATACCCAAATCGTCTACAATAGCCTTTGAGATGAGATTCACACAAGAACCAGAGTCACAAAGAGCGTTCTTGAAGGTTGTTCCTGCGATGGAACATGGGAAAACAAACTTTCCAGGATCATCAACCTTAGGCAATACCTTCAGTGCTGGCGTAGACAGTGCTTTGGTATAGAGGACCTTGATCTCTTCTTGAGTCTCTCTACAGTTTTTAAAGAACTGGAGCAATGGACGAATCTGCAGAGCATCTTCGAATGCAAGTTCTTTAGGAAGCCTTCTCACCATCTTGTTAAAACCTATCAGCTGCTCTTCACCAATGGGATCCATCAGATGTCTAGGTGGAATTGGATGGGGAACCTTAGGAACATAGACTCGGACTGGTGGAGTTTCAGCAGGTTCGCTAGGAGCAATCACTTCAGAGCTAGCAGACTGCTCTGTGTTCTCTTCTGCGACTAGAATAGTCTCAGCAAACGGCTGCTCTACTGCATTACAGTGCTCAGTCCTTGGATTTTTATCAGTTCTTCCAGGGAGCGTCTCTTGTTGCCTCTTGACACTCTCAGCTGTTTGAGCAAGCTGAACATCGATCTTTCTCATATGGATCGCAAGATTGTCATACCTGTTATTCAGCTCAGTGAACATGTTGCCCATCCTGGTGTCAATTTTTGTGGTTACCTGATTCAACACCTTGGCCTGAACCTGCTGACCCTGCAACAGCTGTTGCATCATCATACCCAGACTTTGCAGCTCATCTGGTTGACTGTTCTCGTTAGCTGGAACAGCTTGCTGATTGCTCTGCGGTTGTCGCTTGTTCTGGTTCTGAATATGTCCGGCCGTAGCTTGCTCCATGCTGAAGACGTGCCATTGGTTGTTTTTCAGTAGCTGATCAACCTTGGCAGTCAGCTCATCTATTTTCTGGGTGTCAGAACTGTTCCCTTTCATGGAGCAATCACTCTCCTCTTTCTTATTAGCTGAGCTAGCAGCCATGTTCTCAATCAGCTTAAACGCTCCATCAGTGGTTTGAGTCATGAAGTCTCCATTGCTCGCAGAGTTCAGAGCACCTTGGTATTTCCAGTCCACTCCATCATAGAAAATGTCCAGGAGGTAATCATCATCAAATCCATGGTGAGGACATTCTATGCGATAGTCATTGAAGCGCTCCCATGTGTCGTAGAAAGGCTCATCAGTGAGCTGTCTGAAGGAGGTGATCTTGTTCCTCAATGCAGTTGTTCTCGCCTTAGAGTAGAAATGGCTGAGGAACGCTGATCGGACCTATTCCCATGAAGTGAGAGAGCCGGTAGGGAGAGAGTTCAACCACCGTGCAGATTTTCCATCAAGAGAGAATGGGAATAACATGCACGTGATGTAGTATGGTGGAACACCATTCACGCGAGTGAAACTACAGACTTTTTCGAAGCTCTCAATATGCTCCATTGGAATTTCTGTAGAGAGACCAGAGAACACCTTCCTCTGTACTAGACCAATCAAAGCAGGCTTGATCTCGAAGTCCTGCCTGGTGCAGAGTGGAGGAACAATGGCAGAGCGCGTAGTAGGGATGTTACGCGGAAGGTTTCTCTGCCCGATTGGAACAGTCTGCGCCTGTTGTTCTTGCTGCGCGAGAGCAGCCTGTTCAGCAGCATCCTGCTGAGCTTGGATGGTCTGCTGCATTTGTTGCATCTGCTGCTGCATGAGTGCCATAGCCGCAGCGAGATCATCCTTATTGGCGTGATCACCCATAGTGGTGTCAGTTTGCCTTGGTTGTTGACGGTTCTGACGTTCTAATCTCGCTAGTTCTTCGTTGGTGAGCTGATGCAATGGTCCTTGTGCGTTGCTCCGAGTATGTCTACTGGTCATGCACCTGGATCATTAGCTGTGACAAAGAAACATAGGCGAGTTAGATATCTTAGACTTAAAATGAAACTGAAAAGTAGAGGTAAAAAAAAATCTGGTCCCCGTCGCAACGGCGCCAAAACTTGATACACTAAATATGAATCTTTGCTACTGCCAAGTTAACAGTTGTGATTATAGTACTTTAGATTCAATCCAGAGGACCAGTCTACACTTTACTCTTATAAATTTCAATGACAAGCTAAGAAGAAAATGGTTTTCAATTCAATTGGTGACGCGGAAAACAAGTAAACTAGAGTTTGATTCAATTTAACAAGAAGCTAGCCTAGGGTATTTCATTGGGTGTTGAGCGAGAGCCAAACAATTATTCAAGCGTGATGCAGTGCTTTCTAGAACTCGGATCACTCAGCTGGAACACCCCACTGTCGTGGTGGTGATCTCTTTGCTGGTCGATCCCATAATCTAACTATCGTTGAGATGAGAAACGACTGCAAGCCTTAGAGATCAGGTCCGATCAGTTCACTTACTACCCTAATATCTACTTTCGCTGATTAGGGATACTAAGCTCATTCAATACATGTCAAGCTATCTCCTAAGCGGTTAGCTAGGCGATAAACTTAGGATCTAACATCAAGTGATCAGATTAATGGAAGCCTTAAGAATAGTATGGATGAAGAATAATCAAGAATAGCTTATCTATGTTTAGCTCATATTTCAACACCCTAAAAACCCTAGGCGAGCTAGATCACTACTCAATCATGATGCAAGCAATCAAAGACATATATCCTGAATGAAACTGCATAATAAAACAGATAGAAAGAGGGTTCAGGATAATCTTCTCTATGGTGAGAGAGATGGAGCCTTCTCCCTTTACAATCCAAAAGCACAAAAGTCTCCAATGGTTTTCTTCTGTCTAGAATAGCGTAGAATGATAAAGAGAAACAGAAATATGAAATATCAAAGCCACAGGCGGCTGGGAGAGAAAATATGGATAATTAGGGCAAATCCCGTAATGATTGTAGTTTCCTTAAAAATCTTTGCTGCTGGAACACTCACTCGGAACAGTCACTCGGATTGCTCCGCTATCTGACTGTTCTGCGTGAAAACCACCAAATTGCATTGTTTTATGCCTCTTTTGTTCCAGCTGGTCCATCTCCCATCCAATGCAACTCCAGACCTGTAATGACTCCAAAAGGACTAGAAAGACTCGATAAAGACTTGAAAACCAATTTAAAAGCATATATACAAGATGTATAAAACACCATATATCAGTCTGGTTTCTACAATCTGCAAAATAAAGGTAATCCTAATTCTGAGAACATGAATTGAACATGGTTGTTTTGTAAAGATTGAAACCCTAAAATCAGAACTCTAAAGATGAAAGCCATAGGGAAAATAGATCAAACTCTAAAGAGTAAATCGGAGCTCGAATAAGTCCGATCCCCTAAACCATAATTTGAGATTGATCCATTGATCAATTAAAATCAAAGTCTTAATGATTTTGAATCTCAAATCAAATCCCCTTGATCAAAGATCAAAGTTTTTCGAAATCTCCTAAAAACCCTAATTTTGGAAAATCGGTTTTAAATTGTTTGATTTAAACTTTGATTGTTTGATCACCTATAGCTATTGATAAGATTGTTTAGATTCGAATCTAAATCACTCAAACTGAAACCCTAAAAGTTTAAATCGGTTTTAAAATGTCTTTGTTTGATGATTGATGATCTGAGATGTTAGGATTGATAAATTGATTAATAGATCTAATCTCAAGATTCGAGATCCTTAAGGCCTTGAAACCCTTAATCTTGATTGATATTCCTAAAGGCCTTGAAACCTTAAATCTCTCATTACTTAAAACCTGAAAGATTGATTTAAAGAATTTACATATTGAATGAGAGTTAGGTTACTAGATTATTTGATTGATATGGATCGTATGGCATTGTGTTTTTGTTATCAATCATACTGAATGGCCGTGAGGCATAATGCATTGGTTCATACATGCGGCCTTGTGCCCTTGATTGAGATTAAAGCCGTAAGGCCTAAGCATCACAAAACATGAGCCGTGTAGCCTAAAGTATTATAGATAGACTTATGAAATCATATGCACTAATTATTTGAATTGGTTACAAGAATTTTAAATCATGAATTTATTAATGATTTCAGATGTCGAGATTTGAGCCTTCGGATTATGCTGCCCTAGATATCTCTGGAGATAATTATCCAGAATGGGAAATGAACACTTCAATTGCCCTGAAGTCTAGAGGACTCGGGAAATGTATCATTGAAAGAAATGATGAAGTTGAAAGTGAAAAGCATAGAGCCATAACAATTATGCGCTATCATCTCACTGAGGAACTGAGAAATAAGTACGAAAGTATTGAGGATCCTTATGATCTTTGGATAAAACTAAAATCCATATACTCAATGGAATTATGGCGAAAGGCCATGAATGATTGGAAGATACTCAGGTTCCAGGATTTTAAATCCGTGGAAGAATACGATTCTGCTCTAATGAAAATCGCCCATAGTCTTGAACTATGTGATGAAGTGGTTACAGATAATGATCTACTGTATAAAACATATTCCACATTCAATCCAAAGGATCAGTTGCTATCATATACAGCTAAAGGTTTCACAACCTATAATGACCTATTGTCATACCTATTGGCAACTGAGCAAAGAAAGCAGAAAATTAAAGATACCATTGACAGATTTGAGAAACTTCAGAAAAGATGCATTGAGGAACAAAACAGTGAGATGAGATATCCTGAGGCATTGGATCAGGATGAATCCAAGAAATCCGTGTGGAGTAATATAGATTGTGAGGCCGGCTTATACATTGACTAAAAGAAAGATCTCGACATGATAATTTTATTTTAAGTCTATGATTTTGTGATTTGCTTTTGACCTACTTGATGATTCACGATTTTGTTTTTATATATTATCAGTCCACTGATAGTTGATTTCATGCATGGTTTAACTTTACCTTGATTGTATAGGTTTAACTTTACCTTTCTGCAATCACATAAAATCAATTGATGGGTGTAGAATAATGAGTCAGTTCACTGATAGATTGATTTCTCGCATAGATTTAACTTCATCTTGATTGTATAGGTTCAACTTTACCTTCCTACAATCACTTGAAATCAATTAATTGGTACTGACAAATGGCAAAAGACACGACATTATTCAGACCCATTGAGTTATAAAGAAATCAATTAATGCCTATACCCATATTTTCTACTGATTTATTCTATGCTAAGGATCAGTATGAAAGAGGCATAAAGCCATGGTAACCAGTATGGTTCACCACGAAATAAACACTTATGGCATGACCAGATTAGCCATCTTGATCCAAAACATGATGAAAAATTAATTAAGGCACAAAAGTGATCCCATAAAATCTCACAATGTGTTATAAGTACACAAGAGGGAAAATCACTAAAATAATTAAGGCTCCACTGTCCTAAGCACTACGAAATTATGAGTATGTTCATGAGGGGGAGAGAGGACTAAAACCCACAGTCCATGATCATATCATAAATTCGGATTCCATGGTTTACAACCATAATATACACGGCTGGAAAGCTTTAAAGCTCTCACTAATGGTACATCACCCACGTCCAGCCTAAAGCTTAAGGACATTATGTATATAAATATTGATTTACATCAGGCCATACATGTAAGCATAGACATTCCCACCTCTGAATGATTAAGGGTCATAAACCAGACATATACACAAACCATCTTAAGAAAATACGAATATTCCACCACATATATGTGTGCCATTTAAGATGGAACCTCAGATGAGGATTGGGAATATATATTAGATAAATAAGACTTCCTCCATGAAACTATAATGTATCTTGTGCCAAACATGGATGATTTAATCAAGTGGCCAAGAACACAGGTTACAAAAGATAGTAATCTGATTATCCAACTTTGAAAGGAGAAAGTTATCAGGCTGATAAAGAGTAAAGAGTAAAAGAGAAATATAGTGGTATCAACCATAGTTGTCTTGACAAGATCCTCAGACCAAAGATTATGATCTAGACGTTCTAAAAGAATATGATCAAAAGATATAAAAGCTAGCAGAAATATATGCCAGATACACTGACCCGAAAAGAAAAAAATGACTATGTCATACCAGTTTAAGCACCACGAATTTGATGTCTAAGAGACACAATCAAGTTGCTACAATATCTATTAGAGATAGACAAATAAGTTCCAAATAATAAGGAACCTCGGAAAGTAATGAAAGGTGCTCAGAATCGTACAAATCCGAGTTCATAAGAGAAACCAGTTCAGACAGAGAAATAAGGTTGCGCAACCACACATCTAAGGTACCAGACCATGTAGTTTGGGACGCCAAACTGCAAGGTATAAAGGTCTTGGATAATAATATCTCAAAATCTAATTAGATCATGTCTGGAACAGTATGAAACTGAAGATAAAGAGTGTTAACACCAAAGATGTATTTACATACATAAGAGCTCATAAAAGATTGTAGTACTTGGGATTTGAAGGATATAACCTGAGGATCATGAACCCACGTAGAGTACTCATAAAACCTATATAGGGACGTGGGGTGTTCAAAGAATTCATATTAATTATAAGACAGATGGACGTAGTAACCATGTACATACAGAAAAGCCATCTAAGAAAGAAACCAGTAAATGGATCTTGTAAGATAAGAAATTCCGTGAGATTAAAGGACATGACCACATGGTATAGTGTGTCCATGTTCCTTCTAAATAACGTTCAAGTATAGCTTGATTACACAAGGATACTCACAAGGACCAAGGAACAATTTATAAAGAGATATGCTCCTCTATGGTGGATGCTACTACAGAAAATCAAGTTTGATTTTGTCTGGATATTTACTAAAGAAATAATGGTGTAGTAAGCAGCAAATGGATCACTAGATAAATGTATCAACGTACCATAGAAATATGAGAAAGAAATTCTCATAGAACAAGCTTTGTTCCTAAGTTGTTTATGGATTGTAATATACAGCAGCTGTAAGTAATATGAAAGACTAAGTATTTAGTGCAGTCAGTCCATACAGAAAATATTATAATTCCTTGTGATCATAATAAAGACCAACTGAGAGAAAAAGGTTTAATGGTTCAAAGGTTCAATGATACAAGTTATCGATTGATTAAACAGGCTATGTTTTACATATGGAAAGTCTGTAGAAAAATCATAGCCGTGTGTGTGTGTATGATTAAGTCAGCACGCCTAAGTGAGAACCATAAACCAGGATAGTGACCAGAAGGATGTCTGGTCGTGGCTTAATGATTATAAGCATTGCTAAAGCAAGAAAAGATCGATAACCATGTACAAAGGACATGAGTGTATGGCTGCGAATTCATTGTGTGATGAGTTTCATTGCAGCAAATAATTATTGATGGTATGACCTTAGACACTCATGATTATGAACGAATATAGACAAGGTCTATAGCTCAACATGGATCGACAAAAGAAAATAAAGAATGATTGGCTACAATGGATAAAGCCATTGGCACATACGAAGAGATATAAGTCCGAATGAACGAAAGATATGAAGTAAAGTTGTTCGTATGTGTTCTGCGTCTATGACTCAATATATATTGAATGTCCACATTTTGGGAAAGCCATATAACCAAAGAGAATCCGTGGGACATGAAAAAAAACCTGCAAGTAAAGTTTTATTGCAGATTATAAAGTCCATCCGAGCACCGTTTAAAGCACCATCAGTTCAACCAAGACATGGAGTGATCAGCAGCAAAGATGTACATCCTGACCACATCTTAATGGAGTTCCAAAAGAGATACCAACGTCCAAGACTTACAAGTTCATTCAAGGAGAATCCAGCTGATCATCTTCACCAAGTCATAGGCAACTTCAACGTTCAAGAAGACTCGGATACCAGATTGGAATGCGTCTACTACAGTGATGCATTCATCAGGGGGAGTTCATGTGTTGTACTCTTTTTCTTGTCTTGTTTTCCCTTTTTACCACATTGGGTTTTGGGTTTGTCAAGAGAGGTTTTAATAAAGCAACATCCAAAGCATGAATGAACCTTGACCGGATGTGTCGATCAAGGGGGAGTGTTATAAACTATTTAGTGATCGACCCATTTATCAGCCCGTGTAGCAAGACGGGCCAAGCCCATCCGCAGGATCATACTGGCGCCTATCTACTCTTGTGTTTATCCACATTATAGTTGGTGTTTATCTTACGTATTGCTAGTCATTATCTAGTTAAGGATAAGTACGATCTCATGTCGATCCAGTACTTAGACCGTCATTACCATATGTATATAAAGACCAGTTGGTCGACCTAATAATAAACACAAGTTCCCCTCTTCATTCACAACAATAATTTAATTCTAACCCATGTTCTAATAGATATGAGATCTTGCTAAAAATTTACTATAATATAATTCCCATACTTTTATATTACTAGGTGCATAGTCCCCGCGCAAGCGCGGGGTCGGCTACATTATATGTGTATTGTATAGTTTTTTTTACGGGATTTTTTTTTTTTTTTTGTCTATAATGTGATTGATGGGACTTTGGATATTACATGGGTTGATGAGTTTGATATAAGAATGAACGACGAAGTCATATGTTGATATTTTTATATCTTATATGTTCAAAGTTGAGGGTGATGGAACTTGTTAGTGTTTACTTAGGTAGTTGTTTGTATATAAATCAAATAGTGCATGGAAAAAGATAATAAATTTGGATTTAAAATGTTAGGGTTTCAAAATAACTGGGCCTTGAATATGTGGTTTAGTCTAATACTGAAAAAACTGTTAGGACTTCAACTCCTTTTTTCTCTATGTCGGGAATGTGGGCACTAATTTCCCGATTCATGTAGGTAAAATTATTTCTTAGTTTGTGAGATTGAAAAGCGTAGATTGATTTTAAGCATGATTGATGAGAGGTTTACTTGCATCAGCTTCGTCTGCCGTGGGTGTTGAGTTTCGTCGGCGCCAGATGTTAGACATGCAAGAGAGAAGATCTGAATATGTTAATTTCGTGTTTTGTTTTTTCTTCTCTCGTGTTTTGTGGGTTCCACTCTTTGCTCAGACTGTACAAAAGATGAAGTCTGGCTAGGCCGTCTCACTTCTCTGAAGTATTCCCTTGATTAACTTCCCACCAACATCTATCTTCTGATTATGTCTTGAAGTCGAGGAGCTTCCGGAAAAATTAGCTTCCATCTGCTGTTCCGCTTGGAATGGAGAGTTCTGAAATGCCGCATAAAAAACATATTGGCAAATAACTAATGATTGTCAACAACTATCACTATACCAAATAGAAAATAAATCAAGGTTTTTTGTTCTGCACAAACTAAAATCTTACAACAGGGTTGTCACGGTCTTTTTTCAGGAGCAAGATCTTTTTCTTCCCATAAACCATAGTCAATGCAATTCTTGGGAGAGAGCTATCCATGATAGAGGCTAAAGTTGCGTAGATGAAAAAATAGATCAGAAACACAGTAGATTTTTTCAGATAAGGAAAATATGGGATAAGTTGTTGACTAATTATCAGTTTCAGTTGTTGGTATGTCATTCCACTTGAATTTGCTTGATTGTAATCTTGCTTGGAGCTGCCAAATATGCTATGTTTACCAATTTATAGGTTTGTGTTCGCAATCACTTGGAGCACCTAGCAACCTCAAAACGATCGACTTTCACAATGGAATCTGCTTTCAAAGATGGCATATAATGATTAGCACGTCCGACGGGAGAAAACCCATGAATCACGGAATCTGTAAATAGTATTATCCAACAAAGAATCAGGAAATAAATTAAAACAATTATGTTAAATAAGTGTGATAGATCGAAGATTAACTTACCTTTTCATCGAGGAAAAGAACCGTGATTCCCACAAACTGTCTGTCTTTCTTGAAGTTCAGGGAATCCCAGAAGCGGAGGAATCCAGGGCTATGCTCTGACTACTAAGACCAAGACGGAGAGACTCGAAGGTTGAGTGACGGATGCCGGGACGCCGGTTTGACGAACTGGAGAAGCAGAGAGAAACATTTTCTAGAAGATGATTAAAGCTAAGATGAATCAATGAGTTTTGTGGAGATGCAGATTGGGTTCATCAAAGATGAGAATCATATATATATGGTTTACAGAGGGGCTACAAATCAGGAACATTTATGATCAAGCGATTTAAGATGGGGACATGAAGAGTTCACCGGTGAAAAAATAGATTACGAACATACACACGGCGCAACTCTGTAACTCAGACGTGTTTGAGACAATAATGAAAAGAACTCATATTAAACTACAACAGTTTACAATATAGGAAAACCATAATTGTTGCAAACTTAAGCTTTTTTCATATAACGTGATGAATCCCATTTAAAAATGAAACCCATAACACACTTGTATGTCCGACCCTCAGAGGAAGCCGAAGAAGCAAGGGCTTCCGACCTTCATAAATATATATTAGGTTCGGCCATCAATGTACAAAGGTATCAGTTAGCTTAGTGGTATAAATGTTGGTGTTTATATCTCAATAACCCGGATTCGAGCCATGGACTTCACACTTTTTTACACTTTTTAAAAGTGGAACCCACAAAACGATGACGTGGCGCGCTGAGTAGTGAGCAAAAACTGATCTATTATAATATAGATTTATATATTTTGACATGCCGTCAAAAAAGATAAATATTGGTATGACTTCATTAATGGCCTTGAACAACAACAACAACAAAAACTCCCACTTCCAAATTAGTCGTTCGCACGTCCTTCCCAGCTTCGCTCGCGTTCCTCGTGTTCTTTTTTATAATGAAGTAAATAATCTGAGACAGCATGGCTTTATTTTTGCATCCACCCACTTAGACATGTAGTCTACTGCAACCAAGATTACTTATTTAATTTCCAAAAGAAGATATATGGGAAATAACCCATGAAATCAATTCCCACGTAGAAAACCTCAACTTCCATAATGAAGTTCGGAGGCATCCCGTTCTTCTTTCTATTGTTGCCTTATCTCTGACGAGAGTCACACTTAGGAGGGTGTATTGAATCATGGATTTTAAAAGTTTGAATGGATTTGGAAAAATATTGGAGTTTGAAGATATTTGAACTAAATCTCATTTATATGGGTGGGATTTAGAAAGAGAAACGGAGATTCGGGTGAGATTTACTCTTAAATTTCAGAGTACTTATTAGCAAAAAATATATATTTCAGAGTACTCTAGATTATTTGATATTATTAATCTATGTTATTCCATTATTTTTGAACAAATGACACATCGTTACAAGACACGAGTTGGCTCCGTTTCGCAACTCTCACAAAGGGAAAACGAGCAAGACGACGTGGTTCATCAGATCATTGATAAGGGAAGTAACTGGATTTTCTCCTTAGAAGAGAACCATCGAGGCTTCTCAAAGTTGGTAAAGACAAGAGGGCTCTTAAGGTTGCTAAGAGGAAGTTGAGTATCCACAAAAGAACCCAGAGGAAGAGGGAGGATATGTCTAGTGTTCATGAGGTCTGGTGGAGATGCTACTACTGAGAAGAAGATATAATAGATCAAAAATGTTTATCAAAATATCAAATTCATAACGACAACAAGAAATATATAATAGGTGATTTGCTAACAAGTCTTCATGTTAATTCATTCATTTTTGCTATACATGTCATGTACGCTCATTTTTGCTACACATGTCATACACTCATTCTCATAGTTATAGTTACGTGTAAAAGCTTAATCCGGAACAAATAACTTGAGTGATGTTTTCCAAAAAACAAAAGGGTACACAATTATCAGGTCTATCGTGTTGTGCCTGCAAAAAGAACTTCTAAACAAGTTAGGGTGACACAGCTCCCACAACTCCTTCTCCCCTAGCTTACATGTGCTAAAGTGCTTCACCGCAAATGTTGTGCCATCAGAAAGAAGCGCCTTATACGCTGTCCATGTCCTAGTATAATGTTCTCAGAGCTTGCATCCATTAAGTCCCAAGTTTAACTTTAACCAAAGGCTTCTAAAACAAAGAAACTTGAGCAAGCTTATGGCTACTAAGTCTTTACGCCAAATAACTAACTCCTCCTTTGGTTAATCTACTTCTCTTCTCTTTGTACACTTCAAATGGCAATACCACCAAACCCCAAAAGCTAACAACATCCATGCTGCAGCACCAAACTCGCCAGCTGATAATCACAAGATTATTCTTGCTTAACTCCACAGGTCGAAGATAAAGAATGACCAGAGAGACCTTGATTCTCAGTGAAATCATCAGAGGAGTATTTAGGTGAGATAAAGAAAGATGGAATGCGACCTTAGACAAAGAGAACGTCGCTAATCTACCCAAAGACGACAACTCCAGATAACTGTTTCTTACACAGAACCAAAGAGTTCACAAACCTACACTCTGCTAAAGTAATCTTACCGTTCAAATCATTGTTTGACATATCAAGAGACACCAAGAACAGTAACCAAGTACACAGTTGTGGAGGGATGTTACCAGACAATTATTGGTTGCTAGATAGATCCAGTTTTTGTAAGCTCCCACAGTACTGAGGAGACTCTGGGATCGGACAAGAAAAACCATGTCTGGAAGCTCGAGAATGATAACTATGTTCTCCTGATTGTTCTAAGTTCCAACAAGACACACCCAAAAATTGAAACATCTAGATATAGAGTATGCTCGTGTGTCCTACAAGGAAGCTGATAGCTTGGTTTTTCAGAAATTACAGAGGAACCCAAGAGTGGTGTTTGCAAAGTTACCAAGGATCAGTGAGAGGTTTGGATTCCTCCTAAGCATCTTACATCTGCAGCCATCGCGGGATAATAACAGAGGAAGAAGATGAACAGAGTAGTGCTATCGATAAAGGAAGAAACTTTATGGGGTTTGAGCCGATCTCCATAGATGAAGTGTTCACAGGTTTGATTTTTTTGTATCTGCTAATGGAGCAGAGAGACAAAGCTGCAAGTCATACGCATTGAATGATCATCTCAAGAATTAGATAGATGCAAAGTAGCCGTCAATTGTCTTCTGCATATATTTTCTTTTTCATCGTTAGATAGATGTTTTATTTTTATTCTGAAGTCGCTCCAAATAACACATGTAGAGGTAGGAGTTTTATAACCACATTTTCTAACTTGAATTAACACAAAGTATCCCAAAATCACATTCATAGCTTTTTCTTTCAAAATAGTGTCTACCTTTCAATAACAGTAGATTTGATTTAAGTTTTGTAAATAGTTAATTGAATAACATGACATTTGCAAGTGTTTCTAGTGATTTTATATAAATTTTATGTTCAATAACAAGTAATTTGAAACTAAATTTTAAAATCCTTAATTGAATAACAGAGGATTTTAAAACAACCCCAAAACCTTTTAAAATCCGTGATTCAATACATCCCCTTAGATACAAGAGCATGGGCATCTATGAATATACTGGGTCACTATCAGTCCGCTTGGAGAATATTGGATACTATCTTGAATCAGTACCGCTCGAGACTTATGTGGCACCTAAAGCACACAAAAAAAATTATGCCCTTAAATATAGCTAAAATTTTAAATGAATTTTAAGTATGTAATAAAAAAATGCAATATACTATTAAATCATAATTTTTTAACAAAAAAAAAACAAATCACAGAGAGATAAAATCATATTATTATTGAAAATAATATATCTATTGATGAACTTTAATTAACTAAAATATTTATAAGCCAAATTTATTACTAATCTTAATTTGTAACATTTTCTATAAATAAAAAACATAAGTTGTATAATACAGCAAAATATGATAAAATTACATTATAACATCAACATCATTTTTCTTTTTTGTTAAAAATGTAGAAGTTGAGCAACTGATAATTTCAATCCTTTGTTATAATAAATATCTTATACAAAGCTTTTTTATCCAAAAATATAATAGAAAATAAATGAATACTTTGATCATTAATAAATTATTCTCAAGGAAAAAAATAGAAAACAAAAAAGAAGAAGAACGTGTACTTTAAATATATATATATATAACTAAGGTTTGTTTAATTAAATGGTTTATTTAGTAACATATGTAATAGAGTATATTAAATTTGTTAGAAAAGGTAAGGAATAACTAAGGTTTGCTTAATTAAATAGTTTATTTAGTAATATATGTGATAGAATTGTTAGAAAAGGTAAGGAATAAAAAGAAAAATAGTAAAAAGAAGATGGGGCATTGAACTCATTACCTAAAGGACTTGATGAGAAGGATATAAACCATTAGACTAAGGTAATATATTCGTAGAATCTGGCGCCCCTAATGTACAACGATTGGCGTCTAAAGCCCTGGTTTTACGGGCTTTAGTCCAGGGCCGGGCCTGTCTTGAATCTCCCCATTCACGAGCAGATCAAGTTACATGCATGTAATACAATCTTAAAAAACAAATCCTCACGAAACGCGGATAAACTATTAGTATATAATGTAAATAAGAATCATGACTCAAAATAAGAAAACTAGATATTAAAAACAGTGTAATTAGTGTAACTATTTAAAAAAAAACTGAGCAACATATGATTTTAACTTTTTAGCAAAAAAAAAAAACATATAATTTTAACCGGTGGTGGAACTAGAAAAAAAAACCATTGGGGTCAAAAGTGTATATATATGAAATTGGCTAGATATTAAGGGGGCCAAACTACTAAAACTCATCTAATTAATCAAAGTATATTGCATACTTAAGCCTAAATTTGATTTAATTCTTAAAAGTTGATATGGGTCAAATGAGCTACATGCTTCTTATCTGGCTCCGCCACTGAATTTAACTTTGCGTCTTATAAGTTCAAGAGCTGAAAAAAAATTAGATGGCTGCAGATAAGGTTCTGAAATAAAAAGTTTCTCAGAAAAAAAAAAGTGGGCAAATCTCACAAAATACTTTAAATGAGTTTTTGACCCAAAAAAACACAGAAAGAAGATAATCACCAATATAAGTTTTATTAATAGATAAAAGACTCTTATACATTTATTATATAGATATATATATATATATATATATATATATAACTAAAAAAATTTCAATTCGAATTTTTTTTTCAATTATTTTTTTGATTTTTGATTTTTTTCTTGAATTTCCTTTTTTGAAATTTTAAAATTATTTTTGAAACTATTTTTAAAAAAATATTTAAATATGCTAATCCTCCCCCCCCCCCTAATAAAAAACCGCATCCGTAAAATTTAAACTCGAAATCTATATTAGTTAACCATAGTGATACAAATATCTTTTACTTCTTTAATGAAATATGTTTCGGTTATTTTGACCATTGTGTGCTATATTTGTGTGAAAAACTATTTGATTATCTTTAGGTATTTTTCAAAAATGTTTTGTATTATGGTAGCTAATTTAGGTATTTTTATTTGGCTTATGCAGAATTAATAAAATAAACATGTGAGTAGTTATACTAAGAAATTTTAGTTGTGTCAAGTGAATAAGCCAATTGGGCTAAAACGTATTTAAAGCCCAAGCTAAGTTTAATTAAAATAGAGTTTTTTTATTGACTGGTTTTTAAACTATTAAAAAGATTATCATTTAAGTTTTAATAGGGCAACTAAAATTACATAAATCGTATGTTATAACAATAATAATAACAAACAGATTAATCTAACCAATTTTAAAGATATTAACAATCTTACACTATCCTTAATCATTCAATATTTTTAATATTTTTAATACATTATCTAAAACTGCCTAGATATTTTTATTCATTTTCAAAGGATTTTCTAGAGATGGACATTCAAATATCCATTCGGGTTGGTTCGGATCTATTTGGCTTTGAGATTTTTAGACTAGGAATTTAATCTCCATAAGGATATTTATAAATTTCGGTTGGGTTTTGTTCAGATATTTGCGAGTTGGATTCGGATTCATATAATTATTTAAAATATGTAAGCAATTTCAAAAATTTCAATACACCTTAAATCTAAAAATTAAAAATAATATACAACATATAAACTTGACATGTATGTTAAATGTCTAAAATTAACATAAAATTTGTTCGGTTTGGATATTTGGATGGAAAATCAAAAGGTATTTAGTATATTACCGTTGTTTTGAATATTTTTGGATTTTTTGGGATATTTACTTTTAATTATTTTTGGATATTATTCAGGTATTTTAGATATTCTATTATTAAATTAAAAAATTTAATATGTTTAAGTAGATTATTATGATTATTATGATTTGGTTTTGGGTATCAAACTATTTTGGTTTGGGTTGGATTTGGACCTGGTTCTTCATATACCAAAATTTTTTATCCGTTCAGATATCTTTGAGTTCAGTATAAATTTTTGAGTCAGGTTCAGTTCGATTCTCGGATCCAGGTATTTTGCCCAACCATAGGTTTTTCATTCATTTTCTAAGATTTTTATTCATTTTACACTACTTATGGTTTTTATTCATTTTTAAAAGGTTTTCATTAAAGATAATTTTGAACAAATAATAAATGATGAGCAGACCTAATCTAACAATCAATACACTATTTTATTTTAAAAACTAGGGGTTGGCCCGCCCTACGGACGGGTGAGTTTACAATAAAATTATTTGATATTTAAATATATTTAAATTTTATAAAATATTTGAAAATTACTTTAAATTGAACATAATAAAATTAATTTGTTTTCGAGGATCATATTGTAAATTTTATTAAATTTTGTTGGTTTGGACTGAAAGAACCACTAACGCTTCTTTTTAAAGAGAACATAAAATTTAAAATAAAAAGATAAAAAGTGGTTCATATTTTTTTTATTTTACTTTGATATAGTTGAAGAAATCGAAGGTAAGACTAACTAATACCTTTTCTAAGAGTTTCACATTTTTATATCTTGAATTCTCTTCGTTGTAATTTTCAAAAAAAGAAGATGTGGTTCAATTTTATTTATTATGAAAGCTGAAAGAAAGTCGAGACCAATCCATATTGTGCTAAAATTATGAAACACGAATTTGGTCATTTGTTTGTGGATCATTACATCCATTAGCAGGAATATATATATGTTTGAGAAAAAGAGATAGTCAAATAATAGTAATAACGAAGGAGTGATTAAATTTTTTTTATTTTTGGTCAGTATAAATCCATAAATATTTGTTACTGTGAAGTATATAATAGTTGCTGCGATCTGATGTTTTATGTTAAGGAATAAAATGTGATTGATGTATTATTATATGAATTAGATGAATTTTGTTATTTTCTTCTAGAAATAGCAGTGCTCGCACCTTCTGTTGATGTTGTTGGGACGTATGATTGTAGACTTCGTTGCTCGTAAAGTGGTTGAGTGAGATTTGAGTATTTTAACTCGCACTTCATGAAATGTTTTTTTAATGTGACTTCAACATTGATCCGAGCTTATGGTCATGCCTCCAAGGCTCCAACCAACTTTATCAATGTAGTTTTTTCCTATATCTTTGTCATTTTTGCAAAACATTGTTGTACTGTATAGATAAATTGCATCTAGATACGAACCGTCTGTTGATATTTGTAGATGATGGAGGATGATGCTAACTTTTTTTTGTTAAAATATTCTTGAATGTCTTTAACATAATGAACTTATAAGTTTTCAGATGATAATCATTTTTCCATATCGTTATACTTTATTGGAAAAGCAAATGGATGGATGATGGTTAATGATTTAATTGTCATATTCTTGAAAAAAATAGCTGTCTTTAGTAGTTTTGGCCAGTATTGGGCATAATAATTGCATGACATACGGGTGATGGTTCTTGATAACAGTGATACTTTAAAGATGATATTGCTTTCGATGTCTTGATGGAATTATTCAAGTTTTGATAGGGGTCTATCTCCATTAATTTTGACATTTATATATAAGAGTTTTTTTTTTATTTGAGCTAGAAAGTTTGATTTGTATCATCGAAGAATACTTAATTTAATTAAACGTTTCAACTCATGTGTAGGTAGTGTTCTTAATAGTGATTATTGACTTAGTTAATTTTCCGTAAGTGCTGATAACGTGTTTGTGCATTAGAGCACCTACAAAGAGGATTTTTCATTGGAGTTCTTGAAAATAATCAATACTCCATTAAAGTAATAGAAAAAGAGGAGAGAAGGTGATATAAGGTTCTGAAAATATACTCAGCAAGAACTTCCCCAAAAATCAATCATCTAAGTGTAGAATTGGGCATAATAATTAGAATAAAATATTATTATTATTTTGTTTACATACTGATTTTTAGATCTCACGGATGGTGTTGCTTTTAGATTCGAACTTATGATCACTAAAATATAATAAGAAGAAAAAGAACAAAATAGTAGAAAAACAAAAGAATATGTATTCTTTAATATATTTTTACCGGATTTAATAGAAATAATGATGTTTTATGATTCTTTAAATTAAAAGAATGAAAAAGAGTCCGGACGAGGTAGTCCAAGTGGCAGGACGGGTCTGTGGTGGCAACCACCATCCGGGTTCGATTCCCTCCCCATGCGGCAACTACCCTGCCTCTTCTGGACACCAAAGCGGTACTGGGTTCGATTCAGCCCAGGTAAAGCCCTCCCGGGTGAAGTGGACCGCTGCCTGACCGGGCCCAGGGAAATGACCCGCGAAGCGGGAAACCCCTGGATTATCAAAAAAAAAAAAAAGAATGAAAAAGAATATTGATTTTTTTTATAAATGGTGTTAAAGTTAAAAGAATGAAGAAGAATTAACTATTCCCCCTAATTCTTTTGATCACCTTTTAAACACTTAAAAGTATTTTGGTATTAACTCCGACCGTTTTATATTTGTTTACATGGTGTTGCGTAAGACAAAACGATTTACCAATACTTTGGGTGTTATTCTTTTATATAATCGAATAGTATTTGTTTTTCCATTTTGTTTTTTTCCTTAAAGTCCCATGCACGTTACGTCTATGAATATTGGTATAAATAATGGGATAATTTTATTTGTATTTTATAAACGTAAGTTTCATGTGTACGTTTGTAAATTATTCTCGCACTCGGATGGCTTAGACCGTCTAATGATGTCTTCTATCTTTTATATTTGTTTATTATCTCATTTTAGGCGGACGTAGAACAAACTTTTAGTGGGGGCAAATCATATGTAAATATAAAAATCAGGCTAAAACTTGATTTTTAATAGAGGCAAATAACTAAATTTTGGGCAAGTTACAAAGAATTTGATTATTTATTAGGGGGGCAAGTGCCACCTCCTTGTATCAAGTAGGTATTTGCAGATGTTTAACTTTTTTTTTTCTTTTTTTGCGAAAAAGGTTGTCGTTTAACTTGCAAAGATTTGTAGTTGTTTTAGGGCTGAAATTGATTCAGACAGGCTGAATGAGAAAATAGTTGCATAAGTTGTTGAAGGTTAAAATAGAAGCTATAGTTGAAGGTAAAACTGAAGCAATAGCAATGCATAGTTATTTTGACATATATCCGTTCAGATGAAGTTTATAAAGTTCTTAATACAAACCTTTTAGTGTTGTCCATATCATTGATGGGGCACCTTCTTGACATTATGTTGGATATAAGGCACCAATATATGTTTTCGATATTTGGTATATGAATAGAATATTAAGACTTATATACAAAGTTTGGTTTAAGTAAAACCCTTTTAGTGCCGCAGTTAAAAAATGTTGTGAAGACTGGAAACAATAATCATAGGAGAAGAAGAAGAGCGAGAGAGACTGAGAAAGATTCGCATGGCCAGCTTCCATAGTGTGACGGGCGGGGAAGCTGAGGCGTTAAAAGTTAGAAAAACCACTGATCTAGGTCCGTGATCTCACATGAGTTGGTTGGCAAGATGCCCTCCCTACCCTTCACTGGGGACCTGAATATAGGCGGGTGAGTTTCCCCTGAACATGGAGTCAAGTATCCTTTCATACCATCACTGCAAGTAGTTCCAAATACATCAGGAAACAGTTCGGAAAAAATCTTAAGTTGCAAGTGTAAAATCAAACTTACCAGCTGACTTCATACTTATCCACCATTACTTGAACATGGAGTCAAGTAGCTACCTTCATATTTTTCATTTGATTTATGAACCTTAGCTCAGGTCAAGAGAGAAGATGAATTTGGCAAGGAGTGCGACGTTGCTATGTAAAGCATGTCACACATACTGGCGGTTCCTCACTTGTTCTCATCCTGCAGAATGAAAGTAAAAAATAATTCATGAAAACAGAGCCTGATCGGAAGATAATTACTAAAATATTGGAGTGGAGGAATGACACCTATACTTTTTTTTTCTTGACCTTTTAGTCTCATCAACAGTTGCTATTAACTATCCATGTTTGAAACTGTATATGCGGCATCAATTGCGTCTCTCCTCCACCATTATCCTATAAGGCTAACCTCTCTCTCTCTCTCATAATACACAAAACCAACAGAGTAAGGCTCAGAAGGACAAATGCAACGAAATGGTACTGACTGAGGCAAATGCAAACTTGATTAGGTCTCAATTTGAGAAGGTTTGTGCCAAAATTAATAGCTACGCTTCCAAACATATTGATGAAATCTCCGATGACATACTCTCTCATCCCATGTTTAAAGAACGGAGACAATGATCATCTGAAGCTGCAAACTTGGTGTAATCGCAACCTGAGGCTCTGATGTGATTTTAAAGTCTTCGGAATCTGCAAGAGAAGAAAACATCTAAGCGTATAACCTAAGAGGGGCTACATGATGGTAACTGCAAGAGATACCAACAAAAACACAGCTTGCAGCTTCGGTTATGTAATAAAAAGAAAACTGTCCATAAAACTTCAT
The DNA here is from genome assembly GCF_020379485.1 of Brassica napus. NCBI lineage: Eukaryota > Viridiplantae > Streptophyta > Magnoliopsida > Brassicales > Brassicaceae > Brassica > Brassica napus. The sequence continues at coordinate 10,429,885 of NC_063452.1, forward strand.
CAGAGGGTTTCTTCAATTGTTAATTCTATCGAAACATAGATCAAGCTGAAGATTAGCATAGAATTGAAGAGGCCAAAAAAACCTGCTAGGATACGCCGGAGAGGTTCAGATCTAGATTGATTTTAAACAGTAAAGAAGAGTAGATGTCCTCCTCTACCACCAAACAAATCGGCGTTGAGTAAAAAGACGAATAAAATTAGATATTTTCCCATGTTCTTTCCATGGTCTCAACGTGTTGGAGCAGCTCCCAAGGATGTAGGAATTCGCCGTTGTCGTAATTGGTAAGCTGAACAAACTATCCTTGTAGAGCTTGTTGTAGTTATTCTGTTCATCGCTGGAAGTTGGTGTATTTATACTCGTTGCTTTAGTCGGTTACTTTGGAAATCGATGAGTCGATTGAATGCTTCATGAGTGGGTTAACCACGTAAAAGCTAGGAATAAAGTACATATTAATGCAAGCTGAAGACGTAACGGTGAGCTAGTCGGTATTAAGTTCCATAGAACTTACGGCTGCGAGACAGAGAATATCGAAGGAAGAAGATGACTAAACCTAATTTGCATGGGTTTATAATTTTTTGCTTAAAGCCCATAAAAATTTGAGGACCAAATAAAAACCTACCAAACACAAAGAACCAGCGATTTCGGCGAACGTAAATGAAGCGAGCTTTGCGATTTTTTAAGGATGCCACGTGTTGGGATTTGCCCCTCCCTCCATGATGACATGGCGCAAGGAGAAGGGAGCAAACCAACTTTATTGGTATAGATAGATATACACACGGTTATTGATATATAAAAATAATAAAAATAGTTTAACTATATATATTGCGTAACTGATTATATTAAGGATTAGTTGAGTCACGTACTATATCATATTAACCAATAATTAATCTACACACTACAGATCAGTTTGTCAATCAAATAATATAATCCATCTGCATTTTTTTATTATACAAACTACTATACAACCAATGATTTAAATGACTAAGAAAGATAAAACAATTTACATAGAAGAGACTATGCAGTAAAACCGGTTAACAAAAACACACTCTTTGCATTACATAAAACAATCCTTATGTATGCATTATAGCTGTGCATAATTTTCAAGTCAATTTTATTTATTTTATTTGAAAATGAAAACAACTATCAATAAAATATGATGTATGTTAGGTATCATATAATTAAATAAAATACATAATTAATATTATGAACTGAATTTAATAGAATTATAACACAATCATATAGTTATTTGGATATCAAACTATTTCGGTTTGGATCGGATTTGGATATGGTTCTTCAGATACCAGAATCTTGGATCCGTTCAGATATCTTTGGGTGGTATAAATTTTGAGTCGAGTTCGGTTCGGTTCTCGGATCCAGGTATTTTGCCCTGTCCTAGATTTTTCATTCATTTACTAAATTTTTTATTCATTTGCTCTACCTATGATTTTTATTCATTTTTAATAGGTTCCCGCGTTAAAGATAATTTTAAATGTATAATAAATGTCGAGCACACATAATCTAAAAATTAATACACCATTTTATTTTAAAAAATATACACACGGTTATTGATATATAAAAATAAAAAAAAGTTTAACTAACTGTATATATTGCGTAATTGATTTTTATATACTAAGGATTAGTTGGGTCACGTACTGTATCATATTTAACCAATACTAATCTACACAGTACTACAGATCAGTTTGTCAACCAAATAATATAATCCATCTTTACATTTTTATTATACAAACTATTATACAACCAATGATTTAAATGACTAAGAAAAATAAAACAATTTATTTGCAAGCAGGTAAAACCGGTTAACAAAAACACACTTTTTGCATAACAATCGTTACGTATCACGTATGCATTACATTATTGCCCCAAAATTGTTATGTATGCATTATAGTAGCCCGAATTGGTCAACTATATTATTGCCCCAAAATCCATTTTGCCGATATAATTTGTATTCAATATAAATATAACATTTGAGTTGATTTGACTTTTAATGGAGTTTTAGATGATTTTAATAAGTTGCAGAGATTTATGTGATTTTTGTTAAACCACTCTAGAATATAACCTAAAACCATGAGATTTGGATTTTAATTTTTTTAACTAAAAAACTCCACCCAAACACCATAAAATCACCTGAAAATTTTAAAATTCCACAACTTAAAATATTTTCAATAACAGTGAATTTTAGAGTACTCTACGAAATGTTAAGTTCAATAACAGTGGATTTTAAATGAGTTTTTAAAATTCATGTTTAAATAACAGTGGATTTGTCATTTTAATACAAATCACCTAAAACTCTCAGTTGAATATACCCCCTAAGTGCGTATTAAACAAACTATTGACTTGTAGGCTTAGAACATGATTATTGGGAAGTTTTTAGTGTGGAGTTCTTAGCGGAATATAAGAACCCGTCTCTTAATTTTTAATTAAAAAAAGCTAAGAACCGGTTCTTAAAACTCTTATTTAAGAACCAGTTCTTAGTTGTTTTAGTTAAAAGTTAAGATACGGTTTCTTATATTCCGATAAAAACCTCAGTATAAGAACCTCCAATAATCATGCTCTTAGACCATCATTATTGCAGATCCTTAATAGAGGTTTTTAGCTAAATGAGTGATTTAATTAAATCAAAAATAAATATAATTATAGTTACTGATCCTTAACAAGGGATTTTGGTGACCGATCTTTAGTGGGTTTTTGACACCACGTGCTCTCCGTCGTCTTCTCCGCCGTCTCTTCATGTCGTCGTCTCTTCTCTCAAGCAGGACTCTTCTCCCAAGCAGGTCTCTTCTCGCAAGCAGGTCCTCCTCCAATTCTCTGGTTTTTCTACCTATGAATCATCGAAAGTTTCCATCTTTTTTTCTAGGATTTAACATTGTTGATTCAAATTAGAATATCTCCTTTCAGTAAGCTGTTTGTGTGTTTGAATTTGTTTGCAACATGATTGGAAAGTTCCGGTACAGTTTGAAGTCATATTTGTTGATTGATTATGGAGAATCAGCCTGACATCAACGTGAGGATGAGAGGCATCCTTGTTGATTGGTTGATTGAGGTTAGTACAGAGACTACTCTGGTTTGGTTTCTCGGAAATATAGTTTAGTAATTAAACCATTGTTATGTGCAGGTGCATTACAAGTTTGAGCTCATGGAAAAGACGCTTTACCTCACAATCAACCTCATCGACATGTTTCTTGCGGTTACTCAACATGTCCCAAGGAAAAAACTTCAACTTGTTGGTGTAACAGCTTTGTTGCTCGCTTGAAAATACGAAGAAGTCTCAGTCCCTGTTGTTGATGATCTCATCGTGATCTCTGACAAGGTTTACACGAGAAGAGAAGTTCTTGACATGGTAAAAAATCCTTCTTCACTAGATATCATAAACCATGGATGCTCTCTCTATAAATGTTTGTGTGATGGGTTTGTTTACTTGCAGGAGAAGTTAATGGCGAATACATTGCAATTCAACTTCTGTCTGCCAACTCCATATGTGTTCATGAGGAGGTTTCTCAAAGCTGCACAATCTGACAAGAAGGTTTGTATAATAACTTTTTTGACCATATCTTCTTAGTTGGTAGGTATATAGAGGAGAATCAAATGTGGGTTTTGTCAGTTGTGTGTGTTTTTAGGTGGAGCTTTTATCTTTTTTCATCATTGAGCTTTGTTTAGTTGAGTATGAGATGCTTCAGTACGTTCCTTCCCGGTTCCAGGTTAGTGAAGTTCACTACTTGTCTCATTCATACAACAAAACGAAAGCTCCTCATCTCTGTTCCCCTTTGTGCAGACTGCTCCATTGGACTTAGATACTGAATCCTTCTACCTAACCAGGAAATAAACAATAGAGTCACAGCTAGAGAAAGTTGCAAACAGAATGGCTGAAGAAATGCTCATCATATCATACGAAACACACCGTGGAACATCTTGTAGAGGAGTGGCATGGGAGCGGTTTTCGTTAGAGAAACTGAGAGCAGCAGTGGCTTGTGTTGGAGGTAAGTGTGTAGCATTGATCAAGAAACCCTAATTAAGAAACTCCCATTGGGTCCGCGAGGTGTGATTGAGTTGGGTGTGAGAAGGGATGCGACACTGGAGGAAGCAGTATTAGCTGTTCGAAGGAGAAGAAGACATCGCACAGGTGTGTTAAATGTTATAGAAGCGGAACTGCACATCATTGCAAGTAATCTTGTGCCTGAGAAGGAGGATAGTAATCTGTGGAGTGGTAAAACTGGTTTTAAACAGAAATTCTCTACGATGGAAACTTGGTATTTGCTGAGAGAGAGTAAGAATCCAGTCTCATGGGCACGTGCTATCTGGTTTCCTCATGCTACTCCTAAATTTGCTTTTATGGCGTGGGTGTCTATCAGAGATAGAATGCCAACGTTAGATAAGATGGCTATATGGAGTAGGGGACTTGATACAGTATGTGTATTATGTAAAAATGCCTCTGAATCGAGAAGCCATCTGTTCTTCCAGTGTGAATACTCGTCTCAGGTATGGGAGTATGTTACAAAAGGGATATTGTGTAGTTCCTATACTACAGATTGGTCTGGAATCATTGCGATCATTTCAGATGAGAAAAGGGAGAAGATGAGCCGGTTTTGCCTTCGTTATGCGTTTCAGATTGTGCTCTATGCAATTTGGAGAGAGCGTAATAAGGTAATTCATGGGGAGAAGAAGATGCAGTTGTCAGTTATTAAAAGGATGGTTGATAAAGGGATACGCAACAAGATCACGTTGATGAGTAGAAGTGGGGCTAAGGGTATGGAGAGATTAATGCAATACTGGTTTTATACTAGAATGTAAATAGGCTTCAGTTCATATTTGAAAAGGTAGCTAGTGGTTAATTCTAGTATACAGTATGCACTTGTTGTATAAAGGCTTTTTTGAATAAATTTAACATTCATTCAAAAAAAAAAAAAAAAAGAAACTCCCATTGGACCATCCAAAATGGGAGTTTCTTAACAAAAATTCTTAAGGTTAAATTTATTACTAAAAATCATTAAGAACCCCATTAAGAGTTTTAGAGATAATCTTGCTCTTATCAAAATAATAATAATAGGCTTATAGCCTGTTAACATGAATTTTAGTGTTTAATAAATACAAAAAAAAATCACAGCTCTGATCTGCTGACCTGTCTCAGATAATATAACTTAATATTGAGATTATTCTTGTGAATGATTTTCCAAGATATAGTGTATTTGCCATTTCCTGTTACATGCATCAATTCTGCACAAAAAAAACGAAAAATAAATGGCGAGCTCGGATGCTCTCTTGCCTGTCATCTTCCGACGAAAACCATTATCAGATTCAAGATCCGACGACCTGATCTTGGAAAGCCGTCGGAGACAACCCATCAAAGTCCATCGCGCCGTCATCTTGCTCTTGATCGCTTTGTACGTCACTCTCATCGTTATACACAACGGCTCTGCAAGCAAGAATTGTGGAAGTGATGAAACAATGACGAAGTCACCTGCTCATTTGGCCGGTGTGTCGGAGAAGAGAAACTTTCGGAAAACAGAACCGTTTGCGTGGAACAATACGATGTTGTCGTGGCAACGAACGGCGTTTCATTTTCAGCCTGAGAAGAACTGGATGAACGGTATTAACATTCGTGATTTTCTAATTATATATATGTAAATAGCAAAAACAGTTCAAAGTGTTCCTTTTCCTTTTCGTAATTTCATGAAGATTAGAGTTCTTGACTATTTTTATAATCATAGCTTAAGGAACACGAGTTAAGTAATCATGCAAGAGTGATGTCAACTATATTTTCTTTGAAATCCGTAAAATTTTAAATCAGGAATCATACAATTTCTTTTTTTTTAACATGTATGATGTATGACTATCGGTTTCATTTCGCATTTAAATTTTTTCCTATCTTCTTTTGGCTCTTACTTTCTCCATCCATTGGCGTTTGTGAATGGCAACTATCTGGCTTCACCATCTGCAGATCCTAATGGTTAGATTCTACCGTATCTCCTCTCTTGTTTTTTCTTCTACAAGTAACTATTTTTCCCATTAACATTGTTTTTGTTGTTTCTGTAAATTATGGAGAACGTATTATAAAAATGATTTAACTTCAATATGAAACCTTCACAGCTGGTAGAAGTATGTTGAGAAAAAGGAAGATATTTTAAAATGAAAAAAAAAAAATTAGTCGTTTGCGGACAAAATTAAAAAGTCAATGGAACAAAAAGAAAAAAATGGAAACAAAAATATTGTGGGAAATTATGAACACCTGAACGTTTCTTAAAAGATTTATTGTTTAGTTTAATTATTATTTTTCTTTATAAGTTAAAGTTTAGTTTAATTATTTATCTGACCTGTTTTCTATACCACGTGAATCATGTTCATTGTTCAAACTGCATGCCAGTTATTGTTTAGCTGTCTATTTTGCGGTCCGACTCGTTCTAGTAACTTAGTTGACCAATGATTTCATTATTCACCACAAGATCCATAATACATTACAGAACTTGTGTTTTCGTCGCATCAAATGAACGAATGTTTTTTTTTTTTTGGTAAAAACGAATGTTAATCATGCGTCCAGGTCCATTGTTCTATAAGGGATTGTATCATTTCTTCTATCAATACAATCTAAATGGAGCCGTCTGGGGTGATATTGCTTGGGGTCACGCCGTTTCAAAGGATCTTATACACTGGTTTCACTTCCCATTAGCCATGGTTCCTGACCAGTGGTACGACGCTAACGGCGTCTGGACCGGTTCCGCCACTTTGCTCGATGATGGCTCCATTGTAATGCTCTACACCGGTTCCACCGACAACTTCGTACAGGTAATAATTTTAAAATCCTCTTCATCTTTTTTTTACTCGTGATCGTCGATTTATAATTTTATACGATTCCAATATAAGGTTTTGATAATATTTGTGATATTTTTGGAAAAAGGTAAATAAATAATATTTACTATTGGACTCGAATTCGTATCTGGTATGACTTCTTTCTAACTTGTTGAACTAACTGTATCTGAATTAACTTTTGCTCAAAAAAAAAAACTAAAATCTGAATTAACTATTGAGATAAATCCAATTTGGTCGGACCAATGGATTACACTACTAATAATAATTATTGTTTTTAGGTTCTAAATCTTGCCTATCCTGAAGATCCCAGTGACCCCCTTTTAATGAAATGGACCAAGTTCTCTGGCAACCCTGTTCTTGTACCGCCTCCAGGTATCGGAGCCAAGGACTTCCGTGACCCAACAACGGCTTGGAAGACATTGGATGGAAAATGGCGGATTACCATCGGTTCCAAGGTCAACAGAACCGGAATATCTCTAGTCTATGATACTACCGATTTTAAAACCTACGAGAAGCTAGATAACTTGTTGCACCAGGTCCCTGATACGGGAATGTGGGAGTGCATTGACTTTTACCCGGTGTCCAAGACTGAAATCAACGGGCTTGACACTTCTGTCAATGGACCGGATGTGAAACATATCCTGAAGGCTAGCATGGACGATACTAGGATCGACCATTATGCCATTGGGACATATTATGATTCAAATGGAACATGGATCCCGGATGATCCTATTTTCGATGTTGGGATAAGTACCGGTTTGCGATATGATTACGGGAAATTTTATGCGTCAAAAACGTTTTACGATCGAAATAAGAGACGAAGAATCTTGTGGGGTTGGATCGGTGAATCTGACAGTGAAGCTGCTGATGTACAAAAGGTTTGGTCTTCTGTTCAGGTATGTTTTCCCTACCTAACGTGCTATGAAAGTTAGGCTTTGATGTGCTAGTTACTTGTGTCCCAAGTTAAGGGTTAAATTTGTTAAAATCATGAGCAGAGCATCCCTAGAACTGTTGTCCTAGACACGAAGACGGGAAAGAACTTACTCCAATGGCCAGTTGAAGAAGTCAAATCTTTGAGACTGAGCAGCAAGAAGTTCGACATGAAGGTTAAACCAGAGACGGTGGTTCAGGTTGATGTAAGTTCCACGGCTCAGCTAGACATAGAAGCTGAGTTCGAGATCAACAAAGAAGATCTCAAAAAAATCACTGGAGATGAATCCGTGGAAGCTGAAGAAGATTTCAGCTGTGAAACAAGTGGAGGTTCAACTGTAAGTGGTGCTTTAGGGCCTTTCGGATTCTCTGTTCTTACTGATGAAAGCTTATCGGAACAAACCACGGTTTACTTCTATGTGACGACTAAGGGGAAAAATTCTGAACTCAAGACTTTCTTTTGCACTGACACCTTAAGGTAATTTTCATGTTAAACATGCATTGATAGATTCGATTCTTCTTTTTATACAAATTAAGTAATTACTAAGTTCCTTTAAATATCAGAAAATATTGACTTAAAGTTAATCAAAATGTCATTAAATAGGTCGACAATGGCAAACGATGTGGTTAAATCGGTATATGGAAGCTTCGTACCGGTCCTTAAAGAGGAGAAATTGACTATGAGAATCTTGGTAAAATATTATATCCTTTCATCAAACCATACACTTAAATCTAGTATTAGTTTTTACTTTATATATTATTATATTTCAATTGTGTGTACGTAGGTGGATCATTCGATAATAGAAGGGTTCGGACAAGGTGGGAGAACATGTATTACGTCAAGAGTATATCCGACAGAAGCCACCTACGGAGCTGCGAAGCTCTTCTTGTTCAACAATGCCTTTAATGCTACCATTACGGCGTCATTTGAGGTCTGGCAAATGAACAGTGCTTTTATTCGTCCTTACTCTGCGGCCGATTTGGTGCTCCTTCACAATTCATCATGAAATTTGAAATGCATATTGATGTTCATTTTCTTCTAATGTGGGCATTGGGTTGGTTTAAGTTTGAGGCGTTGGATGGTTTTAACGTTATTAGTTGTTGTTTCTTAGAGCAATAGCATTGATTATTATTTATTAACAAAAGTTATATTAATATGTAATCTAAAATGTATGCAAACTTATATAAATAGACTAGGGTCGGTCTGCGCTGCGCGCGATATGGTATATTTTTTTGCTTGAAGTATACTATTTTGTAAGCCAGTTTTGTTTGTACGTTGAGTTTGCATTAGGATGTAATAAGTGTGTGAATTTTCTATATTTTGAAAATATTGTTCGTGTTGCCGTTGAACAAAAGGGAGAGAAGTTTATGTGGGTATCAGTGAGTTCGTCAGATTGTAAGGTTGATTTAGTTTTAAAATACTGGTGATCTTAGTAGCAAGAATCTGTAATGTAATTTGTTATTGTTACCGGCAATTTAATAGTATGAGATGGATATGGAATGGTTTGTAATTTGTGGAAAATCATGATTAGGAAATTCACATGTGATTGGTTTTATAGTTAGTACGAAACAAAAAGCAGCATACTAAGTTTTTAAGTTACATGCATGTATAAGGATATTTGTTAGTAGATCCGGTAATTAGAAAATGTCATATGCTAAATGAACGGCTCATTGATTAGTGGAAAATATTTGAAGGAAATTCAAATATGATTGTCTTTATAGTTCAAAAGAAGCAAAATGGCTAAAGTTGAATCTAATTTTTAACATCCATACTTGTGCTTGATTCCAGTAGCAATCATGTGGACATCTACATTTTACACATAACATATCAGGTGCACTATTTATTTCCTTAACAATATTTATCTATAGTTATTTTGATACTGATTTTCATTTTGTTTTAAGATATTGAATATTTGATATTTTAAGATTTAACTAAATTTTTTAATATATTTTAAGAATTTAAACCTAGATATCAAGCTAATTTTTCTGATAGTTTTTAGTTTTTATATTAATTTATTTTGTTTTGTGAAATGCAAAATTTTTAAGTTCAATATTTTTAAAACAATTGATTTTGTCAGTTAAATTTTATGTAGATTTTCCAAAATATTTTGTTAAAACATCAAACTAATTTTATGGCATTATTAAGTGGATCTTCTAGAGTATCATTAAACAATGGAGAATGAACATGGATTTATAGATCACATCAATAAATAATCAATGAATAGATAAAATATAACATATTTATGAGACATTCAACTTTCTGTTACTCTCAGCATCTCTCTTTTTACACAGACTAGGGTCGGTGTCCGCGCTTCGCGCGGATTACATGTTTAATAAAAGTCTGGTCAATTAAAATTGGTAGTTTTGAAGTTTCCAAAAGGGCAAGTTAATTTTTGTATTTTTTTTATAATGGGGAGACGTTGGAAGCGGTGATAATTATCTTTTATAAAAACATAGTAAGTTTGAGTAAATAATTTTTTTGAGGACTGGTGGCGTTTGCTATGAGGCTTAGGATAGCAGTTTATTCCTCTTTTGGAAGCGTTGAATGATATCAATTTCGTTGTTAAAGTAGAAGCGCGTTTCAGGTGTTGCCGTGAGGGATAGTTTTCCTGGAAAAGTCAAATATTTGTTAGCATTTAGTTTTTTTGTAAAGTTTATGTTTAGTTTATTACCTTCATGTATCTTTGGAATGATACTTGTGATGTTTAATTCAACACTATGACTTTCCTTGTTTTAATATATGTTTTAAACAGGGCAAGCTTCTGATGAAAATAATTATAATTATGAACTTTTATATTAGTTTCATAAGAGTTTTGATTCGTGTATTAAATTAATATAATAATACAAAAATATATTAAATAATTGTTATCCACATAGAACCTGATACTAAAAAAGTATTTTCCTTTTTTTGTATGTTTTAAAATCATATTTATAAACAAATAACATTTAATAAGATGTAAAATAATTCACTCACGTGAATTTTCATTAAAAAATATCAGTTTATTTTTTTAGTTTTAAAATATAAAGTAAGTGAAAACATTTTATTCACATTTCGATAGTAAGAATGTTCCTGATTCTAAAATTATAATAGTTAAGGTACAGTATATAATTTCTGGTGTTTTGGGCTTTTTCTTATTAGTGGGGTTTTTGGAAAGTAATTTTTAACTTTTTATATTTTTCGAAAAGTAATATATTTGGTTGTATGGTATTAAAAAATAATATGACAAATCAAATTTAATAAGATGTAAATAATTATATTTATGAACTTTTAGTTTTGTTTAATTTAAGTTTTGGAGTCCCGTATTAAACTAATATAATAATACTAATAATGTTTTTGATTCAAACAATAATTTGGAAATTCAAAATACCTCCTAGAAGCGGAGGATCTTTGGAGGTTGGTTTCACCATGGTCTTTATGGACAGCCGTTCCTTAAACAATCAAATAAACGGAAAAGAGAAATAAGTAAGATATGATGACCCAAACTGGGATAAATAAAGTTAGTTAACCGGGACTGGGTAAGAGGGATGATATTGCTGCAACCATGTGAAGCTAATTCGCTTCTGCGACGAAGGGTATAACCGGGTGATGTTAGGAGTTTTTAAGGCTCCTAAGACAAATGTTGTAGTATAGTGATTGTCGAACCAGTTCTGAGGGATATCAAAGCACTGAGAATGCAAGTACTCACTTAATCTAAGTGCAACCAATGATTTAGATGAGTTTTAAACTACTACTAATACTAGAAAGCAATAACAAAATGATACTTTCTTGACTAAGGGAAAAGAGAACTCATGGGCATAGGGATTAGACCTTGGGTGATCAAGTATCGAACTAATGATGGCAAATGATCAATCAAACTATCAACCTTAAGCCTAGACACAATTCTAAGCAAGCTCTATGTCTAGATAAATGCTCATTTGCTAACATATCTCAAACATCAAATGTCTTTGGTTGAATAATATGAAAACAATCATTACTAACAAGTCTATTAGCTATCTTAGCACCTTTAACAACAAATGTCTTTGGCAAAGTATACTAAAAGCCTAGGAGAGTTGTCTCAGGCATTTCATCAAACACCTTTCGGGTGGGAAATGCCTATTGATCAACTTTTGAGTGGCCAACTCAGAAGATGCATTAGGAATACTCTACTAGCAAGGAACAAGAATGATCTACACTAAAACATCCTAGAACTAACCTAATCACCCTTAATCTCCCTAACCCATGAATTCAAAAGGTGATTACTCACTAATCTCCATGATTCCTCTTAAACCCATATTGGATTTCAGATTAATCATTCAGAGAAAATACAGATAATAGAATAGAAATCAACAGTAGAACATGTGATCAATGAATCAAAGAGATCCCCTTTTTCAAGGTTTTTGGTGGTTTTCTTCAGAACAAAGATAGATCTGCCTCCTGGTGGCTTACAGAGTATTAAAACATAGGTTTAGAAAATAAAAACGTGCATCATGAAATGACCAAAAGGCCCTTGAGAAATCATAAGTTCGAGCAGAAATAAGACGCGGAGCGACCTCCGCTCGTCGCTCCGAGTAGTCGCTCCACACTTCGGGAGCGACCTCGCTGTGTCGCTGCGAGAGGTCGCTCCGGACTCGTTCTCGCGTTCCCCAGTGATGAAAATGCGAGCGACCTCCGCTCGTCGCTCCGAGTAGTCGCTCCATGCTTCGGGAGCGACCTCGCTGTGTCGCTGCGAGAGGTCGCTCTGGCTCCATTGTGTTGTCGTCATGCGATAGAAATGCGAGCGACCTCGGGGTGTCACTCTGGCCAAGTCGCTCTGGGCTTCGGGAGCGACCTGGAGTGGTCGCTCTGATAGGTCGCTCCGGGTCAGTTTTCGGCTTCCACCGGGATGAAATGGCGAGCGACTTCTCCGCATCGCTCTGGTAAGGTCGCTCTGAAAAGGCAGGTCAGAGCGACTTGCTGGTGTCGCTCCGGGAAGTCGCTCCCAACGCTCTGCTCGTCCAATGATCATCTTTACACCTCTTTCGAGCTCCAAACACACCCAAATGTCTCCGAGAACTCCATGTGGTACTCCAATACCTGATAAAGACTTATGTATGCAAAATGCAACCTAAACATGGCTAAATCCTAGTCTATATGATCAAAATGCACATGGATGAATGGATAAGATAATGGAAATATACAAGATATCAACTCCCCCAAACTTGTTCTTTTACTTGTCCACAAGTGAACTTTCTAGAACTCATAGGGAGAGAGGTTTGAAGGTGGGAGCTCATAGCCAAAAGAAACACAACTAGTACTCGATTCAACATCTAATCCAGCACGAGCACACTCTCTTATTACACTCTAGCTTCTCTAGGTCTATCTGAACTCTTTTCATCCCTACACTCATCATCATGCATCCACACATTCAAATCAACCAACTCTCACATTCATTAAGCACAAAACATCAGGTGAATTCTTGCAAATGGTAAGTTGGTCCAAGTCATTTGGTTGGGTGAGGGAAGACTTTTATTCAAGTGATTCAAGAGGTTCGAAACATAAAATCTTTAAGGTGGTTTACTCTCGAAACAAGTAGCCTTGACATTGCACATAATATATCTAAGAAAGGGATCAACTCATGCATACAATGCTCAATCTCCATTGTTCTACCCTTTTCCCAAACATACAATTACACAATCATTCTCAAATGCCAAACCCAACTCACATCTCTCACCAAAAGATCCTAAGAACATTAACTCCTTCTCTTTGAAATCTACAAGGGATTTTTCACAACCTCAAAACATTACTTAGCTCCTAACAACTTTGCTAGCCCCCTTTTTCTTTCTTTTTTTTTTTTTTTTTTTTTTTAAATGGGGGCCAAGACTTTTCGTAACTTGAGCTAGAGGTTTTTTTTTTTTTACTTATCCCAGTAAGACAATTCACTTAAACACAAAGAGTCATTTCTTTTCCTTTTTCATTGCTCCCAAATCATAATCACAACTCACCCCCCCCCACCTATAGCTAGACAATAGAGTGCCCAATCTAGCAAGAATGAAGATCAAGCATTGTCGTTCCCGATACTCTCAACATTATGCACATGTAAGACTTTCCGAAGAAGGCCTCACTCATCAAACAATGAAAGCTTAAAAGGAGGGAAAGGTTTTGGGAGTGGTCTACCACTAGAGTTTGTCAGAATAAGATTGGCATAAAGGATGTGACAACTCAGGTGTGTATAGCCATGACTCAGTACACAAGGGACCATGAGCAAGAAGCATTAAGTTCGTTCAGTTCAAATAAGGTTGTAGTTGGCTTCAAAGACTGAGTTTCAGCAATCAACAAGTTTCAGGAAGAGTCTTCAAGGCTCGAAGCATACAAGTGTTTTTGAGAGGTGCATAAGCTATTCAGGTGCAAAGTAATGTTCTTTACAAGGCATTTCAAATCATTGCTCCCAATGCAAGTAAATGCAACCTATATGCTCTAGACTCTCCTAGAAATGCCAATGATGCAAACTTAATGAATTTTTTTTATGCAAATATATATGTATAATGCAATGCATGAGACTCAAAATCATCAAAGCAAACGTGATCAAATACTTGGTACCTCCCCCAAACTTAAATGACACAGTCTCTGTGTTGTCAAGGAGAGAGAGATACCCAAAAAGAGAAAACTAATATGCAAAAAACGAAATGGTATATACAAGGGAAAGTAGTGGGTTACCTTCTATGGAGAATGAGTAGAGGGAGATGCTCCCTCCTCGTCGTCCTCAGGTGGTAACTCTTCAAGGTGCTCATCAGCAAGAGTGCCCATCTCTTCAATGTAGAAGGCTTGCCCGAACACAGTTGGTTTCTTCATTTTCTCCTTGATGTCAAAGTGGAGAACATGCCCTTTACCCAAATGGAGATCAATCGTGCCCGCTTTCACCTTAACAATTGCTCCTGCTGTAGCTAAGAATGGCCTTCCAAGAATCAATGGGTCTTGAGCCTCCTCACCCATCTCAAGCACCACAAAATCTGTAGGTATCTCATATTTTCCAATCTTCACAGGTAGGTCCTCTAAGATGCCCACAGGGTACTTCACTGAACGATCAGCTAACACCAGAGAGAGTTTACACTTCTTGTACTGAGTGAATCCAAGCTTCTTTGCAACAGACAAAGGCATCACGCTGACACTAGCTCCCAAATCGCAGAGACATTTCTCAAATACCATAGGTCCAAGAGCACAAGGTAGTGTGAAGCATCCTGGATCCTCTAACTTCTCTGGAACATCAAGCCTTTGGATGATGGCACTGCACTCATGGGTAAGAATCATCATGCTTTCCATTTCCTTCTTCTTTGCAGCTACAACATCTTTCAGGAACTTGTTGTATTGAGGAATCAACATGAAAGCATCGATGATGGGCATTGCAACCTGAGCTTCACTCATTTGCTTGTCAAACAAAGCCTTGTACTTCTCTAGCAGCTGCCTCTTGAATCTACCAGGGAATGGTAGTTTGGGTTCATAGGGAGGAGGAACAAAAGAATTCTCACTTGCTGGAGCAAGAACTTCACCATCTTTCACTGTTTTCTTCGCTTCCCCAACCTTTCCTTTACCCTTGGCTTCCACAATCTTCTCCAAGATTTCATCATTGATTTTCTCATCAACAATCACCACTTCATCATCTAAGTTGATGGCCACCTCTTCACCTAGTTTCTCAGCATCCCTGATGAGGGTTGTAGGAGGTAACTGCTTACCACTCCTAAGGGTGATAGCTTTGGCCTCCTTGGGGTTTTGGTCAGATTTTCCAGGTAGAGATCCTTGCTGGCGAGTCTGGTGAGTGTTCATGGAAGCAAACTGATTCTCTAAATTCTTGACTGTAGAAGCAAGATGTGAGAACTTGTTGTTGAGCTCATTGTAGCTCCCATCAATCTTGGAATGAAGGTTCTTCAACTCATAACCAACATGCTTCTCACTTCTAGTCTGAGACTCCAAGATTTGTTTCAGCAGGGTGTTAGTGCTGCTCTCTTGAGGAGCAGAGGAACCAGATGAGGGGTTTTGATGAGGTTGATAGCTGCCTTGCTGGTTGTTTCGAGGCGGATAACCACTCTGTTGGTTGTTGGGATAGGATTTCTGTTGGTAGTTGTTGTACTGAAAGTTGGGCTCTTTTTTGTACCAGCTACCATTGTTGTTGATGAAACACAGCTCTTCCTGACCTTCCAAACCCTCAACCTCATGGACAACAGGTGGTGTATCTTGGCTTGGGTTACCAACAAAGTGCAGCTGCTCTTGTGTGGCTTTATCAGCAAGGAGGATGTCTATCTTATCCTGTAGAGCTTTCAACTCCTTCCTCGTCTGCTTATCATCTGTTCGACTGCTTCTGTCGTGGTCTCCACTGTAGACTGCATCACTCTTTACCATGTTGTCAACCAGCTCCTCTGCATCTTCCTCAGTTCTCCCCAAGAAGAACCCATTGCTAGCTGTATCCAGTCTGGCCCTGTACTTAGGAAGAGCACCACGGTAGAATGTGCTCAGCAAGCTCTCCTTAGAGAAACCATGGTGTGGGCATTGAGCTTGGTAGCCCTTGAATCTCTCCCAGGCTTCACTGAATCCTTCCAAGTTCTTCTGTTGGAAACTGGAGATCTCATTTCTCAGCTTAGCAGTTCTTGAGGATGAGAAGAATTTCTCCAAGAATGCTCTCTTGCACTCATCCCAAGTGGTGATAGAGTGGCTGGGTAGAGACTTCTCCCACTGACGTGCCTTATCCCCCAAAGAGAAAGGGAATAGCTTGAGCTTTAAGGCATCTTCGGACACACCATTGGTTTTTGACAACCCACAGTAGCTGTCGAACCTATCCAAGTGATCAAATGGGTCCTCCAGAGCCAAGCCATGATACTTGTTGTTCTCGATCACGTTGAGGAGTCCTGACTTGACCTCAAAGTTGTTGGCTGCCACAGCTGGTGCTCGGATTCCGAATCTGTGACCATGTATGTTGGGGCGGTCGTAAGTGCCAATGGGTCGAGCTGCCCGCGGTTGGTGTTCTGCCCCTTGCGGTGGATCTGCCATATCAATATCCAAGTGGGCCTGGTGTTCTTCTTCTCTTCTAGCTCTAGCACACTCCCTCTCAAAAGCTCTGATGTCTGCTACTATTGGAACTAGGTTTGATGGACCCCTGCTCCTCAAGTTCATACACCTGAAAGTGAAAGGTAGGTGAAGAAGAAGAATCAGTAACAAAACAAAATTAAAATGACTTAGTCTCAAGCAAGTGACTAAATCTCAATGTTTAAATCTACTCAGAATTTGGCAACGGCGCCAATTTGATGTTAGGAGTTTTCAAGGCTCCTAAGACAAATGTTGTAGTATAGTGATTGTCGAACCAGTTCTGAGGGATATCAAAGCACTGAGAATGCAAGTACTCACTTAATCTAAGTGCAACCAATGATTTAGATGAGTTTTAAACTACTACTAATACTAGAAAGCAATAACAAAATGATACTTTCTTGACTAAGGGAAAAGAGAACTCATGGGCATAGGGATTAGACCTTGGGTGATCAAGTATCGAACTAAGGATGGCAAATGATCAATCAAACTATCAACCTTAAGCCTAGACACAATTCTAAGCAAGCTCTATGTCTAGATAAATGCTCATTTGCTAACATATCTCAAACATCAAATGTCTTTGGTTGAATAATATGAAAACAATCATTACTAACAAGTCTATTAGCTATCTTAGCACCTTTAACAACAAATGTCTTTGGCAAAGTATACTAAAAGCCTAGGAGAGTTGTCTCAGGCATTTCATCAAACACCTTTCGGGTGGGAAATGCCTATTGATCAACTTTTGAGTGGCCAACTCAGAAGATGCATTAGGAATACTCTACTAGCAAGGAACAAGAATGATCTACACTAAAACATCCTAGAACTAACCTAATCACCCTTAATCTCCCTAACCCATGAATTCAAAAGGTGATTACTCACTAATCTCCATGATTCCTCTTAAACCCATATTGGATTTCAGATTAATCATTCAGAGAAAATACAGATAATAGAATAGAAATCAACAGTAGAACATGTGATCAATGAATCAAAGAGATCCCCTTTTTCAAGGTTTTTGGTGGTTTTCTTCAGAACAAAGATAGATCTGCCTCCTGGTGGCTTACAGAGTATTAAAACATAGGTTTAGAAAATAAAAACGTGCATCATGAAATGACCAAAAGGCCCTTGAGAAATCATAAGTTCGAGCAGAAATAAGACGCGGAGCGACCTCCGCTCGTCGCTCCGAGTAGTCGCTCCACACTTCGGGAGCGACCTCGCTGTGTCGCTGCGAGAGGTCGCTCCGGACTCGTTCTCGCGTTCCCGAGTGATGAAAATGCGAGCGATCTCCGCTCGTCGCTCCGAGTAGTCGCTCCATGCTTCGAGAGCGACCTCGCTGTGTCGCTGCGAGAGGTCGCTCTGGCTCCATTGTGTTGTCGTCATGCGATAGAAATGTGAGCGACCTCGGGGTGTCACTCTGGCCAAGTCGCTCTGGGCTTCGGGAGCGACCTGGAGTGGTCGCTCTGATAGGTCGCTCCGGGTCAGTTTTCGGCTTCCACCGGGATGAAATGGCGAGCGACTTCTCCGCATCGCTCTGAAAAGGCAGGTCAGAGCGACTTGCTGGTGTCGCTCCGGGAAGTCGCTCCCAACGCTCTGCTCGTCCAATGATCATCTTTACACCTCTTTCGAGCTCCAAACACACCCAAATGTCTCCGAGAACTCCATGTGGTACTCCAATACCTGATAAAGACTTATGTATGCAAAATGCAACCTAATAATGGCTAAATCCTAGTCTATATGATCAAAATGCACATGGATGAATGGATAAGATAATGGAAATATACAAGATATCACCGGGTGATGGGATACGATTTCTTACCTGATGGGGCGGTAGGTGTTTTCCTCTTCAGGCTTCGAAGACATAGTTGGGAAGATAGAAGGAGAATCTCGGTGGAGGCAGTGGGTGTTTGATATGGTAGAGACGTATTGAGGTTAAAGTTAGAAGCAGAATATCTGTTCAAAACGTTATGGTTTTGTTTCCATATCTTTAGTTATTTGGATTAATGGTAAAGATATTTTTTTCAATTATGGCATGAGTTATGGAAATTTTCTTTATGGTAGAAGAATATTATTATGTCGTCTTTTATGGTTGCAAATATGTGAGAATCTGAACTGATCTTCTCGCTAGACTTAAAGATTCGATGCATGCAATGTTTTACTATAATGTGGTTTATAAAGTACGTAGTCCTTATTGACTGCATGTTTTTTGTTTTTTTAAACTGTTTTAGTCTAATAATGAACACCTAGACATTAAAAACTATAGTTTCATAACCAAGATAATAATGAAAACCAAACAACTTTAATAAGAAAACCAAACCATAAGGTTTTTCCAATAACAAACTGTCTTAGCGAGAAGAAAAATCAAAACTGAGTAAAGAGAAATAAGAAGACTGTTATTAGAGTAGCATGATGACTGGGCAGTCTTTACCAGCCATTCATGGAGTGACTTTACTGCATCCGATCTAGCCACTACGCTTGGTACGCTTTGCATTCTTCTCATTGTTAGTGGCTGAAGTACCACCACCACTGCTCGTAGCTACATCTGAGATTTCCACTTCAGTTCCTGCTGGTGTGTTGAGTGGGGGGTTCTTTGGGGGCAAAACTGCTGATGAGACAATTTTGGTTGCAGTCAAGGATAGGCGTGTAGATGTGAAATTGTAGGGCGACACCTTGATCCTGAATTTCTTAGTCTGTCCTATTGCATCGATAAAACACTGTGGCAGTGGAACCTCAAGCTCAGCCCCATCTCCCCCATTTTCCTATTATAACAGAATCATTTATCAAATTGGTAGCACTTTATGATGAAAATAAGTGTCAAGTTTATCAAAATTATTACCTCAGCATATGTGTCGATCAACTCTGTTGCTTTTCTGCCAGTAAGCTCTTTCCCAGCATCTCCAAGAATGATGAACGTGCACTGCTCCTCATTATCATAGACAAACATCTCCACCCGGTAGCTGTTTCAAAGGCAAGTGATTAATACATTGTAGGATGAAACATGTTAGAATGGAGAATCTTACTAGGCTACTGCAGTAGCATTTTCATTGCCGCATTTTGGACAAAGCAGTGTTGTCGGCCCGCGGTTTAGCTTCGTCTGGCAATCCTTGCAAGCAATGTAATACCACTCAGTGCCATGCTTGACATCATCAATTGTGGCAATGCAGTCAAAGTAGGCAACCTAAAATCACATACCAAAGGTTATCAGCAACTTAATTCAGAGAATGTTTGATTTTAATAACCAAATGGGGATTACCTTAGCAGGCTCACGCTTGATGAAGGCAGCAATCTCACTTATTGTGAGTGTTTCAGCTTTAACCACCTCAACAGGATTGACTGAAGAAGTTGCACCAGGGTTCGTGGTCAACCTTGCCAAAAAAATTAACAACAGGCGATCATCAAGGTTCTTAAAAGTGGCCAAGTAAAATATATCTGAACAATAACCGAGTGTAACTGAGTGCGAGTGATTAGTGGTAGGGTTATGTAAAATACTAACCATGTCAAGTATTCCTTGGTGGGGTCAACCTTTTCGTCCAAAAACACTCTTGATGAAGACATTGAACTTAGGCATAATTTCCCTGACAATACAGAAGCAGTTAGTGATAGGGTTATGTAATTGAATTTGAGTGATTAGGAAGTCTTATATGGAGTGTGAGATATTACCACCGAGTCTCTTAGGATTGACCGTTGTAACCAATAGAACCGTTGGAGTGTCTGCACAGGCGTCAAACTTCACGCGGAAATTCTCCGCAGCCTCGTCCCATAGGTACACGTTAATCACTGGACCACTGCAAAGTAAAAAAAAAATAGATGTTTCAGTAAGGATCATAAATTTAAAAACAATGGCTGAATTATAGTAGCTTACTCTTTAAGTTGCAAATGAACCATCACTTTCCGAGAAGCTGAGTCATCCTTGGTGCACAAAACCGGACGCTGATGGAGAGGATGCCCATCAACCAGCTTAAGGTGGCCGACAACATCTACAACACAAAGTTACACGGGTTGTTACTCAGACGGCTACAAACAATCAACTGGGAAGCTGTACTGGTCTAAACTTGGTAAGAAAACAACTAAACCCTTACCGTGAAGATCTCCTCTGAGATCACAGTTGGCTTCAAAATCTGCAAAGGAATGGATTCTGAAGCGCTCTGTCAAAATGGCTTCAATGTCTTCTTCCACCTTCCTCAGCTCAGAGGCGTGTGAGATGCAAATTACCAGCCTCTGGTCAGCAACATGGTACATCACCTTGGTGTTCGATGCATAGTAGTTGGTCAGTGTGTAGATCATCCCACGCTTGAGCTCTTTCTCGTATTGGTTGCGACGGTTCAGACCGATGAACCCCTGAGCCACAGTACCCTATATAACAGAGAGACATTATTGGGTCAGTCGAATATCTAAAAGTAGAGTGTGTTATTTGAACAATATATAAAACTAAAACCGTTCAAATAGATAGATGCAAGGCAACAAAAACAATCTTTCCACTTCTCGTATTACTCAGAGCCATGTTTTATATTAACCTAATCTCTATCACAAATACGTTAATCTGATTTCAAGCTGATCAATCAAGTTTTTTTTTTCAAAATAGTTGTGGTGAGTTAGCAAAACAACAAAACTGGAATGATATAAGCAGTTTAAGTTCTGATAAAGACACGTTCATTTAATAGGTACATGATAATGAAACATGAAGACAAATCAAATATACGCTAATATCATTTGAACATGAAGACAAATCAAAAATACACTAATATGATGTGAAACCAAAAAATCAAGTTTTTTTAAAACATACGCCTTTATAATTTCATCTCAAACCAATCAGTCACGTTTGTTTTCAAGATACGCCTAATAAGACAGGAACCAATCAATGAAGTTTTTTATCAACAGACGCAAACGAAATGCATAATAAGACAGGAACCAACCATAAGTTTTTTATCAACATACGCTTATATAATTTCATCTCTAACCAATCAATTTAGTTTTTATGAAGATATGCCTATATAATTTCATCTCAACACAATGTTCAATTTTTTTTTGAAAAACGCTTAAACAATTTACTGTTCGTGTATTCCAGAAGCTTAAACGACATGCATAAGGAAACATGAAGATATACCTCCGAATCAATCATAAGCATCTCGATCCCAAGAAGGATGCCGGGTCCTCCTTTGACATTCTTGCGAGCTTCCCAGAAATGAAGAAGCCTAAACTGCAAGGTCGAATCACCGGGTCCTGGTGAAACATGTCGGAAGAGGAGAGGAGAAGAAGCTTCGCTGAAAAGATTTGCAGTGTTTTTCGCCATGATAAGACTGTGGATTTTACGATCTGTGGTAAGAGTGAGAAGAATATATATAGGGATCTAGATATCAGCGAGCCGGAGAGGGGAAGTGGAGGGTCCATAGGGATCTTGAATGGGGGATTTATGAGAGCACATTGAAGTGCTAGCGCTCTCATCGGAGGCGTTATGCGGGAGGAGGTAGGGGAGAGGAAGAGAATCGACGAAGGAATGAGGAGGCGATAAGGTTAGATGTTGAAGGAGAGAGATGTGTAGAACAGAATGAGACGGCGCTTAGGGTTAGGAACATAATGAACACGGGAATATGCTCGGGCTTCGAGATGGGCCAAACTGGATTCGTATAATTTTTTTAAAAAAAAATCAAGCCCAATCCGGCAGTGACGTGGCAATTTGATTGGTCCTGATTATTTTGAGCATGTGGATAGCTTTAGGAAGCTTAAAAATAGCCCCTTTTATATAGTGGGATGTTGGCTTAGCCTAGGCATTTTTGACAAATACCGTCATCGTAAGCGACCGGTGGATAGCATTACAAATGACCTTATATATTGTATACATTTACTGATAGAGTCTTGAAGCTGTGTGCCCATTTCCACACTTGCAATCACTGACTCTCTTTCAAGTTTTACATTTGATCTTGCTCACGTTTCTAAAACGCTAAACCAATGTTTGATCTGCACCTTGACTTCCTGTCTATAACATTTTCTACAAAGTTCTCATCGACATAAAAGTATCCTCCATCTTTCCCTCTGTCCTAACTTAAAGCTTCAATCTGGTCCTCAATCTTTCTACAATAATATAATTGCATTAGCATGACCCCAGTCAGGAATAAATCCAATTGTCCAAAGAGACATTACTTGCTTCAGGAACAGTCACAGAACAAAAGGAAAAAAAATTGCAAAATTCTTACCTCATAAGTCTTCTCAAAATCATATATATTGTCTTTCTTATCAATAGAGAGCTCAGTTGTAGTCTGATTGCAAATCTGTGAACGCTCACGGGCTTGGCGGTGAGCTACATGATCTTCAGCTAATTGTACATTGATGTATTTCTTCATAGCTTGATATGCAGACTTCTTTTCACGTAAGCAACTTCCGCCAAGCCCTTTTACCATAACACAAACGCCGGCAAAGAACAGATAAACTAGAGGGAGAAAAAAAAAAGAAAACAGAAGTTAAGATTTTGTTTCCGTACAAATCCAATCTGGTGAAGTCGTCTCCCTGTGAAATTGTTAAAAATAGCTTTGAAGGTGATAAATCTGCGGTAGGAAATAGGAATGATCAAGAACCCATAAAATATGATAAAAGCGATTAGGATGAACACGTTGTTTGCAGCTGATCGAGATCCGTTGCAGCAGACTCGAAAGCTAGTTGGTTGTTCTTGAAAACAAATACTGCAACATATCAATGTCCTACACATTTCAATATAACTCTCCAAATAAACATAACGCAAAATAAACAACAACGATCCATGGAAAACTTATTTAGAAGGTGATAAAGCAAATCCACTGAACATATAATTTCAAAGTCACTACTTACATTTATAGAATTGTCCACGGAACCAGAAAAGAGTCTGCTAGCTCCAACATATAAAAAAACAACTCTACAGGTGTGGTCCGTAAGTGACGCAGCCGGATGTAAACGTAGTGTCAGTATTGTATCTCCAAGCCAAAGTAAAGCCATTCTGCACATAGAGAATGATATATCCCTATAAGAATTTGTTACTTACCTAAAACCCAATAGACCTGTAAAATTCTATAACACATACGTATTTTCCCATTCAAGAAGATAATCTATGATAATATAAAAAGAGAAAAACAAAGATGAAGGATACACATGACGCTAAAGCACAATTCTACTTGGTTTAAAAATTTATTATATACAGTCAGTTAAACAAATTTATGTAGTCATATTCACATGAAAATTAGCAAGTTTTAGTTCATCAGTCATATAGATTTTGTGAAGAGGATGTTTACCAGCTTGGAAAGAAGGTTTTCCCATTTTAATTTGGAGACTGAGTCATCGTAATTTACAGATAAGAGTCTTCTTTCAAAATCTTCTCAATTTTTCATCTCTACAATCTTCTATGTGTTTCTCTCAGTGATGCTCGCGCATGTGATCAAGCTCTGATAAGATAGATTACAATCCGGTTAATATACTACTCAAGAGATAGAGGCTAGAATAAAAGGTTTTACCTTGAGATGATCATGGGCGTTGCAGGGAGTTCGTTGAAAGAATTAGCTGAAATACATACGAATTTCATCTCTGATAAAGAATACCCCCAACATATAATTTCCTAGGAACAATCCCATATTTTGTTTTACTGAAACAAAATAGTTTTAAGGACATAATCAATTTACATGTCTGAAACATAAACACACAATATCAGAGCTTAAAAAAACTTACATGTCCGTATCAACTTGTATCCATATGCCTTAACATTGTTTTCATTAGCTTAAGTGCCTTATTCAACTACTTTGCAATTCACAATATTGTATCTCTTCCTCTTCTTTGTATTTTTGTTCCACTTCAGGGTTCATCTTCTCGTGAAAGCATCGGCCTTTCTTTGTTTCTCTCTCTTTGACAATAGGGGTTAGTGGCTGGCTGAATCAAGGAGACCTTTTTAGTTAGGTTTGGGTCAAAGTCTGGATTGATTTTGCCTACCGTCGACGATAGAGACCAAATCAAATATTGTCTATCTTCTGTTTCAACTCAGAGAAGAACATGAACCCTAGATTTGGCGTGTAGGAGATGAAGACAAAAGGGCCGCTTGGTTTCGGCTTCTGAACATAACGCCCACAACTTCTTCGGTTATACTTAAATGAAACGCAAAGTTTTGGGACGGTGGACACATGTCACGACCACATGACTCGACTTTCTGACCTGGCGCTGACGTGGCAGCCTTACAGGAGAGAAAACATGATTTTATATATATATATAGATAGATAGATAGATAGCTTGAAAAACTTAAAGAGACTTTTTAGGCCATCAGCATTGAAGAATTTTCAACACGTTTTCAACACTTCTAAAATAAGAAATAGTAAAATGAAGAAAAAAAGAGAATTTCACGGATTAGAAAAATTCTTAAGAAATTATTTCTGCACATATCAAAATTGTCTATGGCTCATATTGAATAAATAAATTATTTTGTTATTTTGTAATTAAACAAAACTTTTAAAACATTAAAATATATTTTTAAGAATTCTGGTGGGTTAAAATGCTTCAGATGTTCTTGTACAAAATCTCTCACATGAAAAAACTTTTGGAATATCCACCGATAAATATATTATATTTTTACGAACATTTAACAAATTAATTTTTGTTTTGAGATACTCACTTAGTTACTGACCATCTCAAGATTAGCTCCCATGCGCCAACACACTTCCTGAGACCTGAGTGGTGAAAATTACTTTGCATCCATTTTCCCATGTCATCTAGCAACGATACAAACTTCTTCCTCGTTAGGACATTATGTATGTGACACGTCTTTTGCTCTTTATCTTTCCGGTTCCAGTCTTATCCGTCAAAACCCTAGTTTCTTCGCGACCTCTTCTTGAATGTTTTTGATCTTTAAATCCTCTTAGACACCACAATCTAAGTCACAATGTCAAAAGCATCCTCTGTCTTGAGAAATTTATTGTTAATTTATATGAGAAGCGTTGTTTTGCCAACTCCACCCATACTCACTTCATCTTCCTTGAGAAGGTTCCATATTGTTGATGCGCTTTCTCAGCAAGCACGTCAAACCCCCCCCCCCCCCCATTAGCTTTTGGATTCTCAACTTCCTTCAACATCATGAAAACCCGTTTCCCATAACGATAACTCAATGTTAAACTCTTCGAGCAAAACCCACAAAGACAACTTTGAAGTTCAGTTGTTCTAACACTAAACATATCATTGACTTGGCTTTCAATGGTCTCAACTCTAGTAAACCATACCTTTGGGCAAGCCTTTGTAGACCTTTGTCCTCCTCTCTCTCCACTCTTTTTGACAAATCATCTCGCCTTGGCTTCAGCTCTCCAACAATTGCTCCAAACCAGCTAGATTTTCCTCGAGGTTATGAATATAGCTCTCTTTGACACATAACCATTGAGTGGCTTGATTCACAAATTGATCACATGACAGTGATACAGAGAAGCAACCATCCATCGTTCAGAGAGACAGAAAAGGAGATTCAACAAAAGGGAAAGGGAGGAAAATGTGAAGCTGTTACCCGATGAGTAAGGCTGTAACTGGTTACAGAATTTAGGAATACCCTGAACCAAAGGAATTAAATAAAGTGGAACGTCAACAACTGGAATGAAGGAAGTTACTAAATGGAATGAGTAGTCGCTGGAAAACATTTTGCAACATAAATGGTAACCTTTCAGAGTAAGACCAGCTGCAACGCGGGATATTAGCCATATCTTAGCGCTAATCCTTATGCTTATAGAGTAAAATAATAATATAAAATTGACGTTACGCTGAGATTGAATCCTTAATGAAGGATTTATTTGTGGTTGATCCTTGATGTGCTGGCAACGTCTTAGTGGACCGGGAAAGGAATATGTTTGGTGAGAGGAAAAAAACTCGTTCATTTTCTCGAGTCGAGCCGGAAAAAAAACGTTTCCACCTCTCCCGGCGAAAACAAAGGCGATACTGCGATCCGGTTGGTTCAAGGTAAATCGCACCATTTTAGTTCTTTATTTTTGCATTTGGAGTTGATGCATGTCACTTTCATCAGTGTTTATGGATTCGATTGTGGGGAAAATTAGAGTTTGGGTTTAAAATCGAATTGGGGATAAAAATCAAATTAGGGTTTTCGTGTGTTTGTTTTATTTTTTACATTCGATTCTTTGTTTATGGAATTGATTGTGGGGATCAAATAGATTTGGGGTTTAAAATCGAATTGGGATTAAAATCGAATTAGGGTTTTCGTCTGTAAATTTTTTTTTCTTACATTAGCTTATTTGTTTATGGACTCGATTGTGGGGATGAAATAGATTTCATGTTAAAAATCAAATTGGGGATTATAATCGAATTAGTGTTTTGATCTGGTCTTATTATTTTCTTCTTTTTATTCGTTTCTTGGTTGGTTTCCTCACGATTAAAAAGGGATTTTGATCCGCTTATACGTTATTGTTCTTCTAGGTTCTGAAATGGAGGACGAATTGAGGGATATGAAAGCACACAAAGCATACTACAACATGCTTTATTTCGTTGCAGATGCGCAACAGGGGATTCCCAAGCTGTGCCCCTGTGGATCTATCACGAAGGAGGTCGTCGATGAAGAGGATACATATGATTACCTCCCCGGCAAAAGATACTTCATATGCAAAGATTATGAGGTTTGCATTCTTCTGTCTATATTTATCGAGCTCGTCCTTCCATATTTTTTTGTTGTTTGATAAGTTTTTTTTCTGTTTTCGCAGAATGACGGGTTGCATTTCAGGCAACCATTGGTTATGGGGATGCAACAAGAGGTTGAGAGACTGAAAGTACATTTTCACGAGCAGGAGAAGCTTATGCGAGAGTGCGAATCACTTAAGGTGAGTTCTGTCTGATGGTTCACTCTCTTATTAATCATATTTCTAAGAAATTAAATGGAGTTGATCTGATGTCTTTTCAAGGGCAGGTGAGAATGCTGCTTACGCGGGTGGCTGAACTCGAGAAAAGAAACTTACCGGTTTCAAACTCTGGTTAGTGTTTGAACTTACCAGTTAGAATTCAAATGGAAATTAGTTTGTAGTTAGAAAAGAAACTAGGATTGTGTAACCGTGTAACTTTAGTAGTTGAGAATAGTTGAAAACAAACTAGGATTGTGAAACCGTGTGTCTGTTTTAATGTTTCTGAGCAAATAACTTGCAAGTATGTAGATAGGAAACAACTAGGATTATTAATGCACACTTAACCACCATTTAATTGTGCGTAACTGCACTGTTTCCTTTAAGCCTAAAACCCATTTAATTGTCGTGAGCTGTTCTGATAGGACTGTTTTCTACTAGGATTCAATAGAGTCATTATAGAATCCCTTATTTAACCGTCAGTGTTTCTACTAGAGAAACACATACTTCTTCCTAAATGGTGAAATCTGGTGGTTATGTAAACCTCGTAATGAGTCAAGGGCCAGTTCATCTGGACTCCTGTGACCCTCTTCTCTTTACTGGCCAAAGTTCTGGTGTGTCTACTGTCAAAGAGAGGAGAAAATGGTCACTGAAAGAGGATTTAATCCTCATCGGTGCGTGGCTCAACACCAGCAAAGACCCCATTGTGAGTAATGAACAAAAGGTAGGTGCCTTCTGGAACAGGATTGTAGAGTACTACAACTCCAGTCCTCAACTGGTTGGGACCACCCCACGAGAACTTGGGCCATGCAAGCAAAGATGGGCTAGGATCAACGAGGGAGTTTGCAAGTTTGCTGGTTGTTACGACATGGCACTGAGGGAGCAGAGAAGCGGGCAAAATGAGAACGATGTGATGAAGTCTGCGTTTGATATATTTGCCAATGACCAGGGATCGAAGTTCAACTTTGAACATGCGTGGAGGGAGCTTCGGCATGATGTGAAGTGGTGCTCAACATATCTGGAGAAGGACAAACGCAAACCAGCGGATTCCCAAGGCGACGGTGAAGGGGCAGTGCCTGAGCCAGAGCCAGAAGAGCGACCAATAGGAGTTAAGGCTGCAAAGGCTGGTAGCAAGAGGAAGAAAACTGGAAAAGAGGAGGAGTTGGCGAAGCTAGAAAATTTGTTGGAGTTAAAAAAAAAAAAATCTCTCAGCAGAGTTTGCTAGAGAGTTTGCTTACAAAGCCCGAGCCTCTCTCTGAGATGGAATCAGCTCTCAAAAATAAACTTTTGTCTGAATTGTTGTAGGGTTTGTTTAGCTCTAACCTTAGTTTCAGATGTTTTCATTAGACTAGTTTCAACTATTTGCATTAGACCTTATTTTCCTTGTCATTATTACAACTAAAACATGTCTATTTACATTGCTTACACACGTGAATTTCTTCTGTTTCAGGTGAAGTACTAGACCATGTCACGGGTTGAAGACAAAAGCTGGTATCAAGTCACGGGTTTGTATTCTCTGTTTGTATTTTCATGTGAACCAAGTCACGGGTTGTTTGTATGTTGCCTTTATAAGTCTGTTTGTACACTCGGATGTTATGCTATTTCCTTTGCTCTTTTGCTTCCTTTGTACTGTCTAAAAACGGATGTAATGCTGTTTTGGTGGAATCTATTTCCTTTGCTCTTATTTTCCTTGTACAATCTCCATTCCACAAACAGAAAGAGTACTTGTGTGTTGTCTAGGACTCATAGATCGCAAAACGTTCGGTTTTCAATTGTTTCAACAACAACGACCTTCCCACCTTCATCTCCATCAGCGTTAGGTATGAGTTAATTGTAGTAGTTGATTTCAAATTAGTTAGGTAATTATATGAACCATCATTTATTTAATTTAAAGGTAATAGTTAGTTAATTATATAAGTTGGGACTGGACCAAAATTATAGAAGTTGATTTCAAAATAATAATAACCGAAAATAAGTTATGATTAGGAAATATATAGCACGTTGACTGTTTTTTTTATTGAAAATAAGTTATGATTATGAAATATATATATGTCGACAAAATCACAAAATTAATACCAAAAAAAAGTTTACAAAAACGTATATTTGTTATAATGTTTGAAGGAAGGATAGCCTAATATGGCAGATGAAATCGACCGAAGACTCGATGCGGCTGTCAATAAGGCTTTTGATGAATATTTTGAAGAAACATACAACAGTATTGTGGAGAATCGAACTACAAAAAAAAAAGAAACGTGCATATGTCGAAAGAAACCGAGAAGCGGGCCACAACCGTCTATGGAATGACTACTTTAGTGAAGATCCGACATTTCCGCCTCATTTATTCAGACGCCGTTTCCGCATGAGCAAGGAAGTATTCATGCGGATTGTCGACAGCCTCTCAGCATATATTCCATTTTTTCAACAAAGAAGAGATGCAGTCGGAAGGTTAGGTCTATCAACATTACAAAAGTGTACGGTAGTTATTCGTATGCTTGCGTACGGCTCTGCGGCTGACGCCGGTGACGAATATCTCCGACTCGGTGAAAGCACATCACTTTCATGTTTAACCAATTTCACAGAATGTGTAATACAACTATTTGGAGATGAGTATCTACGAAGACCCACTCCAGAGGATCTTCAACGACTACTCGATATTGGAGAGATACGCGGCTTTCCGGGGATGATAGGAAGCATCGATTGTATGCATTGGGAGTGGAAGAATTGCCCAACTGCTTGGAAAGGACAGTACACACGTGGATCAGGAAAGCCGACAATTGTCTTGGAGGCTGTAGCTTCACAAGATCTTTGGATATGGTACGCCTTTTTTGGTCCTCCAGGTACCTTAAACGATATTAACGTCCTTGATCGGTCACCTGTTTTTGATGACATTTACCAAGATCGCGCTGCAAGGGTAACGTACATGGTCAATGGACACCAGTATGATTTGGCTTACTACCTCACTAACGGTATATATCCAAAATGGTCAACATTTATCCAGTCTATCACACTCCCTCAAGGTCCTAAAGCAGCGTTATTTGCTAAAGTTCAAGAAGCAACCTGGAAAGATGTGGAACGTGCTTTTGGTGTATTGCAAGCTCGATTTGCGATAGTGAAAAACCCAGCTCTATCATTGGACAAGGAAAAAATAAGGAAGATTATGAGAGCATGTATCATACTACACAATATGATAGTCGAAAACGAACGAGGTGGTTACACTCAGTTCGATACATAGGAATTTGAAGAAGGAGAGTCGAGCAGAAGTTCACATGTAGAGCATATTAACAACATGCCTTCACATTTCGGTAATATGCTTGGTCTGCGGAATCATGTTCGAGATAGGCGTACACACGAAGCATTGAAAAATGATTTAATCGAAAATATTTGGAACAAGTTTGGTAATGATGAAGATGTATAATTATTGTATGTTTGCTTTTAATCATTGAATAAAAAAAATTAAAATTAAAATTTTTAAAAAATTTAATAATTTAAATCCCTAAGGACTTCATTTTGAGTAACACCATTGGAGATACATTTTAGACTCAAATCTTTAACTATTCAAAAAGCAAAAAAAAAAATACTATTATAATCCTAAGGACTCCAATGGTGGGTAACACCATTGGAGTTGCTCTAACATAATGGAATGAAAGTAACTAGAATTTAGATCAAATTATTAAGAGTATTCTTAATATATGAAATAAAACTAGCCTACTAATATATGATATATATATATAAAACAACCTTTTACAGTGTTTCATATATTTTTCAAAAAAAATAAATATATATATATATATATAATATAACAATGATGAACAGAGACATGCCCGTAAGAGAGAAATACTTTTTATTAGTTGGTTTCATAATGAACATACGATATGGTGTTAGAACATACGATTTGGGGTTAAATAGGAAATAGGAGGTTGCTATTATTTTGTGCATAAAAATCTACAAGAGTTTTGAATTTTAAAATCTTAATAAATCTACATTTTGCGAACATATAACATCTTAACTAGATTAAAATAATTATTGATTTATTTGTATTAATTCCATTCCACATCATTCACGCTCATTTTTTATCCTGAATCTTTTACAACTACATTCCACTTGCTTCCACTTATTTCCATTTATTCCACGAGAATTAATAGAATGAAGTTTATTTTCTATTCCAGATAAATGATAGTTTTATTTTGGAATATTAAGGAATAAGGTATTCCAAACAGTTATATTCAAAAAAATGTTAATCCAGTTGCACCCTAATAGTTATTAGGAGAGGAGAGAAGAGAAGATAAGCTTTGTATGAGAGCAAGATAATTTAGCCTTATGGATGGGCCATCGAAAGACGTATAACAGAGAATATCATAATTATAATATCATTTTAAATTAAAACTTGCAGAACTTCAACTAATATAAGTGATTATCAGGATAGAACAAAAGATACGATTTCTGAGAACCTTTCTTTCAATCTGAAGAAATACACTATGAGTATAATTTGTCTTTGTGCTCATAGAATTTTCATTTAAGGAAATTCTTTTTTTACAACTTCATGGCATTTTCTAAATCAAACCTCTGGCAGAGCAATTTTGTTCCTTGCATGTCTTATGTGTATGCACAAACGTAGTGATGCTCACTTTTCCTCATGCCGGTCAGTCAAATACGTCTCTTTTTCATGCATTCCTCTGTTCCCGAGTACCTACCTGCATTGGGAGGTTTTACATCTCAAATTTGTGCAAAAAGACACTCAAGTAAGAAACAACAAAGATTTTTTGCGTGTTATGTTCATCTACATTTACACTTCCATTTGTTTTGAGATAGTTATCTCTTCAAAACTGGAAAAGGCATTGTCGCTACTGTTAGACACCAGAATGGGACCGATATATAAGTTAGATGACTCAAAGAAAGCACCAATTAGACGACAAGTTGCATCAAACAAAGCCTATAATAAGAATGCATTTTCGAGGGGTGTTCTAAAAATGTGAACCAAGAAGCGTGATCTGATGATATAAGTAGACATAAATTTCACCTCAAGCGTCGACCGAGATGAGGAGGAGGTTGATGAAGAAAGCTTATCGGCACCAGATATAGCGCAGCGCTGATTATGATGATGCTGATGGCAAAGCGTAAAACACTTATGGAGGATCCCTTTGATATGCAAAGTCCATATACAGAATCTCTAACTTGGAGTGAAGCGATTGAGCATCTCTCAACTCGACATCTCGAATTAGAGACATAACCAAGTGCCAGTGATTCCATCACCACTGAAACAGATGTGTTCCCAAGACAAAACCCAAGCATAACATCATAGTGGAAATGCAAAACCCACAGTAATAGTTACAAGAGAGAAACAGCTTTTTTGCATCCCCCGGATGGTGCATAGCCACGGCTCAACATTTCTTTGATAAGCTCGGCCGATAAGGTTATATCACCATCTCTAAGACATAGCGTGCCATCATTCAGCATAAGCCCATCTCCTTTCATCTTTGTATACAATGCATCTATTTCACAGTGTCGGCCTTTCCTACACAGGCCTGACATCATTGTAGTGTACGCTACAACATCAGGCTTCACTCCTTTGAGGCTGAGGCTACAGAATAAACTCCAAGCGTCTTCAACCTTACCAGCCTCGCACATCCCTCGGATAATTGTCGTATATGTGACAATATCAAGATCCATTTCTCTCCTTTGCATATCTTCAAATATCACCAATGCTTTCTCTAGCTCCCCGTTGTCACAGAGACCACCTAACAAAATGTTGTACGTCCAAATATCGGGAGAGAGACCAAAAGAATCCATCTGACTAAAAAAATCCTGAGCCGTATCAACATCCCCTGCTTGAAAAAAGCCTTGGATAAGAGTGTTGTAAGTGACTGTACTGCTAACTAATCCTCTTTGAGACATCTCGCGGAAGAGTCTCATCCCATCCTCTACTCTCTTCGACTTACAAAACCCATTAATAAGAGTGTTGTAACTCACTACATCAGGGAAGCAACCTTTGCTGACCATCAGATCAAACATCTCACTTGCCTCGTCTATTCTACCTTGCACACAAAGTCCATTGATCAACGAGCTGTAAGTAACAACATCAGGAACTATACACATCCTCATCATCTCCTCGTACAGCTCTTTAGCCTCTAAAACCTTCCCGTTTTTAACAAACGCATCCACCAACGCACTGTAAGTAATCACATTAGGACTGATCTTCCTCTTAATCATCTCACTTAACAGCCGAGCCGCATCGCTCCATCTACCAGAATTACAAAGACCCTTTACCAAAGAAGTATAAGTAACAACATTAGGTCTAACACCTTTCCTTTCAACTCCCTTGAAGAAGCTGAGAGCTTCATTAGCTCGTTTACTCTTGCACAAACTATCAATAATCGTGTTGTAAGCAACAATGTCAACTCTATACCCTAACTCAACCATCTTACAAACGAAATAAACAGCTTCATTAACCCTATCCTTCCGACAAAACCCATTAACAAGAGAGCCAAGCGTGACTCTATCAGGCTCATACCCAAGCTTCAACATCTTCCCAAGAAGAGACAAAGCAAGAGAGAGCTGAAAGCAGCTACACAAACAGTTAATCAATATATTAAACGTGTAGAGATCATTTCGAATCCCTAAAGTCTCCATCTTTCTCCCTAAAGAGATGACGCCGTCGTGCTTCTTCAGCTTGGCGATGGCGTTCAGCAGCCTGTTGAAATCGATGATCGAAGGGAAGGGGCGAGATTCGACCATGTCGTCGAACAAATCGATTGCGTCGTCTAGGTTGATGTCGCGGAGACGGTTTCTGCTCAGCCTCTCTCGGAGACCAATCGCGCTGGAGAAAGCTCGTGTCCAGCAGCCGCAATGCGTAAACGAAGGAGGAGATGCTGCTCTGGGTTTAGGGTTTTCCAGAAGGTTGCGATGAAGCAATCTCTTCGCCGTCATCGCAATCGACTTCTTCATTGTTTCCGATCCGTTCTCTCTGATTCAGAATCCTAAAAACTACAGATGGGAATGGGTAACTGACAATTCGAGAAACCTAAACCGGTTTGATTCCGGTTTATATCTTTGTATCAAATCGAATTCAGTCGCCTCTGGTTAACAAAATAGGTTTTTGCTTGGAAACTTCAGATTATTCTTAATTTTCGGTTTCTTAAATTTGTTTATGATTTTTTGTGATCTCTGTCTGTTCGGTCCAAAACTCGGTTTCAGTTTCTGGTTTAGTAATATTTATCTTCCTCAGCCTGTCGAATGTCGATGGTGTCTCAGAGTACTCACCAAATGACAAAGGATTCAAATCTCGCTAGAATAAGAATTGAACGATTACAAAAATGATTTGTTGCTAAAAACATGATATCCTATACTCAGTTTCCTCTTTCGTCTTAAAACCTATGGTCTAAGACAAAGAAATTTGTAAAGAGACAAAACAGTGGTTACAGTCTAAATGTAAGGGCTTAATTGGTTTCGGTGCTACTAATCCACAAACTCTCATCAAATGCAAAATGTAGCGATGGTTCATGTTTTGCAACATTCACAAGAAACGATATAAATCATCTTGTACTACTTCAGATCATTCTAAACCTTTCAAATCAAAAACTGGTTAGTATTAGTGTTTACATTTGTGGGCTGGGTAAATAAAATAAAAATATTTTATAAAAAATATTAAAATAAAATAAAAACTCCAAATTGAGAGATATTATAAATAAGATATATATATATATAATCTTATATTTTAATTTATATTCACTAACTTACATCATAATTTATGTTATAAGAACTTTAAACAAAAAAATTAGCTAAATTTTTATAACTTTAATATATATATATATACACATATAAACCAAACAAAATATTTTTAAAAAATCTAATACTAATCTTCATAAAATAATAACTTTTATTCAATTCTTACCTTCAAGCAAACTAAAAAATAAAATATTATATTATTATTAATTATATTGATAATTTTATATTTTATTAAAATAATAATAAAAATCCTCAAAAAAATTATGAATATTTTATTCAATTATATCTTATATCAAAGGTTGCCACTTATGATGATTCTAGTTCTAAAAACAAGAAAATGATTGCTTAGATAATGAAGATGAAAATTTTAAAGAGAAAATTCATTCTCTGGATATGGGCCTCTGATGATTTCTTTTTCGTTTTAAGAAAATAACTTTTCAAAAATATAAAATTAGAGTCACCATTGCTCTTTTATCTAAAAATAACAAAAATTTAACAGTTGCATTTATCGACAATGGTGAAATCTAAATTGCATCAAGTTTGGGCTTATTCCAAAATGTTTTCATCTAGAAACTCGAAAATTATATGCTATAAATGACTCTAGACTTCGTATAATATCTAAAACAGAAACTTCATTTAAAAAAAATATATATTCTTATTAAATTGCATTTGTTCTCACATATGATATAATAACTTTAAAGAAATTTGTTTTTGCAAAAGAAATATGTAAGTTTATGATAGTTTTCAAAAATTCAGATATCTGAAAATTGTACCATGCATATAGCCATGAAGATCAAGGTCCACATCTAGCAAACATCAAACAATTATAAAGCTCATTGGAGACACATTTTGCATCTGCCACTTTTTATTTTATTTTAAAATTTTATGTATCATTACACCTTTGTAAATTCCTATATAAAGAAGTATTTGTTTCGGTTGTAAACCAAGTTCTCATTTTCTCATTCTCTTAGAGGGTGTATTCAACTAAGAATTTCAGATGATTTGTATTAAAATGACAAATTTAGTGTTATTCAAATGAGGATTTTAAAAAACACTTCAAAATCCAGTGTTATTGAACTTGTCATTTTAACAAACACTCTGAAATAAAATTTAAATTAGAGATATTAGAGTGCTTTAAATGTTTTTAGGGTGTTTGAGATGGATTTCTTAGTTATAAAAATTCAAATTGCATGGCTTTAGATGAGATTCTAGAGTTGTTTAAGCGTCTGAATTTGGAAACACCATTCACCCTCTCTCAAGCGTTTTCCAATATTCAGAATCTGGAAACTCCATTTCCAAATCTGGCAAGTGGTGGTGTTGTTTTTTGTGTTCTTTGGTGCCACAAGATTTGGTTCTAAAGGTTTATATCCTGCAATATACAATGTCTTTTTGGCCGATATATTATATGGAATCATCACTGTTCTTCGGCCATTCATACCATCTCCTGAAGCTCTTACCCATATCTAAACTTTGAAGCCTCCATCTAGGATGGCGACAAAGAATGGTGGTGGTGGTGGTCTCTCGGTGTCTGCTAGCGACACTTCCTTCGCCTACGGGCTCCATTATCCTGTGATATACAGGTCTCTATTTGGGTGTGTCGACTGGCCTTCAATCAGTTCTTGTTTCGACCTCCCAACCAGTCGTCCTTGTAAGATCCTTCATGCTCATCTTAGCTCTTTATTTCCTAGTTATTATGCTACTGTAGAATGGTTTAGACAGCTATTTGTATGGGCGATGTGGGAATTGAGGTTCATGATCTTATCTGGTGATATACCGATGGGCTTAGTCTCATTTGGTTCTACTTTTGTGACCTCTAGTAGCATTTATATCGCCTTGGCGCGAGCGTCACTACTATCATTCTTGCTGAAAAAAAAGATGACATGATACTTAAAATAGATGACATGGTTTTAGAAAATAGTGACTTGACATCATATTAATTGTGAGATTTAAAATTTTCTTATAAAAATTTAATTTTTTTTGTTGGGATTTTAAATATAGTAGTAAAAATAACTCATATATCATCATTAATGCCAATTTTCCATATAAATATTTATTTATGGTAAACTATTAAATATATTAATAATTAATATATCACAATTAAAATAATAATATATGTATATATGTATCTCATATTAATAAAAATAAACTAAATAAAGTAACACTAATCCAAAAAAAATTGATAGTTAAATATTTAAACATTATTTAAATTTATCTGTTCATCCTCATAGTTTAAATTAACAAAAAGATTTTTCAGTTTAACTAAAACAAACAAAGTCTCAAATTTATTAGAATTTATATTTATATGTAAATATATATATATAAAAATATATATATATATATATATTGTGAAGTGATATATACATATGTCGTCACTACAACCATTTTCGCTGAAAAAAGGATGACATGACACTTAAAATAGATGACATGGTTTTAGAAAATAGTGACATGTCATCATATTAATTGTGAGATGTAAAATTTCCTTATAAAAATTTAATTTTTTTTGCAGAAATTTTAAATATGGTAATAAAAATAACTCATATATCATCATTAATGTCAATTTTCCATATAAATATTTATTTATGGTAAACTATTAAATTAATAATTCATATATCACAATTAAAATAATAATATATATGTATCTCACATTAATAAAAATAAACTAAACAAAGTAACACTAATCTAAAAAAAATTGATAGTTAAATATTTAAACATTATTTAAATTTATATGTTCATATTCATCGTTTAAATTAACAAAAAGATTTTTCAGTTTAACTAAAACAAACAAAGTCTCAAATTTATTAGAATTTGTATTTATATGTAAATATATATATATATGTATATATTTAAAATTACATGGGGAGATATATATATATTTAAAATAAATAATTATTAAACACAATAATATAATAAAAATTATTTTTATAAAATCTAATTTTATCTTTATTATAATTTAAATAAAATCAAATTTAAATAGTTATACCAAATCAAAAGAAATAAGATTACAAAATACGTTTATGATTTTTTATAACAACTGAAGTTAAAATATAAATTAATAATGTTGAAATATAAATCAAAATTTTCTTTTGAAATAAAAAATGTTATGTTAAAAATTACTATTTTTGCGTATGGCGCATGAAAACTCCTAGTATACTTTATTTTAATATTATTTTTTTGCTTTGTGCTTAAGTGACAGGTTTAACCGCTCATATTTTTGTTTATTTATTTTCAATATACATTTTATTATTTATGGATAAAATTCATCTTTATGTATTTTTTGAATTTCTCAATTATCAATTGATCTTTGGAAATAATTTATATTTGTTACTTAACTAGACTATCTTTGTTGAATCTCTAATAAATCTTTTTTCCGATTTAGAAGATGAAGAAGCAGATTGGTACTTGTATGATGTTGGTCTAGAGCCATGTTCTAAAACGCCTATTTGGGCTGCTTTCTCGGCAATTAAGCGCTCTACGGACCTTGGCTGTGGCGTTTCACCCTTATTCGGGCAAAAAATCGGGAAAAGAAAAATCTGGCTTTTTCAAACTTGAAATCTATACCTTTATCATAAATTTATCATATTTTATCATCAATAACAAAGAAATAGAGGCTAAACGACGCAAACCACTAAAAAGAGTTAAAGCACCATCGTGAAAAAATCTGAAGCGCCACAATTAGGGTTGCAGGTTCACTGAGGAAGATGAAGCGGAAATAACTTTTTTGCCCTTCATTAATAAAAAACAAGTATCACTTGGACTTTGAACCCGATAACTGCTAGTCAAACTAGACACAATACCGCTGGACCACAGACAATTGTTATGTTTTTTTACTGATTCAAATATATCCCCTGGACTATATTTGCGAAGTGATTTTGTCACATGTCCTATCTACAATCATTTTTATAAAAAAAAATGATGACATGGCTAACAAGATTGATGACATAGCTTATAGTTAATATGACATGGACAATCACATTTATTACT
Source organism: Brassica napus (assembly GCF_020379485.1). Taxonomy (NCBI): domain Eukaryota; kingdom Viridiplantae; phylum Streptophyta; class Magnoliopsida; order Brassicales; family Brassicaceae; genus Brassica; species Brassica napus. The sequence goes on from NC_063452.1 coordinate 10,469,182, forward strand.
GACATATATTTTTGGTACACTTTATAGAATATGATAATAATTAATACATTACATTTAATGTTGATTTATATTTTTGTTAAACTTCTTAAAACATGGTAATAATTCATAAATCATCACTAAAATAAATATATTGAAATATGCATTATAAATTTTGAAATACATTATTTAATTGTATTTTTATAATTATACAATTTTTATTACTAATATTTTCAAAATTTTCTACATCTTTTTTAAAACATTAATAAATTGTTAATCATAATTTCATTAGTTTCTTTTAAATATCTACAAGTTTTATAAATATTGTTTAGTTATAATTTTTAATAACTATACAATTTTTATATGATTTTTAGTAATTTTATACAAGTTGATTTAATACATTTAACCAAAATAAATAGATAAAAAATTTATCTAAGATTCGAATTTTAAATATATTACATATATATTATTAAATGTAATTTAAAATAAATAAAATTATTTTTTTCTTAATTTTATGCTTAAATAATCAACTTTATATTAAATATTAGTCAAAAATAATAAAATATATAATATTAATAAATTTCATTTTAAATATAATTTAACTTTTAAAAAAATTATCACTGCACATGGTGCAGGAAAACACCTAGTATCTCTATAAAATCGATAATAGTTCTTAAAAAAAATCCCCGATTACTCCCCGAGTTTTTTCCGATTTGTTGTTAACTCTCTAGGCCCGGATCGATCGCACGCGTTGCGCTTAGCGAATTTTCGAACATGGGTCTAGAGTATAATTCCATTTTTAGAAGTAAAAAATTCAAGATTCTTTACAATCTTGTCTAGACAGAGGTTTAGTTTTTCCAATACCTGTCGGATTTATGGCCGTGCTTAGACCGACAAAAGCACTCAAGAGGATTACTATTCAAATATATATAAACCAAAGATGAAAAATTAGTGACCAACACTCAAATCTTAGACGTCTACACACAAACATGGCTGCTTTGATCAGGCGCGGACAGAAGCATATGGGTACAGGGTCCCCTACTCTCTATTTTTTCCTTCAATAGTTTAAGCTTATTTAGTTAAATATTCATTAGTTTGGAGAAAAATATGAAAAGTGACCCCAATCAAAATTTTTTTTTTTGTATTTTTAACATTGTGTCCCTAACTACAAAACTTTCTAGATTCGCCCTGATTTTGATACCATAGAAAACTGTCATAGAGATAGCAAGCTTAAACAAACACCCGACTTTTAGTCGACAGAGAGGCGAGTAAATATTATAAATTCAGGAGCTCTTCATGTATAAGTGATTTATAATCTGTTTTGAAAAAAAAAAAGTTAAACTCGGATCTATTAAAAACACAGACCTAACCTCCGGGTGAAGGTACAGCCCACAGATAGATCATCTGCTGGACATTCAAATGAGCCGAAAGCAATAGCTCATATCTGTGTGGTAAGTGGAGTTTGAACCAGAATTCGCCGTATTAGGTATATTTCCTCAAGCGCCGCTGAACTACCACCACTGATTTAGAATCTGTTTTTCCTCTTGTTTGTCATGAGCTTCATAGACGGTAAATATTATAAATTTTGATAAGATCATCGAAAATCAGCTATTTAACCAGCAATATGGGAAATTCCAGCAACTAAAAAACTAAACGAACTTTAACTTCATCTTCGCGTTGGTAAGCGTTATAAATTGAAAAAGGGTCATTTACATCCGAGTATTTGGAACTAACGGAACGTTCCAGAGTGGTAGAATTAACTTAACAATTGAATTTGGATGCTTTTGTTTTTTTTTTTTTTTTTTTTGTTTAACCTGGGGATATCCACAAAGGGAGGTGCAGCCCATGGATGGACCCTCTCTCCGGGTTTTCAAATGGGCCCTAAAGCATAGGTCCATATCCACGTGGCCCGACGTATGGGTAAATCTGAAGGAAAGGTTCGAACTTGCGACCCTTAGGACCATTGCGAGCCGCCTCACACCACTCAACCACCAACGTCGGGTTAATACTTTTGTTTAAATCAGCTTGGAATCGATTCTTGATTCCCGGGTTTCAGATTTGATTATGAAAAATAATTTAAAAAGAAAAAAAAAACAAAACCAGGAAGAAATGTATTACTCTAATTAGTGATCTTGTGGAAGGAAAAGAATTATCGTAAATTCTTTGTTCTTCAAAATTTATACTAGATATGTTAAAATTTTAATCAATAGATGTTAGTCTTTCTTTTTGTTTCTCTAAATTTCTCGTGGAATAATAAATTTGTTTTTAGAAAAATTCTTCTGCAATTTTGGTAAACAACAAAAATTTATATTTTTTTTTTCAATTCCTAAAATAAAATCTATGTTGTGAATAAAAGATGAGGGTTATAGATATATTATAGTATTATTATTGTCTTATGTATATATGTGAAAAGTGGAGAAGACAACGAATGATAAAGGATAGATATATATATTTAACTATTTAGTATGTGTGTGAAATAAACGTAGAAAGAGAGGAGTAGATGAAAGTATGATTCTTAATTGATCATCTTTTCTATAACACAAGACCACTATTTATACAGAAAATGAGTCGGTCAAACTCAGATATCTCTGAGAAGAAATACATATAATAATATGTCAAGTCGGTTAAATTTACCAAGAGGATAATCATCCCATTTGATATTACTCTCCCTTGATTATTCCACTTGTATTACGTAGTGCCTCGTTAAAAACCTAGTCATGGAAAAAATCATTGGGACAAAAACCATGCTAAAGAAAAAAAGAGTACACTGCCGTAATCTCCCCACGAAAATAGTAGATCTAGCTTTCTTGTCACAGGTCATGCATATGCCGCATTCCGATACCATAAACGTGTTTTCGAAATGTTGTAGTCGGAAGAGCTTTGGTGAACAAGTCAGTCGGATTGTCGCATGACCGTACATATTCAATGTCCACTTCTTGGTTATGTGCTTTGTTCTGTCGCTCTTAATATAACCTTCTTTGAGTTGAGCAACACAAGCCAAATTGTCTTCAAATATTTTTGTCGGCTCTTTTTCGTTGACTATTCCACTTGTTTCTTGTATGTATTGGCTCATTGACTTAAGCCACACACATTCTCGACATGCTTCGTGAAGCGTAATAGTTTCTTCAAGATTTGAAGAAGTTGCAACCAGAGTTTGTTTCTGGGACCGCCAAGAGATCGCGGTTCCACCAATTGTAAAACCATATCCGGTTTACGTTCGACTTTATAAATAGCATGTATCTGCAAAACCATACCAAACTCGGAGTTTCTAGGATAAATCAATCCTAAATCAATACGTACCTTGGAGAGAACGAATATGTTCTCGACGCCGTTCTAATTTCCATAAATAGGAAATGAGCTATATCTCACAAAGACATTAGTGTCTAAAAGTATATTTAATCAAATACAACTCGCAAGACATATAAGCTCACATATGCTTTATTATCATTAACATCTCCAAAGTACTTATTTATATAGGATCTTACCAGGATCTTTTAAAACAACATCTCTTTTAACATCGAGAGATGTACCAACCATTGGAGTACTCAAAGGAGTCGCTTTATCCATATAAAAGCGTTTCAATAACCTTTTCGTATAGTTTGATTGATGCACAAATATTCTTTCTCGGAGATGCTCTATCTGGAGCCCAAGACAAAACTTTGTCTTGCCGAGATCTTTCATTTCGAACTCCTCTTTCATATGAGTTCGAGCATCATCAACCTCCTTTTGAGTTCCAATTATGTTCAGGTCATCTACATATACAACAATGATCACAAAGCAATATGACGATTTCTTTATAATATGTATAGTGATCTCTGTAACTGACCGAACAAATCTCCCTGGATTTTTCTTTCAATGCCCCTGGCATTTTCAATCCCTGAGGAAGTTTCATATATATATCGTTATCCAACGATCCATACAAATATGCAGTCAAAACGTTCATGAGATGCATTTCAAGATTTTTAGACGCCGCTAAGCTCATCAACAATCTAAACGTAATTGCATCCATTACTGGGGAATACGTTTCCTCAAAATCAATTCCCGGTCTCTGAGAAAAACCTTAGGCAATTAATCAGGCTTTATATCGTGTTACTGTTCTCACGAGTACCCACTTATACCAACAAGATTTATATTCTCAGGCGTTCTGACTATAGGTCTAAAGACATTCATTTTATTTAGGGAGATTAATTCAATTCGAATGGCCTTCTGCCACTCCTCCCAATCATGTCTTTTAACATTCCAAAATGGACTTTGGATCGGGATCATCACTTTTATGATCGATCTATTTGGACAGAAAAGGAGAACATTCCATCAACATCTTTTATCTTATAACTTTTCATCAAGGGTGTAGTTGATGGAAATCTCATACTTTTTTGTTCCCTTTTCGTCATCTGGATCATCTTTATTTGATTTATCTTGAACCTTTTCATCTATGCCTTCTTTCAGACATTTTTCAGTATCAGATTCTCCTGGAACCTTTCCACTTATGCCTTCTTTCAGACATCTTTCAATATCAGGTTCTTCCCGAACCTTTTTACTTTGCTCAACAATTTTCTTTTTCTTTCGGGGATTTTTTTTCTTTAGAACCCGCTGGCCTCCCCATTTTTAACTGAACCATAGGTTCATTCATTTTGTTACCATCAGTTTGTCTTTTAGGAATATCAACTCTTGATGGAACATTTTCAGCGGGTATATCATTTCGTATCTGTGAACACATTTGGTAACTGATTTGCCAAGTTATGCAAATGTACAATTTCCTGAATTTCCAGCTCTCTTTGATTCGTAGGGAGATCAAGGTGTAACAACGACGGTGTACACCAAGTAATCTCATTAGGAATTCTACTAATTTTTCCCCCTAACGCTGGAAACCATCCTCATTAAAATGGCAATCGGCAAATCGTGCCGTAAATATAACACCAGTTACCGGTTCAAGATACCTTATATACGGCTTATTCTAACTCTTCTAGAGTTTTATACATTCCCGAGAGCATCTTTAACTCTCCAGGGACTACTAAATATCAAGATGCAACTCAAGTCATTTATGTCATGCCAGACATTTTAATATACTGCATCTATTTTTAAATATTCTCCAGTGACCTTGGAACAAGCTGTTTTTCATACCGCAAGGTCATCTTTTATTTCATTCTCTGGAGAAATATATACCTTGGACTTTTGGTCCAAAAATCTCTCGTTTTTCTAACGAGCTTTATATCGAATTGATGGCCAATCAATTCACTCTACCCTCATACATAGAGGTAGATTCATAATCCTTATTTATATAGCGCTTTTCATTTTATTGTCGGCAATCTATTTTCTCTTTGGTTCCATCTTTTTATCCGTACTGATATAGTTAATCGAGATCTTTTTATCATCATCGATGATTTACCCAGGTATTTGACTGTAATATTAATCATATCAACGGTCTCATCATGAGATTTATCTTCTATTCAAATTTTTGCTCCTTTTCGAGGACTCTTTGGAACCTAAGTGGTCTACCACGTCTCTAGCGTGCTATAGACTCATATATTATCCGTTTAGGACACATTTTTTCATTGGAGCATTTTCAGCTGGAATATGAGATTTCATTATTTCATCAAAATGTGTGGCAGACATTTTGTAAATGGATTATCCTACTTTTCATTGTAATCTATTTCACATATCTCATTCCATCAGCTTATCATATGCTATCATATGCTTCTAGCAAACTTGTGAGCATATTTATAATTATCCATATACTTTATCTCTTTGGATTGTATATGTCTTTATTACATGCACAACTGTATTACACCCGATCATGGGGATCATCTTACTTGAATTTACTTTATCGAGTTCTTTTTCAAGTGTGAACATAATTTTTCAATGTTCCACTCACTAGGATTCTTTAATTATCCCCCTCGAGATGATGACAGTCCATGTCTAAAATCTCGTACTGAATCCCACTCTAGAACCAATAACATATTCAGTTTTCCCATTTGGGATGAATTATGTTTCAAATCCTTTATAGTGAGATCATAATGTGGGGTCTGATTAAAGAAATCAGATATTGTGAACTTGTTTGATGATTCATCACCCATAATAGTTTCCTTTATTTTCTTGACATGCTATATGTGAAAAACTTCAACATTTCACAATAATCGTAAACATATTGGAGGGCAATATATCAGTAAACTTCAGGTTTACCACTCACTCATTTATTTGGAAGCCATTTCTCTGGCATATATGTTCATCATAAGCTCTTCTAGCTAGAGCCAATAATATGTTTATATTACTAGACTATTTTATTTAATTTGAGGGGAGGTATTATTTATTACCTTTAGTAGTCATGACGCGACCCAATACCTGTCAGGTATATTTATCCCATCCGAAATAGTCAAAATCTTATCAGGAAGATCAGGATAGGAAGATCGATTTATTTTCATTAGGATTATTAGGAATGAAGATCAGAGACCAAGAAATCTGATAAATCAAATGATAGAAAAGCAAAGCTAAAAAAGATGGTCAGGCTCAAAGAGACGCACTTTTAATATACTTCCTTTTTCTTTTTGATTTATCATATAGATCGGCTAAAGATTTGGCGTACGAAACTACTACCCAATTTTTTTTCTGCCGCAAGTAGTAACAAACCTTTTCTATTTGCCTTTTATCAACCGGTCATTTTCATTTTTCGTGGAAGTTCTAATGGACGAAATCTTCTTCCTCATCTTCTTCCACGATCGCGGTAGCGGTTTCAACCGTATCCACACCCTCGTCCTTTTCAAAAAGGACCGAGAGATGTTTAGTTATGAGTTTCTTTTCTTTTCAATTCTAACGGGGATTTACATCACTCAACAAATTGGTGAATCCTTTCTTTCAAAGATTTGATTATTGAAAGTAGCTTTAGATATCATGATCTTAATAATATCATTAAAGGGGGTAAATTATCATTTTTTAAATGTTTTTCCAATCAAAAGATAGATAGATCGAGATTTCTCAAAGCTCAATTTCTCTCAGGTGCATCTTTGCACACAAAAGAAGTCTTATAAAAAATCAGGGAAATTTGGGAAAGGATAATGACGTGAGAAAGATTCATAGAAAGATTATAATAAGAGGGAGAAATTAAAAGCAGAAAAAAGAGGAAGAAAGGGCAAAAAATTGCAGAAAGGGAGTGGGAAAAAAAGAAGGAGAGGGGAGAAAGGATCCGGATTATGGAAGGGGGGAGGAATTGGGGGTGGAGAAAGGGAAAGGATTTTTATTAACAAAAGAAAGGAATTCAAGGAAAGGGAAGAAGTCCAATTTTTGAAGAGAGGAGAAAAAGCCTTTGAAGGTTTTTCAAGAAAAGGAACGAGAAAGGAAACGGGGGAGGAAGGAACCTTGGTGATCAGAGGGTGGGGGAAAATAACGATCAGAGGGGAGAGGAGAGAAGGAAAGGGAAGATAGGAACGGAGGAAGGCCAAAGGATCTCAGGGAAGACAATAAAAAACTTAAATAAATTAGAATATCGAAAATTAAAAATTTAAACATAATACATGCTTTAAGAATTTTTGGAGAGAAAAAGGGGAGATAAGGAAAAGAAAAGGGAGGAGGGGTGTGAAGACGAGTGATCAGAAAGGAAAAAGGGAGGTGATATTATAGAGGGTAGTATAATGGAGAAGATGGGAAGAAGGGAAGAAGAGGACTATATATACAATAAAAATATAGGAGAGAACTATTTAGAAAGGGGGAATGAAGGGGGGTAGAGATAGTAGATTATTACGAAATCTTTTAAGGGACACAAGACCAGAGATCAGAAAGAGTCGGAAATTATAGGGAGTGGAGAGGAAAATACTTCTGGATAAATATAATATCAAGTAGGGAGTCGGAAATTAGAAGAGGATAATCATCCCATTTGATATTATCTTTTAACAATCTAAATATTTTTCAATTCTTAAAATAGATTTTTATTTTTCATTTTGTTCATTTTTTCCATTTTTCCATTCTTCTAGTGGTCGATGGTCACCGGAAGCCGTTACGCATTTTCGGTAATTATATACAACTACCCTAGCAAACTAAAAACATTTATTTTATTTTCTTTTGAGGCCTTCTTAGCATGATTACCCGATAAACACTTAAATACGTTTCGACATATCCCCACAGACCTGGTGCGACATGAATCGAGCCTCATAACCACCACATGCCGCAGCGGAAGCTTCCTTCATCAGCTCCTTCGAGACACCGTTGTTACAACTGTTTGCAAACGCTCTCATATGTTTCATCCCGCTTCGTTAAATCCACAATGCATTTCAAATACGCGTACCTAACAAATTGCAAGCACATTTTATAAACAACCTTTTTAACATTATTATCTGTTAAATAACACGTATAAAACAAAATTTATAAATGTATTGTACAAAAAAATAAAATTTAAAGGACTGCGGAACTCTTACCACTGATTTAAGACATTCCCAATCGTCGACCAATGGCAAACCGGGTTCTCTAACTGACTTCAGAACATTCGTCGTGGGACCAAACAGAACCGTGCCTATCAATTCCACACTTGTGTCTAGTTGTTTTCTGTGCCTTGTTGTCTCCGTTAATTCCTTCATTATCTCATCCTTCCTTGACCCATCTTCCGATGTTCGGTACTATAACCCCAAAGCCAATGGTTTAAGCAAACCAACTATTTACAGTCCATTTAGATAACCAAAAATAAGCAAAACAGAATAGACCAATACCATTTGCCAAAGGAAAATAAGGTCTGCGTCGCGTTGGTTAACAACTCCCACGGGTGACGACTTAACCGGTAATTCATTAGAAGGGAGATTAACAGTCGCTGGATCGAATCCCTGGTATAGATAAAGCTTCTCCGACTTGATACTGCTGTTACCGTATTCCATCACATGGGAGCCTTCGGATATGTATTATAGTTTGACGTCCGCATCTTCACCTACACACCGGGATAAAGACCCGCTATAGTTTAACATTCTCAAACCACCATTTAAACGGTTAAGACCAAAACTTTCATGTACCGTTTGGTATTGTTGCTTTACAGTCTCTTTCTTTAAGTTGTGTGTCTCACTGCAAACGAATCACAACTAATAAACCAAAGCACATAAAAGTACTCTATAATAAAATGCATCTAATTTATACATACCTGTCTTCCATCCAAGCAACGCTATATAAATCTCCTAAGCAAGTGATATATTCGGATGGGGGAGACGGATTCATGCCGGGACAATATGTTCCATAACTACTCTCTTGTGCATTTGAAGCCGTTGTTACGTAAATGTTCAAGTCCTTTGGCATTATCCCCTCGAATATGCTCCCGCTTTCACATGCTTCTACGTATATAACCTACATTACATCATCACAATAATAATTGCATAACGATATTACCATCAAATTTAAGAAACCAATAAACCACTCAAGATATTTACTAATTTTACCATCTCTTTGTATGTTCCGGCAGCATGCTTCTTCTTAAGTGTTTCAATAAAATCAGTAGCATAAAGGTAAGGCTTGTTTGGCATCCCTGACCAACGAAAATATTAAACGAAACAAACACCATTATAAGCAATCGATTACAAGCATTTCTTGAACACACTAAAAGGGTAGTGAATTTACCAAGAACTCCCGGACCACCATGATCAGAGTAATATACAAAAATGTGGTCGTTGGCCTTGCTAGCGATGACCTTACCGCTTCCACCTGTAGCAGCCTCCTTGTCGCCTAGAAGTACCGCGTAGAAGTTAGCGGCCGTAACGTTATGACCGGTATAGTCCTGAAAATAGATATTCAAATGAGTAAATAATGGAAAAGGAAAACAATAAGTGGTTATGACTTATGATCTACAGAGTCATTGTCACTAGTAATTGTCGGGTACTATCTAAGTCACAATCACGATTGATCCAAAATATATTAGGAATTTTAATAACCTGAGAGCGCCGCAGACAAAAAAGAAAGTTTATTTCAAATAAGATTCGAAGGAAGTAACTTTCAATATACAAATTAATATAAAAATAAAGATTTACAACATTATTAGACGCTAAATTGGATTATAAAAATAACATATAGTATTACCATCAAATTTAATAAATATAAAACCAGAACATAGACTAATCATGGATTAAAGGTACGTTAATAATACCTTCGGGACTCCGGCGTAAACATCTTCGCCATCAGGATGGTTGATTAGAGTACCTAGACGAGGATTAAGTGGATGGTTGGCGATATCATCATACATCATGACGACTATGTTCTCTTCTTTTAAACCTCCTTTTCTTAGTATTTGATATGCGTGACAAACGTCAGCCTATAATATAAAAGCAATAAAACACAATATATAAGTAAATAATTGTATATTTAATAAAAGACAAATCTCCAAAATAGCACATTTCTAAATTTATATCACAAAAATAGCACTCAAAAACTAAAATGACCAAAATAGCACCTTTCTAAGTTTATCCTTTGAAAATTTTAATTTTTTTATTTTTCAAAATTTGAAATCTTATCCCCAGAACCTCATTTCTCAACCCTAAACCCTAAACCCTAAACCCTAAACCCTAAACCCTAAACCCTAAACCTAAACCCTAAACCCTAAATCCTAAACCCTAAATCCTAAACCGTAAATCCTAAACCCCACCCTTTAACTTTAAACTCTAAGTTTGTGACTTTTGATAAAACATTAAGTGCTATTTTTGTGATTTTTGAACTTGAGGGCTAGTTTGAAAACAAAAACTTGATTTAGTGCTATTTTTGTCCTTTTTTCTTTAATAAAAGCACTTTTGAATATTTTTAAGAAGTATGAAACAAAGAACACTTTTATACATGTGATAAAGTAGAACTAGTTCAACAGAATTCATCAAAGGTTCTTCTAGTTTTAAGAAAAACTCCCAAGGCTTGACCGAACTCATTGGATATTAATTTGTAGCTCCTCTTTAATAAAATTAGAGAATTAAAAAAAATTTTGCATGTCATAAGAATATTCGTAAGTCCCCAAAAAAAAAAATCTTGAGGGAAAATATTTACATTGATGCATAATTTTAATAAAGAACTGAAAACAACGAATAATAAAATTAATTTGTTAAGTAATAAGACGATTAACTATTTGATTTTACCACAAAAAAGATCCGCTATTTGAACATTTATGTACCTGGTGCCTGTAGTTTCCGTAACCGGAAGAACCAGCGATAAGAACCGCCCATCTAGCACCGATGGTGTTTTCTTGCTCATTCGATTTAGCTTCCTCTGTCGGCATGAGAATTTTTGGCTCGAACCGACCGCGTGACTGGGTACGAACCACTAGAAGTAACAGAAGAAGAAGAAGAGCTGGTCTGAGACAATAGAACTTAGCCATGGGAGACGGAGAGAGAATAAAGAAAGAGATACTACGAAGGAACAAAGATAGCTATAAAAGCAAATGATGGTTGGTTATAAAGCTAAACCAATGGGTGTTAATAATAAAAAAAAGGACAGAATTCTAAAAAGGCAAATCTCCAAAATATCACTTTTTTAAGTTTATATCACAAAAATAGCATTCAAAAACTAAAATGACCAAAATAACATCTTTCTAAATTTATCATTTAAAAATTTTAATCTTTTTATTTTTCAAAATTTGAAATCTTATCCCCAAAATCTCATTTCTCAACTCTAAACCCTAAACCCTAAACCCTAAATCCTAAACCCTAAACCCTAAACTCTAAACTCTAAACCCTAAACCCTAAACCCTAAACCTTAACCCCTAAATCCTAAACCCCAAATCCTAAACCCCACCCTTTAACTCTAAACCATAAATTTGTGATTTTTGATAAAACATTAAGTGCTATTTTTATGACTTTTGATCTTGAATGCTAGTTTGAAAACAAAAACTTTTTTAGTGCTATTTTTGTCTTTTTCTCAATTCTAATCTAAAGTTTTTGCCAACTAATTACACTTTAATATATAGTTACACAATTTTATCAATAGTATTTAGCTCTTTCGGATGGGCAAATTAAGTCGCAAAGCGTACTCTATTCTTTCTTTCTTTTTTGTTTTTTTTTGAGAAAAGGGCTAAAGACGTACTCTATTCTTTTAATAATTAGTGATATTTTGTTTTTTTGGTAAAATATATTTAGGAATACTTGTCCCAAAAGATGAGTGCGTAATTTTATAAGCTTGTAATATTTTTAACGATTTATTGTCCTATTTTTTGTGTTTGTAAATGTAAATTTAAATATTAATTGAGACCTATAATGATTATAGTGCTTTGTAATTTAAATTAGAAGATATTAAGTACAGATGAGTTAAAAATGGTTATACTGTTGACGATTATTACATCCAAAAGAAAAATGAAAACAACCAAAGACTCGCTGCTCGCTCAGTTGTCTGATTCGACACAACAGAGAACATGCAAAACACTGTCAATACACGCATATATTGGAGGGACCCACAAATTGCTATTTTTCACCGTTACAAGGACAGCATCGGTTAGCACTGAACCAAAGCTCTACGCAACCGATTTTGATTAAAAATGTTTAACCGTGATTGAACCGGTTTCCAAATCTCTCTCATCGTCTCCCTCACATAGAAGATAATAGGGTTTTTATTACAGGGTTTTAGGCTTTTAGCCACTTACATACAGACACACACACAGAGGGTTTTTTTTTTTTTTTTTTTTGAACAACACACAGAGGTTATGAATAACCAAACCCAATCAAAAATCATATGAAGAGATCGATTTCGACTTCAATTGCATCGAAAGCTAAGAACTTTCTCAATCATCGCCGTCTTCCTGAGAGAGGTAATCCTCTAACTGCTCCTTTCTTTAACCGTTGCTCTTACACTACACGAACTCTCCCTACTTCCAAGAGACCGAACAGAACTGATCTAAAAGACCCACTTAAACTGTTCTGTCGCATGATTCAGTCTCGTCCTCTTCCTTCAATTGTCGAATTCAGCAAACCGCTGAGTCAACTCGCCAGGACGAAGAAGTTCGATCTTGTGATCTCTCTCTTCAACCAGATGGAGACTCTTGGAATCACGCATGATCTTTACACATACAACATCCTCATCAACTGTTTATGTCGTTGCTCTCGGTTCTCCATTGCTTTATCTGTTATTGGGAAGATGATGAAGCTTGGTTTCGACCCTGATGTCGTCACGCTTAGCTCTCTGATCAATGGGTTCTGTCGAAGGAACAGAGTTTTCGATGCTATAGAGTTAGTTGCCAAAATGGAGGCAATGGGGTGCAAACCAGACGTTGTCATCTACAACACCATCATCGACGGTTTCTGCAAGAACAGGCTGGTTAATAACGCTTTGGAACTGTTCGAGCAGATGGATAAGAATGGAGTTAGCGCGGATGTTGTTACTTACAACTCTCTTATAACCGGTCTTTGCAGCTCCGGTAGATGCAATGACGCTGATCTTCTCCTTAGAGATATGATGATGAGGAACGTTGTCCCTAATGTCATCACTTTCACTGCGTTGATCGATGCGTCTGTGAAAGAAGGGAACCTTTTGGAGGCTGAGAAGCTGCACGAGGAGATGGTTAACAGGTCTATAGTTCCTGATGTCTTCGCTTACAACTCGATGATCAACGGGCTTTGTATGCACGGTCGAGTAGACGAGGCCAAACAAATGCTTGAGCTGATGGTGACAAAGGAGTGCTTGCCTGATATAGTGACTTATAACACTCTCATAAATGGGTTTTGCAAGTTTAGGAGAGTAGATGATGTGATGAAACTCTTCAGCGAGATGTCGGAAAGAGGATTATTAAGAGATACGGTTACTTACAACACTATCATCCAGGGCTATTTTCAAGTGGGCAAACCAGATGCTGCTCAGGGGGTTTTCAGACGGATGGATTCTCCTCCCAATCTAAGGACTTACAGCATTTTGCTTTATGGTCTTTTTAATAACGGGAAGGTTGAGAAAGCTTTGGTTGTATTCCAGGATATGCAGAAGAGTGGGATGGATCTTGATGTTACTATATATAATATCATGATTCACATAATGTGCAAGGCTGGTTATGTGGAAGATGCTTGGGACTTGTTTTGTGGTCTCGCCGTCAACGGAGTTGAGCCTGATGTTGTATCATATACTACCATGATCTCAGGGTTTTGTAGGAAACGCCTGTGGCAAGAAGCAGATGAGTTGTATAGAAAAATGCATGAAGATGGGCTACTTCCACTATAGCAGATTGTACATTCTGTGAAACTGTATATTGTTTGAAGGAAAAATAAACACATTATTGTATTTTTTTCTCTGTTGCCTATTGTAATTTTGAATGGTTACAAGTAAAAATGTAAACAAGCTGGGAGAGTTATGTGATAATGTCTGAAGTTATTCAGAACATAGATCTCCATGAATACCACTTGAGCTTAAACTGAAACCAAAGTGGAGGAACACCAAGAACTCCTCATTGCATCCTTGGATCAAAAACATCGAAATGTACTTTACTTAACGAATCCAGAAGAACCTGTGCCGGTACAGAATGAAGCAAAACCGGGTTTAGCTTCTGCAAAAATGTATTGGTACATGAGTGTCGATAATCATTGGTTGATGGAATTTTATAAATTTTTGGTACACCCTAATTACTTAAATCAGTTATTTAAAAACAATTATCTTGTATCAAATAATATTTTTCATAGAAACAAATTATGTCAAAATTTATAATTTTTATGGTTTATAAATAGATGTTTGGTTCATTTGATTTGGATATAGGAAAAAAATCAGTTTTTACTACAGTATTATTATTATTTTTAAGAAAATACAATTTCAAGTTGATCAAATTTTTTTTTATGTCAACAAGTTAATTATTATTTTTTTAATTTTTAGTTATAATGATTTTTAAATATATTTTTTTGCTCATAAAATATAATTATAAAAGAAAAAAATAAAATAGTGGATAAAATGTTGAATTTTGTTCAAATAAAATTATTAAAAGAGTAAAAATTAAACGAATAATTAATTAATAAGCGAAAGAAAGAGAAAAATGATCCAGTTAAAAGTGTAGATTAAGTTGTTGAATAATTTCATATTAATAAAAAGTTAAATCAAATTATTAAAGTTAAATATCTGATATACACAAAGAAAATTCTCGAATCCTTTTAAAAAAAAAACAAACTCTTAATCCCGGATATTGTTATACTCGTATCCAAACAGTCCGCTTAACCAAAACCCCATTATAGTCTCTCTCCCCCGCAAGGAACTTTCCAGAAGAACACAAAGAGACCTCCCAGATTCAACCATGGCCGACGAAGCTAAAGCCAAAGGCAACGCAGCTTTCTCCTCAGGCGACTTCACCTCCGCCGTCAACCACTTCACCGACGCAATCAACCTATCTCCAACCAACCACGTCCTCTTCTCCAACCGCTCCGCCGCCCACGCCTCCCTTCACCAATACCAAGAAGCTCTCTCCGACGCCAAGAAGACCGTCGAACTCAAACCAGACTGGGCCAAGGGCTACAGCCGCCTCGGCGCTGCTCACGTGGGGCTGAACCAGTTCGGAGAAGCGGCCGATGCTTATTCCAAGGGGCTCGAGATCGATCCGAGCAACGAGGCGTTGAAGTCAGGCTTAGCAGACGCGTCGTCGAGGTCACGCGCCGCCGCGCCTCAGAATAATCCGTTTGGGGATGCTTTCAAAGGCCCCGAGATGTGGGCGAAGCTGAGCGCTGACCCGTCGACGAGAGGGTTTCTGAAGCAGCCTGACTTTGTTAACATGATGCAGGAGATACAGAGGAGCCCTAGCAATCTCAATCTCTACTTGAAAGACCAGAGGGTGATGCAGTCTCTTGGCGTTTTGTTGAATGTTCAGATCAGGACTCAGGCTGGTGATGAGGCTGAGGCTATGGAGGAGGATGAGATGGTTGTGAATGAGCCTGAGGTTGAGAAGAAGCCTGAGCCTGAGCCGGAGGTTGCAGAGGAGAAGGAGAGGAAGGAGAAGGCTTTGAAGGAGAAAGAGATGGGGAATGCTGCCTACAAGAAGAAGGATTTTGAAAATGCTATCAAGCATTACTCCACAGCTATGGAGATTGATGATGAAGACATCTCTTACATCACGAACCGTGCTGCTGTTCATCTCGAGATGGGAAATGTAATATTACCTTTGATTGAGTCTATAGTGATTTGCTTTAGAGTCTAAAAATGTGGAATGTGTGTGATTACAGTATGATGAGTGCATCAAGGATTGTGATAAGGCGGTTGAGAGAGGTAGAGAGCTTAGGTCAGATTACAAGATGGTAGCTAAAGCTTTGACTAGGAAAGGAACTGCTCTCGGGAAGATGGCTAAAGTCTCTAACGACTATGAACCTGTCATCGAGACTTACCAGAAGGCTCTTACGGAGCACCGTAACCCAGACACGTTGAAGAGGTTGAATGAGGCAGAGAGAGCCAAGAAAGAGTTGGAGCAGCAGGAGTATTTTGATCCAGCTATTGGTGATGCCGAGCGTGAGAAAGGTATATGCTTTGTATTATGCGAGGAAATAATCTCATAAAACTAACATCTTGTTGTGTTTGTAATATACAGGTAATGAGTTCTTCAAGGAGCAGAAGTATCCTGATGCTGTGAAGCATTATACCGAAGCTATCAAAAGGAATCCAAAAGATCCGAGAGTAAGGCCTTGATTCAGTGTTGTGTATAAAATGTTTCTCTATTTGATTGTTTAAATGACCTGTTGAATGTCACATAGGCGTATAGCAACCGAGCTGCATGTTACACAAAACTGGGGGCAATGCCAGAAGGATTGAAGGATGCAGAGAAATGTATCGAGCTCGATCCAACATTCTCAAAGGGATACAGCAGAAAAGGTGCGGTCCAGTTCTTCATGAAGGAGTATGACAACGCAATGGAAACGTACCAGGAGGGTCTCAAACATGATCCTAACAATCAGGAGCTTCTTGACGGTGTTAGAAGGTATAATATACGTGTAAAAGTTACAGAGAGAGATTTATTCATTCTGTTATCTTAGTAGCCTATGTAATGTGTTGTAAACTTTTTATGCAGATGTGTACAACAGATCAACAAGGCAAACCGTGGTGACCTTACTCCCGAAGAGTTGAAAGAAAGACAGGTTAGATTCTAACTACTGTTACAGAACGTCTTCCTTGTGAGTTTAAGCTTACTTAAATTGGGATTTTGTTTTTTTTTTCCCTTCGTGCAGGCTAAGGGAATGCAAGACCCGGAGATCCAGAACATTCTCACAGATCCTGTAATGAGTCAGGTAAAGAGACAAAACTTAACTTCTCTAGATGATTTCTCAACCCAGAAACCAAATGTTTGGTTCAGATGATGTCTCACAAAACTCCAACACTGCTCTCTTTGAACAGGTTCTGTCTGATCTCCAGGAAAACCCAGCAGCAGCACAAAAACACATGCAGAACCCGATGATTATGAACAAAATCCAAAAGCTTATCAGCTCAGGAATCGTCCAGATGAAGTAAATCCATAAGAAAAGACATCAATTTCTATTTCGCAGATTTTTTTCTACCTTTTGTGACTCGAGCCAAAGATGGGTTCTTCCCATTTTTCCAGACTGCTTACTCTGTTATAACATTTTTCTTCTCATATCCAGTGTTTACTAGAAAATTATAACTTTGTCTAATAGATTTGTATAATGAACCAAACAAAACCACAATAACTTTCCAGTGTAGGATTAGTAGTCTTGGACAAAAGAAAAATCTGTCTTAAGCTGGTTCCGAGTATGCTAAGGAACAGCATCGAACTTAGCCAACTGCGCTGTGTTAGATGCACGATCTTTTGTTATCCGGAGCTTATGCACTCCTCAAGTCTTTTCATGACACCGGGATTATAATTTCTTGGTACGGCTCCTCTTATGATCTCACTCTTGAATTCATATCCTGATCCTGCTTCCAGTGTCTCAAACCTGACTGTAATACTAATATCAACAAACTGTCCTTGTCCACCTGATTGCTTCATGTGTGTGTATCTCACTTCAGTTAACTTTGGAGATACTCTCACGGTCGTTCACTTTGGCCTACCACGTGGCTTTGTTATCTTTTTTGCTATCCTTGAAAAGAATCTGATCAGTGAAGAGGTTGGCTTTAGTCACTGAATCAATATACAATAAAAGCATCATCAATCTGTTACGTGTACTGATACAGCAGTACACAATTGATCAAGTGAAATGGCAATGAGCTTCTAGAAGGATGAGGTGGATCTTATCCATATGTGAATATTCTTTTATGCTGAATAAACACACCACGTGAGAGGCATGTGCTGAGTAGAGCTTCACGCAGAGTGTGATAGGAGAGGGACCTTTCTATATAAGCAGGGAGAGAGGAGAGAGGAGAGAAGAGAGAGGAGAGAGGAGAGAGGAGAGAGGAGAGAGTGAGAGTTATCTAGAGATTAGATCACAAGAGGGGGAGGTGAGGGACTCCATTAATAATTCTCTCAAGGTTCTTGAGTACTTGTAACACAGTTCTAAGATAATATTTTCGTAATCTCATTATTGAGATTTTATGAGAATTAAGAAAGATAAGAGAAATCAAATGAAGAACATAGAAAATAATGAGAGACTTTCTTGAAAGATAATGAGAAAGGAGAAATTGAATTGCTTACTTGTTTCATGTATCAAGAGTGCCTATATATACATCAAATGGGGAGCCAAAAAAAGAGAGGCTTCCATGCACTAAATGAGGCTCTCTTGCACTAAGGAGATGCTCCCTTGCACTAAGGAGAGGCTCTCATACACTAACTAAATAAAGAAATGATAGTGCATGATATGTGGGCATAATACTCCACTCACCAAACAACCTCATTTTACATTTACTACAATTTACATTATTAAGTTTACTCATCTTTGCTTTATGATCTAACACTCCCCCTCGAGCTTGACACAGGTAGGTATCAAGCTTGGAAACCATGAAGCATTCCCTCATTAAAACCTTTAGCTTGGAAAAACCACATGGGATAAAAACCAAGCTAAGAAAAAAGAGTAGACCACTTCATGGCTAAGGATCAATGTGATGGTAGATCCACAAGTCCCAACTTAGAATGTATGAATTCACAAACCTTAGTGCTTGCAGCCTTGGTAAAGATGTCAGCCAGCTGATCTTCACTTCTTGTGTAACAAGGGAAGATGATTTTCTGTTCCACAGGTTGCCTCACCTTGTGACAATCTACTTCAATGTGTTTAGTCCTCTCATGAAAGACTGAGTTACTAGCGATGTGTATGGCAGCCTGATTATCACAGTGCATAGTGATTGGTGTTGTAGTCTCAATCCCCAGGTCTTTAAGCAGCCCCTTGATCCATATCAGTTCACTTGTGAGATTTCTCATAGCTCTATATTCTGCTTCAGCACTTGAACATGACACTACTTTTTGCTTCTTGCTCTTCCAAGTCACAAGGTTGCCACCAATAAATGTGCAATATCCAGTGGTTGATCTCCTATCAACTCTATCTCCTGCCCAATCAGCATCACAATATCCCACTATTTTAGTACTCTTGTTCAATCCCATCCAAACTCCTTGGCCTGGTGCCTCTCTTAGGTACCTTAATATCCTTTCCACCATGTTCCAATGGTGAATCTTTGGCGCCTGCATCTGTTGGCTTACTTGGTTCACAGCAAAGCAAATATCAGGTCTTGTAATTGTGAGGTAGATGAGCTTTCCCACCATTCTTCTGTACTGCTTCTCATCTCCAAAGGGCTTATTTTCAAACTCCCCCTGTCGCAACACTTTGTAACCATCTTCCAGTGGGGTCTTTGCTTTCTTTTCTCCAAGATCACCTGCCTCACTCAACAAATCAAGTGTGTACTTTCTTTGAGATAGGAATAACCCCTCTTTAGATCGGCATATCTCAATCCCTAAAAAGTACTTTAGCTCACCCAAATCTTTAATATCAAAAGAGGATTTAAGAAAAGCTTTAGTTAAGATGATACCTTCCTTATCACTTCCGGTAATGATAATGTCATCCACATAGATCAATATGACTACAATCCCACGCTGAGATGTGAGGGTGAATAGAGTGTGATCAGCTTCAGACTTGATGAATCCTCTTCCATTAAGAGTTGTACTCAGCTTGTGGTACCATGCTCTTGGTGATTGCTTTAACCCATAGATTGCTTTCTTTAGCCTCAGCACATTCCCTGGTTTGACAAGGTTTTCAAGCCCTGGTGGTGGTCTCATGTAGACTTCATCCTCCAATTCTCCTTGAAGAAAGGCATTCTTCACATCCATCTGCCATAAGTCCCACTCTAGGTTGACAGCCAATGAGAGAATGATCCTTATGGTGTGAAGCTTGGCTACTGGTGCAAAAGTATCCAAATAATCCTCTCCATACACCTGAGTATATCCCCTTGCTACTAGCCTTGTCTTCTTTCTTTCTGGTTTTCCATTTGCTAAGTACTTGATAGTGTGTATCATGCGGCTTGTCACTGCTTTCTTGCCTTTGGGGAGTTCAGTTTCATACCAAGTGTCATTTCTGATCATGGCATTGACCTCATCTTCGACGGATGCTCTCCATTCATCATCTACCATTGCTTCTTCATAAGACCTTGGAATGTACTCTTGATCTATGTTGGCGATGAAAGCTTGATGCTCTGTGGGATAGTGAGCAAGAGAACATACTGCTTGTATAGGATGAGCTACTGCTTGGCTGTTGAAGTAAAATTTTTTGTTGATCCAGTTTGAGGCAGGCTTTCTCTCCCTTGTACTTCTCCTAAGTGACTGGACTTCTTCAGTAACATGCTGCTCATGTTCATCTCCACCTGAATGTACCTCAGTGACCTCGGTGTGCGGCTCCTCCACTGTCTCTTCTTGTTGTCTCTCATCCTGATCATGATCCTGACCAGTATGTGTATCATCTTGTCTCCCCCCATCAGGATCAGGATGGGGATTGTCTCCAGTGTGATCAACCACTTCAATCACAGTCCTTGGAACCTGTGTATCCTCTTGATCAGTTCCAGTCTCTGATGGTTGAGCCATATTGATGCCAAGACTCTCCATTATACGCCTCAGATTGTTTGCCCTATCAGAAGATGATTGAGAGATGTCCTTAAGCTTATCCCAACTTTTCTCTTCATAATATCCCCTTGATTCCACAAACTTTACATCTCTCGAGACCAATACCCTTCTCATGTCTGGGTCATAGCACTTGTAGCCTTTTTGGGTTGAAGAGTAACCAAGGAACACAGCGTTATACTTCTAGCCTCAAGCTTATTTCTTTGCTCCATTGGCTGCAAAACATAACACAAGCAACCAAACACACGAAAGTGATCAATAGATGATTTTCTATTGTTTAGTACCTCATATGGCGTGAGATCATCTAGCACCCTTGTTGGTGTTCTGTTGATGAGGTAGCATGCTGTCATGACCGCATCACTCCAGAACTGCTTAGGTACATTAGTCTGGAACATCATAGATCTTGCCACTTCCATGAGGTGTCTGTTCTTCCTCTCCGCTACACCATTTTGTTGTGGTGTGTATGGACAACTGGTTTGGTGTATGATCCCATTCTTGGCTAGGTAATTTTTGAAAGTATTGCTTGTATACTCCCCCCCATTATCTGACCTGAATACTTTGATCTTAACATTAAATTGGTTAGTTATGTGGTTCTGGAAATTAATAAAAGCATCTATCACTCTATCTTTAGTTTGAATCATAGTTAGCCAAGTATATTTTGATTTTTGATCAATAAAAGTGACAAAATATCTATGATTCTCCCTAGATATGCATGGTGCAGTCCAAACATCAGAGTGTATAAGATCAAAGCAGTTTTCATAGATAGTAGATGACTTAGGAAACACAGTCTTGCAATGTTTGCATAGGATACATGCTTCACAGTCATCATTTTTAAAGGAAATATCAGGAAGCAGCAGGTTTAGTGCACGAGAATGAGGATGACCTAGCCTAGCATGCCATAAAACACTTTTATCTAAAGCAGGAATTGAACTGAAAGCTGAAGATAAATTTGAAACAGTCTTGGTGTCTTCAAGTAGGTACAAGTCATCCTTTGTAACACCTTTTCCAATCAACTTAAGAGTCTCAATATCCTGAAAAACAACCTCATTGGGACTGAAAATCACATTACAATTTAAATCAGTGGTAGCTCTTTTGACAGATAATAAATTTGATGCAAAAGATGGCATGTAAAATGCTTTTGTATCTTTTTCAAATAGCTTAAGAGTTCCTACACCTTTAATTGGTATTTTGTCTCCATTTGCAATCATTACATTACCTAATACCGGTTCTACATTACTAATCAACCTAGCATCACTAATCATGTGGTGAGAGGCTTCTGAGTCTATGACTAAAGGCTTAATACCACTAGATGAATGAGATGCATGTAGAGAAGTAACCAGAACTCTAGGCGGTTTATATGATGCACTAAGGGAAATACCAAGTGTGTTACCAGACTCTTTTAGAGCTTTGATGAGAGCCTCTAGGTCTGACTTCTTGATAGATTCATCTTGTGTAGTTCTCACAGCTGAGCAGCCGCTGAAAGACATTGTCTTTCCTTCACTAGCACCATTAGTGCGCTTAGGAGTAGATGGCTCTCCTACTTCACCAGAGAAGTTTGCCCTTGCATCTGCATATGGAGTCCAGAATTTCTGAGGTTTAAGGTGTGGATGGAGGATCCAACATTTGTCTTTGCCATGACCCTTCTTCTTACAGTGATCACACACCCAAATCTTCTTATCTTCTGGTTTGTAGTACCCCTTGTTAGCTACGCCTTCTGGTTTGGTCTCTGCCCCTTCAGCTTGATTTACCATGATGAGCTCTCCCTTTCTCCCAAAGAGCCCAACTGATCCTTGCTCCTTTTGGATCTGAGAGCACACTTCATCTAGAGATGGGAGCTCCTGTCCTCTTAGGATGTGTTTGATCAAGTCATTATACCCAGGGTTGAGAGTGAAGAGAAGCGCAAATACTTTATCTTGCTCTCTTCTCTGGTTCAGTACTTCAGGATCCAAAGTACTTGGCCTCAACATCTCTAGTTCAGCCCACAAAGACCTAAACTTTCCAAAGTGTCTATCAAACTCAGTATCCTCTTGACACAAATTGTTGATAGCCCTCTTGACTTCAAACACTCTACTGATGTTGGAGACATTTCCAAACACCTTTTGAAGTGTATCCCACAGATCTTTAGAAGTTTCACAGTAGGAGTAAGCTTCCAAGATTGAGGGTTCAAGACTGTTGTGGATGATAGATAACACCATGAGATCTTCTTGAACTCTTTTCTTATCACCATCTTCAGCCACACTATCTCCTTACCATCCTCTCCTAAGATAGTCTTCTTCTTAAGGCCTCTGCCTTCTTCAACAATTTCCCAGAGACCTCTGCCTCCAAGAGCTGTCTTAGTTAACCTTGCCCAAAGTAAGTAGTTAGCTCCCTTGAGAGTAACTGGAATCACAACCATCTTTGAATTTCCTCCAGAATCCATTAAGAACAGTTCAAGTACAATGAGAAGAACAACTTTTTTTTTTTTTTAAGTAAATAGAAACAGAGTGAAAGATTGAAAGATTGCGGAAGACTTAAGGTTCAAGAGCTTGTCGCTCTGATACCATGAGATTTTATGAGAATTAAGAAAGATAAGAGAAATTAAATGAAGAACATAGAAAATAATGAGAGACTTTCTTGAAAGATAATGAGAAAGGAGAAATTGAATTGCTTACTTGTTTCATGTATCAAGAGTGCCTATATATACATCAAATGGGGAGCCAAAAACAAAGAGGCTCCCATGCACTAAATGAGGCTCTCTTGCACTAAGGAGAGGCTCCCTTGCACTAAGGAGAGGCTCTCATACACTAACTAAATAAAGAAATGATAGTGCATGATATGTGGGCATAATACTCCACTCACCAAACAACCTCATTTTACATTTACTACAATTTACATTATTAAGTTTACTCATCTTTGCTTTATGATCAACAATTATTTCCTTTGCTTAATCTCTGTTTTGATCCAACAAAGATACGTCACACGATTTCACTCCTGATTGTGGTTGTTCAAGCTTTATCCTTGCCACATGTTTCAGCTTTAGGCTCAAAGACTTACCTCTACCCGGTTCTCGGAGGAGGCGACCTTCGAGGTTCTCGAGCTTCTCTGTTTTGTCAGCAGGGCTGCCTCATTCCTCGGTGGCTTGGTCGGTCGAGGCTTCACTTCCCAGCGCCATGAGCATGTTGTGTTCATGGTGGTGTTGCTTCTCTTTGATTTTGCAGGTCTTGGAGTGTTCTCGGCTTAGTCTAGTTGCGACTGGCTCGGGTCCGTCCTTTATTCACCACCAGGCCTAGCGATCATTCTTGGTTCTAGTTCTGGGTGGTTGGCGATATAGAAGATTGCACAGCGGGTTAGGAGCGTTTTTCACTTGGTATGGCTTCTAATTCCTACTTCTATATGCGTCTGTGCGTTCAGTGTTGGTGAAAGTTATGAGTTCTGAAGAGAACCCCGAGAGTTAGCTACTCCGGCGACGACGTGGGAGTTCCCGGCATCCGAGGCAACGAGGAGAACCTCACGGTTCCATGGTCATCGTCTTCGGTCGAGAACAACAATCGGGTCCTAAGAATTTTAAAATCGGGCTACCGGAGCGTGCCGGGTTTAGTGGGTGGGCGAACGTAGCTTTGTAATACATTGACTTAGGAGCTTTTGTTCGATTTGGGCTTGTAACCGGATCCAAAATTCCCGTTTTTCGGGTTGATTTTTATATATATATAATTAAAAAAAAAAAAGATACGTCACACGTAACGTATCACAATCTTGGTACATAAACAATATTCCATCTCTGTCAATGCCCAACAAAACTCATGTACAGACAACAATTTCAATTTCTTCATATATGTTAATGTACAGAGATAAAAACAGAGCAAGTGAAACGAACAGACAAACAAATTCTAATGCAAAAAAAAAAAAAACAAACAATTTTTACTGCTCCTCTCTCCATTCACTGTAAGTGATCATCATCAACACCCGAAAATGATCATCTTAATAATAGATTTCAATACCATAATCACCACCATCTTGATTCCATTGGTTATAATCTCCATCAACATTTCATATATCACCTTCGTAACCAACTTCTTGAAAACCACCGTAATAGCTATAACAATCACCATCATAGTAAATATCTTGTAAGATTGTTCTATACTTTCTTTGTTCTTGTCTATGGTATTACTAAAAAGTTTGAAGTAATTACGTTATTGAGTGGAGACTGGAGAGAGCTTATACATATATATATATATATAGCAGGTTAGGTGAGGGATTAGATGGAGTAATCTGATGCTAACAGATATTCACAGGAGCAATCTTAGGGATTGAGTATATCTGTTATTGAGTGGTGATAATAATTTCCTTAAACAGCTATGATCAAGCATACTGTCTTTCATACAAAGAATAGAAAATCTTAGAACTTGTGTTTCATCAAAAACAAGAGTAGGAACGCAAATTAAGTTAAACTGAATAACTGTACAATATTTACATATATATATATGTATATATATATATATATATATATAAACCAATAGAAATACATAAATACAAATACAAATAAAAACTAGAAAGAAAACACTCTTACGAACATAAATTTGAAGTTTTGGGAAGAAACATTCTGATTTAAATTATCTCGCACTCTATAACTTCAAATATTAAGTTTTTAGCTCTCAATTTTTTTTTTTTAAAACTTCAAATTTGAAGTTTTGAGAAGTGAAACTTCAGAGTATATCTGTTATTGAGTCGTGTTAATAATTTCCTTAAACATACTGTCTTTCATACAAAGAATAGAAAATCTTATAACTTGTGTTTCATCAAAAACAAGAGTAGGAACGCAAATTAAGTTAAACTGAATAAACTGTACAATATTTACGTATATATATAAACCAATAGAAATACATAAATACAAATACAAATAAAAACTAGAAAAAAACACTCTTACGAACATAAATTTGAAGTTTTGGGAAGAAACATTCTGATTTAAATTATCTCGCACTTTATAACTTCAAATATTAAGTTTCTAGCTCTCAAAAAAGAAATTTTAAAACTTCAAATTTGAAGTTTCGAGGAGTGAAACTCTATATTTGAAGTTTCACTACTCAAAACTTCAAATTTGAAATTTCATATTTTGTTTGTATTTTGGTCCTTACAATTATATATCACATTTATGATTCTAAAATATTTTCTCGTTTATCGTTTTAATCCTTAAAATTTTTATATCTCAAAAATATTTCAATTTATTTAAAAAAATTAAGTTTTACACATAAAATTAAATTAAACTTTAAAATAAGATTTAAAATATTTGTACATGAAGACATAACTATTACAAAAAAACTTTAAAAAAATATACAAAATATGAAGACATAACTATTACAAAAAGAAACTTAACAAAAAAAACTTTAAAAAAATTACATGAACACATAACTATTACAAAAATTTAAATATTTCAACAACACTAATAGTCAAGTAAATTTGATCTCGAACCTCCAAATCTCCAAAATATTGTCCAAACAATTTTTTTTGTAACCGAAGATGGTTGTTGCTGTTGTTTTTTTATGTCTTTTTCGTACGATTATTTCTTATTCAGATCGGAAGTATTCACAAATATTAATATCATCGATAAAAATTAAGCCTTTTAGCAATATTTTATTTTTTCCTTTTTACTTTTTTTTTTCATATCTAATGTATTTACAAGTATTAATATCACCCATTTTCAACAATTTTTAGCTCGTAATCTATAAATTAAAAATAAAAGTCAATTTTACTTCAAAATTCACTATATGATTAGGGCTGGGCAAAAAACCCGGATCCGAAGAACCTAACCGAACCCGATCCAAAAAAGTAGTACTGAACCCGAACCGAAATTTATATCCGAACGGGTTCAAAATTTTAGTATCTAAAGAACCGAAACCGAAACCGAACCCGACCCGAACTGAAGTATCTCGGGTACCTGAATGTAACCGAAATAGAATTATATACCTATCATATTACTTATTTTTAGATTTAATATATATTCAAAACATTCAAAAATACATAAAATACTTTTAAGTTATCTGAAATACTTGAAAATATACATAAATAGTCAAAAGTAAATGTCTAAAATAGCTAAAATATATTCAAAACACCAAAATACTTGAAATATCTATTGATTTTCTATCCAAATATTCAAATCAAACCAATTTATATGTTAATTTTAGGTATTTTGACATATATTATACAAATTTATATGTAATATTTTTTTTTTGGTTTTATAGATTTTGAGAAATTTTAAACATATAATGAATATTAAAATTTTAAAAATAATTTAAATAGGTTATCCGAACCCGAACCCGCTAAGATCCGAACCTAACCCGAACCAAAATTTAGAAATACCCGAATGGGGCTGAAATCTTTAAACCTGAAAAACCAAAACCCGAATAGATCCGAACCGAACACGAATAGGTACCTGAACGTCCATCCCTATATATGATCATATATGCATTACAGAAATAATTTTGTGGAATATTATGATATTTTGCTTAATTTTAATATTAATTATGTTATTTCTATTTAAAATTTATATCCTAATATAACATTTTACTAATTAATATTATTATAATATTTTTATATATGTGCTAGTAAAAGTTTTATGAATTTAAATTAATTATGATAAATATAAGAGTCATAGTATAAAATACAAATAGTTTTAAAGTTAACTCTCAAGTTTCTATTCCGGAGAACAATACGTTTAGACTTCGAATATAAAATTTTAGAAAATTCAACATAGAGTATCTTCGAAATTTAACTTCTCTAGATGATTGCTGTGGAACAATCTATGTTGATGATGTCTCACCAAACTCCAACACTGCTCTCTTTGAACAGGTTCTGTCAGATCTCCAGGAGAATCCAGCAGCAGCACAAAAACACATGCAGAACCCGATGATCATGAACAAAATCCAAAAGCTTATCAGTTCAGGAATCGTCCAGATGAAGTAAATCCATAAGAAAAGACATCAATTTCTATTTCGCAGATTTATTTTTCTACCTTTTGTGACTCGAGCCAAAGTCGGGTTCTTCCCATTTTTCCAGACTGCTTACTCTGTTATAACATTTTTCTTCTCATATCCAGTAGAAAATTATAACCTTGTCTAATAGATTTGTTTTGCTTACATTCCTATATAAGGAGCCATATAAAACCTGTCTGGTTCCGAATATGCTGAGGAACAACATCGAACTTAGCCAATGTAAGAAGCACAAGCTTTTGTCATCCCTCTCAGTGTGCCAACGTCTCTCTCTGCTAATGGAACAAGGGAATCCACCACCTGTAATAACAAGAACAACAATTCCATAATCAGATTCATCAGACAACTTTTGAGATTTTCCATCGTTGGACTTTTAAATTTGTACCTTGAGACCACCGGGTTTGTCTCCAAAACTGTTGATCTGACCTTTACTAGAGTCAAGGTCACCAATGAGTCAAGATGTTGTTCAGGTGTAACTTGTGTGGCACCGATGGAGAACCAAAACAAGCACTAAATGTGTTTTCTTGGCTGAAACAATGATAAATGCTTTTTTTTTTGTCACAGAGGGGGAAACCATTTGGTGATCTGTTGAAGGAAAATGCAGAGAAGTGTGGAAGGGAAATGAAGAGAGAAATCAAACAAAGGCAATTTTTCAAGTCTTGTAGAGTCAAATTCATAGGCAATATGGAAACCATCAAATGGACTGAGTCTCAATGATATGTGGAAACTGGTCCGAAATCAGCTTGGCGATCTTGTAGAAGCTGCTATAAGAAAAGTAGAAAAATTGGAGGCTGTTTCTGAAGTTGTATATAATGTTCATGCTTATTGTGGGAGTACGAAGGAACGAGTAGCTAACAATGGTGCAGTGCATTCATTTCCTGGAGACAGAAGTCACAGAATCTACAAAACATGGACAGAGAGGTGAAGGTGGCAGAATGTGCTTGGTGATGAGGGTATTACAGAGATGTGTTGGTGATGTTACAAACTTACCTTTTGATACGAGAGGAATTGTTTGTCTTCCAAACAGTGGCGAGTTAGTGGCTTCTCAGGGCCAGTGGAAACGTACAGAACAGCAATCTCAGATCGCTCATGCTCTTTTCACAGTTGTAAGGGCTTTGGTTTTGGTGTTTGGAGATGACGCCATTGATGAAGAAACTGATGAGGCTCTGGCGCAGAAGACGTGTGGTTCTCCTCAGAGACGAGACGTAATGGTGGAGGTTGCCGCTGATTACACTTCACAATTTGAATTTGGTGTCAAGGAGTTTTCCTCAAAAGACCAGCATGTGAAAAAATCTTCAACTTCTTGTCCGCCTAAGCACAGCACAATAGGAGGGAGATGTTGGTTGCTGTCCTTGACCACTGGGTATGAGTTTCGAAAACATTCTTCAGCTCAGAAGGGAAAGGACGAGAGTGGCGGGAACGAGCTGCGACAGTGACATGCAGGGGCGGATGTACGTTGAAGGTGGAGTGGGCAGCTGCCCCCCATGAAATAACTACACCTAAGGCAATTTAATAT
Source organism: Brassica napus (assembly GCF_020379485.1). NCBI lineage: Eukaryota > Viridiplantae > Streptophyta > Magnoliopsida > Brassicales > Brassicaceae > Brassica > Brassica napus. Next base: position 10,498,553 of record NC_063452.1, read on the forward strand.
GAGTTATTCTTGGGTTCACCTCCTAGGGTGAACCTAAGGTTCACCAACCAATAGAAAATTGTCATTTTAAATCTAGTATCTTTTAATTAAGGAAACCAAATAACTTGCAAATTATATTATTTTTTCAAAATAAAATTTAAAAATAAATAAAAATAATATATAAAAAACGAATTCAAAAAAAAAATGTTGTCAACAAAACACTAAACCCTAAGCTCTAATACTAAACCCTAAACTCAAATCCTAAACCCTAAATCTTTGGGTAAACCCTAAATCTTTGGGTAAACCCCTAAACCCTTGGAAAAACACTAAACATGTTGTCAACAAAACACTAAACCCTAAACTCTAATCCTAAACCCTAAACCCTTGGGAAAACCTTAAACCCTTGGGTAAACCCTAAACCCTTGGGTAAACCCTAAACCCTTAGGTAAACCCTAAACCCTTGGAAAAACACTAAACATTTGGATAAATTCTAAATTATAAATCTTAAACACTAAACTCTAAATCTTAAAAATAAATATTTTTTTTAAATAATCTTTTTTTAGAACTATTGTTATTTTTATTTATTTAATTTTTTATTTTTTATTTTAAAAGCATAATATAATTTGGCAAGTTATTTTGTTTCCTTAATTAAAAGATACTAGATCTAAAATGACAACTTTCTATTGGTTGGTGAACCTAAAGGTTCACCCTAGGGGGTGAACCCAAGAAAAAGTCATTTAATATTGCCCCCATTCATTATAACATTTTGCGACGGTCACTTTTTCTTTCGTTCACTGTTTTAGTTAATTTAATTATTTTTACGTACGATTGGGTTTGTCCGTTAAATATGATGGCTAATAAATCTTTTTTTTTCATTGTTTACTAATATCACTCAATAGACACGCATATAGTAATCTAAATATGGGGGTAAATTTAGGCTATTGCAAAGATTGAGATTCTAAAACTATTGAAACTCATTTTTGCTTAATTTATTTTAAAGATTAAATTATAAATAGTTTAATAAGAATTGTTTCAATTTTATTTTATATGATATTATGAATAATGACTACAGATTAAATTTTTTGAACATAAGCTATAACTTTATTTTTACAGGTCATGTCTGTCTAAATATTTTACAGTAAATATTTTAGATAAATTTTCAACAAATTTCCAATAGAATTTATATAACATGTTATATTTTTTTGGGATAATTTTTTTGGATAATTTGAATAAAATTATGTTTTATATTTTCTCTCCGGTGAAATTTTTTTCTAGCTCCACCACTGGTGACATGGTGTTGTGTACGGGACATTCTATTTGGACGTTGTAGCAATTTGAGAGCTCGGGCTTTACTTGCAGCACAAGAGAAACTTTTGCTTCAGATATGCGAGATCTCAGAGCACCTCCACCGGAGTAGTTTAATACAGGTTCTAACCAAAAGCAAAAGTAAAAATAAATGAAAAATGCTAAATAAACAGAGAACCGCTGTCAAACGTGAGCATTTTAGAATCAGTAAGACACCCTAACGTGTCATCTTGTAATTGGAACGCACATTAATGTCTCTCTCTCCCCTTCGTTTGTGCGAAATCAGTTTTCTTTCTCCTCCATTCTCGAAGACTCCGCTTCTCTCTCGAATCTCATTTCGACCTCTTTCTCGGGTAGGTAAAATCATCCTTTCGATTTCGTGAATGGGAGGAGGAGGAGGATCAAGATCTTCGACCCCATCGAGCTAACACCGAAGAAGGATGCTGGTAAGCCTGGGGAGGAGGAAGATCACAGGAGGAAGAAGATGAGGAAAGAAGCTGCTGCGACCGCGAGAGCCTCTGCGAAAGATGCTGCAGTGAGGGCAGGGGATCCGGATGAGGATAAGTATAGGTTGGGGTACGGTGTGCTGGTAAAGGAGTGAAGCTTCCTTGGTACGTTGAGAACAAACGTGAGTATGAAGATAGAGCTGGTGGTGAAGGGGAGGAGGAGGAGGAGGATGGTGGACGTAGGAGTGAATCTAAGAAGAAGAGTGGGAAGAAGAGTTTGAAGGAGCTGAGGGAAGAGCGGTTGAAGAGGGAGAGGGTTGAGAAGGAAAGAGAGAGGGCTTTTTCATGAAACAGAACCAGCGAAGCGGTGGCTTTTCACGTAAGTGAGAGAGCTTCTTCTTTCTTTTTGTTTTGTTCCCAAGTGTTGCCCTTTTCAAGGTGTACTTATATAGATTAATTCACACTTTATAATCAAGTTAGTATCCAAACTTATCGTTTGTACTTCATTTGTGTTGATACAGTCATGGTAGATAGTTTTGGAGTGTGATAATAATTTACCAGTTGCTAGACTCGAGCATATTTTGCTGTTTAGGAGAAGCATGGTTGTCTTAATTTTATTGTAGCAGCATTTAGACATTGAAGTTGGAACTATGTGTGTGATATGTACACTTGTGTCAACATCTGATTCCTGCTCTAAAAGTATTAATAGTACACGATCATGAACCTGGTGGCAATTGAATTTTTCTCCATTTACGCTGATAGATTCATGGTAGATAGTTTAGAATGCGTTTTGTAGACATGACAGTCTATTATCCTGTCCTAAATACGCTGAGGGCCGTATGACACTGCTAGTTTTTGTGGTGCTTGTTTCTGTAAGTCTGTACAGAAGCTGCTGTTTGCCCAACTCCTTGTCTTCAATACTTCCCCATTGATGATAAAAGAAAACAGAACCTCGTCTTTTTAACACACCAATATGATCACCATCATGAAGAAGAGTACAAAAATGAATGTTCGGAAATAAATTAGTTTGTGAAATGCATGCATGCGATGATTAAATCACAAGGATGACAAAAAAAGATGGAAAGGAGACGTGTTGCAGAGAGAACCCTATGGGGTTCTCCCATTGGAGGAGGAAAATTTTATTTCCACTAACCAAAGTTCTAAACTTGCCAAATCACCTTATTTACTCTTAATTTAATCATTAGAACTCATTAGAGGTCCTAATGGATGGAGGTGGTCTCAGTAGTCCAACCAGTGGCCGAGGTTGTTTGCTCTGACGGGAACTAATGACCGCTGGTTTCTTCACTAAACCTTGAGGATAAGGTTTCCGAAACAGGGAGGATTTGATATAGGAATATGGTGAAGCAATTACTAAGCCACATGGAAGGGGATGTGAGTGGAGGAAATCAAACGGAGGAGCACAACTATATAGGAAAAGTGGTGACGACGATAGAAATCAATCAAGAAAATTGTCAAGTTTGTTTGTCATCTCTTTTTCTCTGTATTTTCTGGGAAATTTCCCATGGTTCCTCATCACTATTCTTGAGTTGTTTCTACTGCTAAACTCATGGCATATGAAAGTTGAATTGTTGTTTCATGAACATCAATTCAGATTCATTTCATTTTCAACGATTACGTCTTCCTTTATCATAAAAGCAGAACTCATATCCAAACTAGTATCAAATAGTATCTAGAGAGAATGACAAAAGTACCTAAGAAAGAAAAAGTCTCGATCAGAAACGATGGAGGATGGGAGCTCATGTAAACAGTAAATATTGCGGAAAAATAGGATGGCTATTTGAAGAATATTCATTATTTTCTTGCACTGAATAAAACGAACCATCTTTAAAAATCATCCACGATAACAAAGATAGAGTCAAAGTTTTTGTTGAATGCGCGGAAGACCGAAAACAAAATCCATCGTAATATCTGTCGACAGTTGAGTTGGAATTAGCAAAGGCATATACAACGCTGCACTAAACATATGGCCTTTTGCGCGTTGACAAGTAACACAACGCTCGACATCATGTCGTAGAGAGGGCCAGAAGTACGACGTGGTTTAACAATCCCATCAGGAAAAATAAATTAATATATATATAGTATGCTTCCTTGTTTTCTCTTAAATATAAACCAAGAACTCTACTTTTAAAATTTATTTAAGAAACAACAAAGAACAGAATCACTAGATTAGGGAATGCGGGTAACTGCGGCATGTATAGCATCAGCAAGTTGAGGCACTGTCTTTGAACTTAGACCTGCCATGCTTATCCTCCTGAAATATTACACAATTCTCATTATAAATGATAAGCTTTTAAGTTGACAAATAAACTAATTAGCATCTAGCTCATTTTTCAAGTACTTAAATGTCAGTTAATAGAAAACAATATTCGGTTCACGGTTCACTGAAAGTTACAAACAAATGAGCAAAACTATCTTCCGTCTACTAAATTGCAGCAGATGTGTAGTAATTGTTTGTTTTTGTTTGATGTCATGTTTATAATCAGTTTATAATTTTCAAAGAAAATGAAAATAGTAAGCAATTGAAGCAAAACGAAATTATTAGTTTGCGTTTGTATTTGGAAAAACTATACGTTTTTATTAAACGTAAAAATGTTTAATATTTTATAAATGTGAATTTTCTTGAATTTTTCTCTTGTCATTTAACTGAGTACTATATAAACATTAGAAGACAAGAAATGTTTGCCTTACCCATCATAAGTCATGTAAATGTGATATTCTTTTGCCATCATCCGAACTTGCTTCTCATTTAATCCTGTAAAATAAAACATCCCTATCTGTTTGATAATGTGACTCCAATCACCAGGTGTGCCTGCAGGAACAAAATGGTACAAACGGAACTTATAAATGATTCAGTTAACGAACGTTTTGAGGAAAATAAAAGCATTAAACCAAACCTCTAGCTTGAATAGCTTCATATAACTGTTGGCGCATGCTAATAATGCGGTCAGCCATGCCTTTCAGCTCAATGGTCCAGTCCTTGTACATATCACTGCCAATGTGTACGAAATTTTGAGCATAATTAAAATTCATTATTTAATAAGCATTTCATCACAACAATAATTCTTAAAGTCATGCATATATATATCTTTATAACAACTACCTGTTTTTAAGAATTGTGGTAACAATGGATGCTCCATGAATTGGTGGGCTAAGATACATAGGTCTAACAACAAGTAGCAGTTGGCTTTTTACTTTCCTAGCCACATCCTCTGAGGTGCATACCTTCACATTAAACCCACAAAGATTATACACATTTTTAAAAATGTTTTATTATACAGCCTATATTTACGCCGGTATGCGAAAATGAGAAGTTTGGTAGCTTACAATGGTAAGAGCACCAATACGCTCACCATAAAGACCCATGTTTTTGGCAAAACTTTGAGCTATTAAACATTCACCTCCATCAGCAACAAACATACGAACCGATTGTGCATCTGAGTCAAGGTTACCACTAGCAAAACCCTGAAAATTAAGATGAAAAGAGAGTCGTGTTGCTTTTCATTGTTGAAACTAAATCTCTAATATAACGGATTCACCAAATGTTTTTGTATGAATGTCATATGTGTGTAAGCATACGAAAAAAAACAACAACTACTACAGAGTGTTTCATTTGTTTGTAGAACAAAACAACAAAGCAAAGGTAGTAGTATGTCTTACCTGATATGCATTATCAAAGAAGGGTAATAAGCCTTTAGATCTCACGATTTGTCGAATCTGTTCCCATTGTTCCAGTGTTGGGTCAATTCCTGTGGGGTTATGCGCACAAGCTTGCAATACCACTAGAGCTCCAGACGGTGCTGCACCAAGATCCTCGAGCATGCCTATTTATAAAATGAAGTCTTTACTTAAAGTTATGATTGGTAGAACACTAAACGTAGTCAGTATGGACGTAAACAAAATCAACCTTCGAAGTCGAGTCCTCGGGTATGCGGATCATAGTAACGGAAATACTCTACCGACAAACCCGCCAACGTGAAAATAAAGGGATGGTTCCCCCAAGTTGGATTTGGAACGAAAATGACACGCTGAAAGAAATGAGAAACACATTTATCGACTATGGGAAAATGGTAGACTTGACAAAGACAATTCTGAAACCTAATTATTTTTGTAATGGCTATACAACACATTTTGGTCAAAGAACTTTATTTTCCTTTTCATATTAGTGTAAGATTTTTATAAAAAGTTTATAAGCGAAGTTTGAAGAAACTATGTAAAATGTAGTCTATAATTACAACAATATTACAAGCTTACCTAATAAAATATGTTGCAGTTTACATAGATATATATATATATATATATATATGACACAAATTTGTATAACTTTGTGAATTTTTCGTTTTGCATTTCTTTCTGAAATGTTCATTTACAAAATTCTAATGTCCATTAACAAAAACTAACTGAACTAGTGAGAAATCTTTACTTGTTGGTGGTGTTTTGCTAGAAACTCAGCTCCGACTCTCAAAGAACCAGTACCAGACAAACACTGGATAGTAACAACTCTATTCTCCTTTACTGCATGACTGCCCAAAAACGAAAACAATCTTTATAGTAAAATGAAAATAACCAAAAGAATTTAAGTTAACAAAAGCCAAAAAAACCTCCGATTAAACATTTAAAAAGATGAGGGAAAATAGTACTATCTAATATATTACCTATCATCACCTAAGATTAGCTTAGCGCTAAATTTGTTAAAATCAGCAAGTCCATCGATTGGGAGATATCCCTTGTCACAATACCTTGAGGCAAAACAAAACAAAACAAAATCATAAGCTAATCATTTACTATCAGAAAATTATAGACTATGATTGCTTGTTTACATTTGACTTCACAAATGAACCCACAGTTATAACATTTTAACTGAAATGTTAATTGTACAGAAAACACACAAAAATACTTTATAAAAACAGTAAAATTAAATATTTTAAGAACGTGACTATTTTTTCCTCAATCGAAGTCTTTCTATATTATTAATCAGACTCTAACTTACAGGTCATTCGCTAACTGTTGCTCTGCTTTTCTTACCACCTCAAGAACAAGAGGCTTTCCCTCCTTAAGACAATAAAATCAAATATACCAACCCAAGTGAGGACTAAAACAATAACTTTGTCATAGAGACTGTGAAGATCCATAAAACAGAGAAGGAACCAAAATTACCTCGGTTTGGTAAGCACCGACGCTCAGATTCAACTTAACCGGACAAGGATCATCTCTACAAGCAAATATGACCTGTTTTATGACCATATAAATAAGATTAAAAACTTTCAATAACAAAGGATTTACTCTTTAATAAAATGGCAGAATGGATCCAAGCAACAGAAAAAGAAAAGTAGAGATGGATGTAGATCCTTAGACTGAAATGCATGTACACTGAGAACGGGATCTTCCGGAGCAGGAAGAACGTTTGACAAGATGGAACTCATGATCAAATGATTGAATCAATCGAAAGTGAAAAATAAAAAAACAATCATCACTTATTTAAGCATAAATAGGCTCGATAACCAAGAGAATCCGATCACCAAGAGAATCCGATCCTCTATTAAACTGTCCTTTTCATAATGGCTAAAATCCAAAAAATTAAAAATGATATATTATTATATATATATATATGAAAGATCTACACTACAGGTCACTTTTGGATTATAAAGTGGGGCTGTTTTCATTAATATCTCCATTTACAACTTGAACTTATAACCAAAAAGTAATAATAACATGGAAAATTACATTTTATAACCATAAAAAAATATAATTCACAAAATAATCCTATAGCTATAATATCTATTTTTTTTTTGAACAAAAGCTATAATATCTATCTATAATAATAAAGTTGGCTTATCTGGTCTCTCAGATGTCCACATCATCATTTGTATAGGGGTTTTTTGCCACGTGGCACAAAAAAAAATCCCTAAAGCTGTGTCTTATCTCATCGAGTTCTCAAAAATGAATAAATGCGTCCAGATATGCAAGAGGCTTGTCTTTTGTATGTTAATGGCAAGACCCGATAAAGTCTTTCCGGTTTTAATAAAGCGAGCGCCACTCTGAATCCACGTGCTGACTTGATCCTGGCCAAGTGCGGCAGATACGTAGGGGGAAAGTTTGGGCTCTGGCAACGAATCATTTACGAAACAAGGACCAGCTTACTTTTCGAGCGAGAGTTTCACGATCCCGACCAGCAACTTGTTGGGATTTTAATATTTGTGTATTGCTTTCAAATTGGCCCATAACTAAAAAATCCAGACCTATTGATTGGCGGTTCAACTCTTTCTTCTTACCAGGACGCCGGCACATCGCCTCTCTTTCGCCACCGCCCTTCTGTAACGCTTCACATCAACATTCAATCCACGTAATTAAGATCCCATTACCATCCTTTACTCCATTCATTCCACTACGACTCACTCGATATCGTTAATTGTTATTTTTCTATAAATAAGAATGTCTTCACACCTTTTCGATATGAAACTCAAAGGTTCAACAATGGCAACCTTCCTTGAAAATCAGCCGTTTTGCTGAGACAGTAGATGTTGGTGTTGATTGAGTCATCTTTGTCATTAGGAACTTTTAGTTATTGAGCTGCGGGTACAAAGTGTTCATATTTATTAATGTAGGCTGACCTGCTAGCCGATCTGGATATTTGAGGTTCAAAACTTTTCACAAGCAAAAAAATCAGTTATAAGGTCACAAAAGCTAAGACTCACTTTAATCGTTAATCTTTGTTGATGGCTTTTTTTTTGGTATATTCTTCTTCAAGATTATGTTTTTATATCCTTTATTAGTATATATATATATATATATATATATATATATATATAGCTTGGAATGAGTGGATTGATCGTCATTGGAACTACTGTTACATGTAGCAAGGATCTCTGCCTTGGAATTACTGTTACAAGGTCTAATAAGAAAAGCATGCCATACGTTTAATTTGTTTCACTCATCATCTTTTCTTTCCCATTTTTTCCAGCTTGTGCTTCTCTTTCTGGCTATTGTCTCTGTTCCGTGTATGTTGCTTTCAAAGCAGTTCATCTTGAAGAAACAACATGAAGCTGTGAGATTCTTTCCCTTTTAGTTCCTGTATAATGGTCTTTCTTTTTCCATTGCTGGTCATTCTAAATGGTTTCCTTATCCAGATCCAGAAGCAACAAGGTCAGTCTTATGCACCTCTTGAGGAGACGGATGAGAGTATTCATGTATCGACAAGCGGAGGATCACATGGGCACGGGAGTTTGAATTCAGCGACATCTTTGTGCATCAGTTTTTTCACACCATAGAATTTTTTGCTTAGAGCTGTTTCCAACACCTCTTCTTACCTGCGTATATGGGCTCTCAGGTATCTATCTAATCATGGAGTAGTCGAAGCTATTATATATATTACTCATGGCTTAATTATATCCATCATCCTTTGTGTGTGTTGCAGTCTTGCACACTCGGAGATATCGTCAGTCTTCTATGAGACTATGAGAAGGTCCTCCTTCTCGCTTGGAGTATGCGCATCCTCTCACTCTCTCTCTTAGTCTAACTAATATTAGCAAATCAACTAATCAATCTTTGTTTTTTCATTAAAATAAACAGATACAACAATGTGTTGATCCTGATCGTTGGGATCATTGTTTTCATATTGTGGGATTGCTGCTGGTGATAGAGACACAGAGCACGTTCCTTCACGCACTGCGTCTCCACTTGGTGAAGTTTCAGAACAAATTCTACGAAGGAGATAGTTCCAAGTTCGCTCCTTTCTCTTTCATTCTCACTGGAAACGAAGACGACTGATAGGGATGAATGATTGTTCCACTCCCCTCCCATTCTCTGCAAAATTTGCTTATATAAAAAAGGAACAAGACAAACCAAGTTTTATTTATTTTTTGCCAATATATTTTTCCCCTTCCACATTCAGGGTGGGTGGAATAAAATATGTTTATTTTGTTTGCCTGTCTGGAGATTAGATTTTTTAAACAACAGTGGAGAAGGGGCTAATGGAATTTGTATGAGGCAAAACTCATTTGTTGATGTGTTTGTTTGGAGTTAAATACGTGAGGATTTGTTTCCACTTACTATAAAGTTCATCTACTGAAAATTGTTTGTCACTAAGGAATCAATTACTCGACAAATCACTTTTCTTTATCGAGATAACACAACTTCTAGAATCTCTAACAGATTGTTAGGACTTGGTGTTGTTGTCTGCAGGCACAATCCTTTTTGCGAGGGTCAATCTTTTTTGATGAGGTCCTCTAACAAATTAAGGTACTTTAACTAAGTTCCCTCTTACAAACAAATAGAAAGTAAACTAGAATAATGATTTGTTTCAGAGTTGACAATTTTGCTTATCTAAATACAGGTGAGAGCCTGAGAGAGTTTGGCATATTAACTTTGCTTAGGGTTTTGTTTTTTTTTCATCTGTTTTAGGAGTTGAATAATATTTTGACAGACTTGAGTGTGCCAGTCTTTACTTATGAGATATTATGTGTGTTGAGCCAAATAAAATATGTTTTGGTTCTATACACGTGATTGAATATTTCTCTTTTTTTTTTTAACATTTTGTGTGGCAAGTACTTTTGCTTATTGTTAGCTTGAGGTTCAGTTTCTAATGTCACTCTAATCACATAATATATAACATTTCAGATTTGCAGATTTGAATTTTTTTGCAGCAAATTAAACATATTGACTGGTCTTATACAAAAAAAAAATTTCTCTATTCAAATAGAAATGTTAGATTTCTTCAGGTGCAAAAAACTGATGTGGTGTGAAAATTTTGTTGACTATGATCTATTTTTAACGTAAAATGTACATTTAGTAGTCACACAGTAAGTTAAGGTTATCAACCTTCTCTCATTTTCAGTTACCACAATTGGTTAAGAATGGATTAGAAATAATATATTCAAATTTAAATGATTTTGTAACTGTCATTGTGGTAAAAAATAAAAAGAGAATATCTAAATTCTTACATTAATCAATTTATTTATTTTTATGTGTTAAAGTGTTGTTTGGAAATCATATCCTAACTTTAATTACGAAGAAGTTAAAAATTCTTTTTTATAAAAAACGGAGTTCGCCAATAAAATCGTACCACAAGTTATGTGAGTTTGTTTGAATATCCCATAATTAAGACATGGAAAGTCACTGGATATCATCACATTCACAGTGTACAAAGATTCATGTTTTGCCTCTATATGCATAATTAATATATATAAACATACCTGAAGCGAAAAATATATAGATTTTGATTAAATGAAAAAAGTTTCACATCTAGAAACATGAATATAAAACAGCTTAAGAAACAAAAGTGATCATTAAATTACAAATTAACTTAAAATTTGTAAAATCTTACAATATTTATTTAAAAATGTTTGCTATAATAACGTCTCCTTCCATATATATTAACAATTATGCGTACTCAGTTGCACTAACAAAGAACATATGAAAAGAAAAATGAGAAAACTCTATTTTGAACTAAATGCTTACTTAGAGTCATAAAAAATGGATAGAGAGATGTAGTCTCCATAAATGTGCAGAGCAATGTGTAGAAACTGACATGGCATTATTTTGTCAATGCAAAAAGATACAATTTTGACATGAATATGAAAACGGATCACAACATAACCCCAACATAAGAATACAACCCAATGTGATAACAACATACACACCTAGGATATTATTTTCTTAACTTGAACTCCAGAAAAGTCTACATAAAAAGTTCATCAATCATAACAATGTTAAAAAACACGTAAAAATAATGAAATATAATAAATAATCAAGATTTATAGAAATAGTCGTCAAATGTTGATTTTAAAAAGGTTGAATTTCCGTGCGAAGCGCAGAAAAACCACTACTATTACATATAACCAGAAAAACAGACAAAATACCCTTCTACGATGATTGAAACTCAACACCCTAAAATTGTCTTATGAATACATCGATGTTCGTCGCTAAAATTAACTGAATCTGTGTGAAGCTTCATAAAAAACGAAAGGGTAGACATGATGCATAGCTGTATAAGAACAAGCAATTAAATTTATATGAGAAAGGAAAAGTCGGCCTGACGGTATTGCGAAGAAGGTTGGTGGCGACATTGATGTTAATATTAATGGATCTAGATCTTAAGGTGAATCATGTGAGCATGTAATGATTCAATAAACGATAATGATAATGAATAGGAGATTGCGATTTGGAGAAGATGAACTGTGTTAATATATTGTATTATTCTATTCAATGATCACAGTATAGTATGTCTCTTCTTTTCTCTCCATCTAGAGGTCTCCTTATTACAGATTTACAGCTCAAACCTTAGCTAACGGTATAGAGTACCTACGGTATAGTTCTGGTTTAAATTTGGACAGAACACACAAGAATGTTGTTAAATAGATTCCAGCTTTCAGCTAGCTACAAGGAACAGCGCCACTGCTCGAACTCTGTATGTTCTGATTTCTCATACCAACAACAAGAGTTCTCAACACATCAGATAAGCATGAAACTATTTTTTGGTTGCTTCCGCGACATAAACATGGATGAGTCTGCACATTTTACAAGGAGTTTCACTGACATATCGGGGCATCTTAGTGTCATTCTCCTTCGATCAGGCAGACCCAAAACGTAAAACCTGTACGCAAAGAGAAAAAAATAAATACTATAAGATTAATTAGATTTTGTTTGAAAAAATATAAGATTAAGATTAAGATTAAGATTAGAGATCCCCTATATATTAATTGAGGAACATTTGAAAAGATGTAACCTCAATTTTGTATTAATTAAAATAGGCCCCAATGCATAGGTGGCACTCAATTAGGTAGTCAATTACATTCAATTGAAAAATAAGTAGGTCCACATTCGATTTTTATATGTTGTTAGATACATAAGTTGGTCAAACTATATGATATAATGATATGATATGTTATTTTCTTTCCTTAAATCAAACCTACGGAATTACCATAAATGACTAATATATATATGACAATTAATGATTTTAATAATAAAGATTTGATAACAATTTATATCTCCTCCATCATTTTTTGTTTAATTTTATATTATTAAAATAAATTAAACAATCAAATTAGCTATAAAAGTAAAATTTAGATTTTTTCGTATATGTTATATTTTGAATTTTTAAAAACGACAATAAATGACTAAAACTATTAAAATTATTATGTTAAAAATTAATGATCAATGGTTTAACATTTTTATTATAAGAAGATACACATGATTTTAAAACCATATGAGTAAAAAATATCATTTAATAATAAAATAAATATATATATATATAGATTAAACACTATATACCATAGGATTACATAAATATTTTAATATTAAAAGTTTCAATGAATTTTCAAGAACATTTATAAATTATAAACTTATTAAATATTTCAGATTGAAAATTTTGTTATCGATGATTTAAATATTTTGTTATAAAATGATATGAATGATCATAGAACCGTATGATTATAAATTCTTATTTAATAAATAACTATATAAAATATAGTATTCATAGAAAAATAGGTTGGTCCATCTTTACTTATATTACACTTTTTATTAAACTAACTATCGAATTGATAAATAACGTACAAAAAAATGTTTTGCACTTTCCTTAAATAAAAGCTACGAAATTACCTAATATGATTAACATATATGTGAAAATTAATTATTATGAATAATAAATATTTGATAACAATTTTTGTATCTTAGTTCTTTTTAAAAATTTTATATTATTAAAAGATATTAAAAATCACATTAAATATATAATAAAAAAACATTTATATTTTTTATATGTTATATTTTGAATTTTTCAAAACGTCTATAAATTATTAGAAATTTGAAGATCACCACTCTTAAAATTTTGTGATCAATAGATTATTTTTTTTGTCATAATAAGTTACAAATGATCATAAAATTGTATTAATATGAACTTTTATTTAATATTATAAGAAGATACACATGATTTTAAAACCATATGAGTAAAAAATATCATTTAATAATAAAACATATATATATATATATAGATTAAACTATATACCATAAGATTACATAAATATTTTAATATTAAAACTTTCAATGAATTTTCAAAAACATTTATAAATTATAAACTTATTAAAGATTTCACATTGAAAATTTTGTTATCGATGATTTAAATATTCAGTTATAAAACGATATGAATGATCATAGAAGTGTATGATTATAAATTTTCATTTAATAAATGACTATATAAAATATACTATTCTTAAAAAAATAGGTTGGTCCATCTTAACTTACATTATATTTTTTATTAAACTAACTATCGAATATTCGAATTGATAAATAATCTACCAAATATTGTTTTTGCACTTTCCTTAATTAGAAGCTACGAAATTACCTAATATGATTAACGTATATATGAAAATTAATTATTATGAATAATAAATATTTGATAACAATTTTGGTATCTTAGTTCTTTTTTTAATTTTATATTATTAAAAGATATTAAAAAAATCACATTAAATATATAATAAAAACATTTATATTTTTTCTTATATGTTATATTTTGAATTTTTCAAAACGTCTATATATTATTAGAAATTTGAAGATTCTCACTCTGAAAATTTTGTGATCAATAGATTATTTTTTTTGTTATAATAAGTTACAAATGATCATAAAATATAACGCATATGAATTTTTATTTAATAAATATTCAAACTAAATAATATATATACTAATGATTTAAAGCAACAAGATTGGCTGATCAATTTAGTTGTCAAGTTGAAATCTTTCAAAAGTATGTGAGAGACTAAAGTCAAAGTAAATATGGATTTAGAATAGTAGTTATATTTTACTAACCAAAATACCGAAAAAACCGAACCGAATCGAAACCAACCCGATATCTGGATTGAACACCCCTAATCCAAATGAAGCCAAACTATTGTCTCATTCTCCAAAATATAATAAAAATAATAACTTAATTCCGCGCAAGGCGCGGGTCTTATCCTAGTTAATTAGATATAATGCATATTTTGCTGGTGACACTTTCCACATCACTTGAACACGTAGAAAATAAACATAAGGTTGTAACAACATAGTTCTAAGCAATGTAGATTTTACGGTCTATTAAATAGGGGTTTTAGTGATGTAAACCCCCAACTATTTTCAGATCGGATGGACGATCTTCAACCGATTTTATTATTTTTATAAAACCTCAACTATTAAACCGTTAATCTCGTTAACCCTCCGTTAACAAAATCATTTTTTTTTAACAGAGATCCGTTAAATTGAAACGCTGCGTTTTATATAATCACAGAAACGATACGAGATGCTTACAATCAATAAATATTTTATGATTTAAATCCCCAACAATTTTTAAATCTGATGGAAACCCCTAAACTAAAACTTTATATTTTAAAACTCTCAACTATTAAATCTTTAATGCTTTTAACCTTCTGTAAACAAAGTCGTCTTTTCTGAATGGAAAGCTGTTAAATTGAAACACATCATTTCATTTATTCACAGAAAGGACACAAAATACTTAAAGACCTCATTTATCAATGGGTAGGAACAATCACAATTCATCCTCAAATTAAAAAATAGGTTTTTTCTTCTTTTTCAAGAACCATCGAAGGTGAGATAAATCAAAAAGTTGTGTTGTTTCGAAAGGCATCTTCATTCTCACTCCATATCTAATCTATTAAAACAGAAGTACAAATAGTACTTAACCCTAAATTTTCCTAAAAATTACAATAGAATGCCACTGATCTTGTGCACTGTTGTTCAGCATAATAATAAAACCACTGAACTTAAATTGAAAGACATAAACCGGTGAAAGTACATAACCAACTTCCTGCAAAACCGACAAAACATAAGTATGTTAAATCGCTATAGATAATATTTGTATTTATAGATATTACAGTTAGTATCTTTAGAATATATTGGTGCACTAAATCAGAAAGGGAATTTACCTATTTTTACGCTTAACTAGTACAATATCACTCGGCTAACATAATCTTATTATTCTTTTGAACAAAAAAAAAAAATCTTATTATTCTGTTTCAAGAACTTGCATATCACGTGTCACTAATCTTTAAAAGCGAATATTCTATAAATCATGATGATTAAATATTAAAGGAAAGAAAATTAATTAATTCAAAAACGTATATTCACTTTTCTATTCCTTCTAATCACAACTACAAAATATTTTGTTAGAATATCCTGTTTAACCTACCCATTCCGAACCAAACTCCATATACATCATCCCTACTGTGTGAAAACCATATCATTTTAGCTAAAAAAAATCTCTAAGATTACTACTTTTACTCCTCTAAATTAACTCATACCTTTCAAAAACTCATGGCGAGTTCAAATTAAATGCTTGCATTCATGAAAGTAAAACACATCTTTTGGAGGTGATTCCTTCGAGATGGTTTTAACCGATCAATTGGTATGTTTTCTTTGTAAACGTAATCTAAACTTCAATTCACTACTTTCGTCAACCATTATCTAATATAACCCTTTTCACTAACTATAGGGTAATAAGATCCATGTTTCTTGCAAAAGAAGTCACATGCACAAAGTTCAACGAGGCCTACCTATAGGAGAATGGCCAGGTCTACCAATCTAAACGTTTCCATTTCTGCTGCTGGTGGACAATGTCAAACAACCAAATGTCAATACAAGATGACAATCCCATAAACTGTTATGACAGGTTCAGACTTAAGTGATGTTAACATTTCCGTATGATTGACACACAGTTATTTCTCTCAAACTCTGTTTTATAGATTACATCCTAATATTTATTCCTGATACTAACTTGCATATCTTTTCAGTGGAAATGATAATTATTGTTTTGGTTTAACTGTTTATGCGTGTCGTATAAAGACTAAGAATCAAACTGTAGGAACTTATAATTGCTCTTTGCAAGTTTGGAACAAACTAAATAGCGTTGGTGGAAGAATGCTAGCCAGTTCATGTGCTTTAAAAAGATTTGTTAAATTTGGAGGAACCAAAATTGTTTTTTTTAATCAAAATTCATTTAAATAATGTTCTTTGTCTTTTGTTTTTGACAAATATATTCAATTATCTTTGGTCACTTGAAGCTATGTTTTTAAATTTTAAATTTATATAAAACTATCATTAACATAAACCCAGAAGTACATCACTCTTGACAAGCTAAAACCAAACTTATATAATTAAGGCAGGGTTCTTTCTATCTTATAACTAGTTTTAGATGGTCCTACATTGTTTCATTATGAATTAATAAGTATAGTAAATAATTACTAACCGTGTTCTGTTGATGTATTTTGGCAAGGTTGTTGTCCTCATTTGCAGCTGGATTCCTGGAACGTGTTCTCACAACGTCCAGTAGCATGTCAAACATTCAAAAAAGTCTAATATCAGTTTATGAGGTATAAAAGATGAACAAAAATATTGATTCCAACTAATTGTTTCTATAAAATTTTATGCCATCTGTTTTAACCACATAAGATGCCAAACTACACAAACCAGAGCAAGAAAAAAACGAACTCAATTTAACATGATTTATAAACACTGGCTATCAATAACATATCATCACACAAGTTATCAACAATATTTTATCTATCTACTAGGATCGGCCCGCCCTGCGGGCGGGATATAATTTACGTATGATGTATATGTCTATATTATTGTATATTTTCTTTGCATGTGTTTTATGTTAGGATTTGAAAAAATGTATAATAATGTTTATGGTTGTTAAGATGTTTGGGCATGAAGAAAATACATTTTAGCTCTTATTGGTAGTGTCTTAGATTTGCTTTGGAACTAATATGTGTTAGTGTTGTTTGCTTTACAAAATGATCTGTGCGAGGAAATGATTACCACAGGTCAACCGCATGAAAAAATAGATGTGGTGTGAGTGAGGTTGTATGCTTTCGAATTAATATGTGTTAATTTTGTTTAATCCTTACATAATAGTAGAAAAGAATCAATAAGTTTGAAATAGCTAAATAGGGGTAAACAGAACATTTAACATTTTTCTTAATTAGTGTGAAAAAATTAGAACGACATCTAATCTGAAAAAAGTTGAATATTATATAATACTGGTGTAGTTTTTTATGTGTGAGTACAGTTTCAATTAGAAAAAAATGGTCGGCTAATATATATTATAACAACTCTGTGAGCTTTCATTTTGTGGTTGTTTAATTGTTTTGTTAAAATAATTTAGTTTAGTGGCTAACTGTTAATATTTTTAATGGAGTTAATAAATAAAATACTTTTTTACAGTGGCATTAAAAAACATAAGTATTATAAATATGTTAAATGAGAAGGAGAGAGACGACCTACGTTTCAGAGATTTGGAAGAAGTCAGACGTTTCCAAGCGCCGCAGAAAGAAGGAGAGAGACGACTTACGTTTCTTTGCTTCATTAGATTTAGGGTTATCGAGGTTGGGCCGACGGGCCGCATACATAATCAGAAAATAGTAGCCCAAAACACTATAGATATTCCCCTAACGATAAAAGCCCAACAAATTTTCAGATTAAATGAAGTGATGCGTATAATACAGCTGAGACACGTGTCGGCCTGTCAGACATCGACTTTCCACGTGGCAAAGCAGGAGTGAGGCAAACATATTTTTTTATATATAGATTCTTCGGTTTCTTCTTACATTCTTCTTACTTTGTGTAAGAAGAATATATATCTATCTAAAATTCAGACCCTGTCCTGGAACTAGTTACAGGTAAACTAAAGAGATTAAAAAACAGTCAGCAGAAGAAAACCAAAAACTGAAGAGTTTTAACGGATTCGTTACTGATCTGAGACATGCATGATGTTTCTTTCTGTGATAGTATCTATATCGGACTTGCTCAGATGATCTCATGTCTTTGTATTCGAAACTTCAGACAATCTACAAGAAAAAAAAAAGCAAAAGAAACAATATATTCAGAAGAAACTAATCGAAGAAACTCAAGTTAACCTCAATAAAAAATCAAACCTTTATGTCAAAACTGATTGTAGGATGCAATAGTCATCTGATTAATTATAGTGTAAACATAGCAAAACACTTAGATCACATGACATAAATCAGATCCCTGAGCACGGTATCCGGTGAAGACAAAGAGATAAGAAAATGAAAAGTTTCTCGAACGAGAAAAGTGAGTAAGCTTCTTCCGTTTTTTTTTCTGGAAAAATTGGGCTTGGGCCTTTAAATTATATGAGGTCCGATTTGCTTGACAATTTCTATTTTCTTGGACGGACTAATTATCAAAGCAATTCCTAATATTATTTATGTATTATTATAATCAAATCACATTTAAACATATACAAACTACCTAATTTTGCAACAAATTTATACATAAATCTAATCTATCAAAACATACACCAACAAATAGTATTATTTTAAATCATACATAAATAGTTTTAAACACGCAGAGTTGTAGAAAAAAACAATCTCATTAAGAAAAAAAATCAGTAGCTAAACATTCACAAACAAGTTGAGGTCGTTTTAAAATATAAAAAACATAAAAAAATAGGGATACTCTAAAACATATATGTAATATAGTAAATATATTATATATATAGTATTAAAAGATTTTAACTATTCATTTTTATAAAAAATGACATCCGCGCGGATCAAAGGCTAGTTTTACTTTAAAATAGAGTGGAAAATTGAATAATAAACAAAAATAAAAGATTATTCCATTTGTAGAGTAATGCTTTTATTTTTTGTTCATTACTTCATTTTTCGGAAACATAAATTGGGCCCGAACATAAATTGGACCCTATACTACAAAAAATTTAGACTCATTTTTTCATACAATTATTTTTTTTAAATGAGGACCCTAAGCCTAGACGAAAACAGACAAAAAATGAAATGGGACTTGTGCAAATGCACCTCCAGCACAGGGCAAGAGACGGGCCTGATCACGAACATTTTGTTTCTCTATGGACAATGGAGACGCAAGATTTGGTCACATAGCACAATTACGTCACAAGTTTTGCTTCGTTTATTTTCGTCTTTTTTATGTCGGGTGTGATTGAATTGCACTAGTGGCGATAAATTTTTAGTGAAAAAATATTTTACTCTAAGTTCTGCTGATAATTCGTCAGTCAGGTGGAAACAAATTTTATCACTTTTTCTCTGAATACTGTTTAAATAAAGGTAAATGTACCACTTTGTTTTTTTTTTTGTACCACTATGTTATCTCAGTGAGAATACATCATAAAACAAACTTTTTTTCATTTTTATTTTTATTTATATTATCTTTTTCTCTCACGCTAATACATTTACTCCCACTTCCATCATTTAATTTACTCTCAATTCCTCTCATGTTTACCAATCATATTCGTCATTTTATGTGACAAAAATTAGTTACGAGTTACGACAAAGCCGGTAATATAATAATGAAATAACTACTCTTTTGACATAAAAGATCAGTCACAAAATAGTATCCGTTACGTCATAAATATGTGACGGAAATTTTTAGTCTTAAAAGAGCGTAACAATAGCCTCTTTCTCTTGTAGTCACTAGTAGGAAACTTTGATATAGACACGGTAATTTTCGTGACTGAGACCCTTTTTTCGTGACTATAAGACATCATAGACACGAAAAAAATGTGTCTACGATCGTGATCAAAATTGACCGGGATAATTCGTGACTATTTTAGTCACGTTTTGGACACAGTTTCATTCATGACTATAATTGTCACATTAAGTCATAAAAGCAATCATATTTACTCAGTCACGTTTTTTATTGTGGCTTTACGTGACTATCTACAAAAAATATTTAAAAAAAATAAACACAAATAAAATAGATTTTTTATTAATTTAATTCAAAACACACAAATTATGTATATATACATAATTACATATATTTACAGAAAATTACATACATATATATTATATGGAATCAACGCCTCCACCGCTCCACCATCGGCTCCGCCACCGGCTTCTCCACCGGCTTCTCCACCGACACCTCCATCAGCTTTTACACCTCCACTTGCTCTGGATGCCATGGGTTAAGAGATGACTCAGTCTGTTTGTAGAGCCACCAGTGTTACGGCTGAAGCGACGAACTGATATGCTCGCCACGCCTTCTCCGCCGTCAGGCTTCTTATGCCTCCTCCGCCATCAGGCTTCTTCTTGTTAGATAAATTCTTTATGATTCATCAATATGAATCATTTAACTGTATGATTCTCTGATTGAATAGACATAAGCGGAAGCGTACCTGATGTATCCATTGCTTAAGGATCTGAAATTAGGGAATGGATCTTCCAAAGCAAACCTTATGCGACTTTAGTTCTCTATTAATGGGATATAGAGAGATTTTGTATTTTCGGCTAGGGTTACCTTGCGAACCATAACTCTCTTTATATAGAAAATTAATTTCTATTTCAGCCCTTCATTAAACTAGAAATTATTTAAGGTATCCACATATAAATATTTCATAACAATTATGCCCAAGCCTTTACTTTATTCACAATACTGACCACTTAAATAGGCTAATTGATTAATGGCCCTATCACATTTATTCCTTAACATATGTGACCCCACCATATGATCTTACAATCTCCCATTGGGTCATATATGTGCCTTAGAATGTGATAGACTGTATGAGCACTCTTTATGCTATTAATCCCGAGAGCATAAACAATCTCGTCCATTAGTTATACCAACATAGGACCATGGCAGCTTTTGTTACATTCTTTCATAACTAAACCTTCCACAATCACATGCATCAGTCCAACCAAATGACATAGATCAATTATAAAACATGTGGCATGAAAATCACATGGAGTGTGGTCTGTACATGTCGATTTTCAACTGGTCCTACTTTAATGAGATCAATTTAACCTTATGGTACAAAGCGTATGCCAAAGACTTTAAACTTTATTTCTGATCAGAAAAATGTGCATAACACAACCAAAACATAGAACATAAAACAAATGACAAACTCCCACTAAACCAAATGATCCTCAAACACCAAAATACCCATAAGAGCAGTACGCTCATGAAAAACCCTAGGTACAATGCCTTTTGTTAGAGGATCAGCAATCATACAGTTTGTCTCTAAGTGTTCTATGGTAAACTTTCAACTTTGTACCCATTCCTTAACAACTCGGTACTTGATGTCTACAAATTTAGACTTTACCGAACTCCTACTGTTGTTGGAATACAGAACGGCTGCCTTATTGTCACAATACAACTTGAGTGGTCTTTCAATTCCTTCAAGAATCCTTAGGCCTGTGACAAAATTTCTCAGCCAAATTCCCTCAGTTGATGCCTCGTAGACTGCTACCAGTTCTGCCGCCATTGTGGACGATGTTACGTGTGATTGCTTAGCACTACGCCATGAGATCGCCCCACCGGCCAACAGAAAAACATAACCTAATGTAGATTTTCTACTATCTTGGCATCCCGCAAAATCAGAGTCAAAATACCCAATGATCTCCAAATTATCTGATCTCTGATATGTGAGCATATGGCCTTTTGTTCTCTGCAAGTATCGCATGACCCTTTTGGCTACTTTCCAGTGGTCCATGTCCGAATTACTTAAGTATATGCCTAACACTCCAACAATGTACGCAATATCCGGACGCGTACAAACTTGAGCATACATAAGACTCCCTACTGCCGATGCATAAGGGATCTTCTGCATCTCCTGAATTTCTAGTTTTCCTTTAGGGCATTGTTCGAGACAAAATTTGTCTCCCTTAGCGATTGGGGTATCTCCGGGTTTGAAATCATACATGCCAAATATTTTCAGAACTTTATCGATATAGCTCTTTTGTGACAATCCAAGAATTCCTCGAGATCGATCTCGATGAATCTCGATCCCTAATACAAAAGATGCCTCACCAAGATCTTTCATCTCAAAATTTCCCTTAAGAAATCTCTTGGTTTCAACCAGCATGCTAATATCGTTAGTGGCCAGAAGTATGTCATCGACATATAAAACCAGGAAAATACATTTACTTCCACTGAAATTTTGATACACACAATCATCAACCAAATTCACCTCAAAACCAAAGGAGGTGATAACCTTATGAAACTTGTGGTACCATTGACGGGAAGCTTGTTTTAGCCCATAGATGGATTTCTTTAATTTACAAACCATATCTTTTGCATCACCTAAGGCAAAATTTTATGGTTGTACCATATAAATCGTTTCTTCAATGTCTCCATTGAGAAACGATTTATATGGTACAACCATAACATTTTGCCTTAAAGAAGGGCCATGATTGTCCTAAAAGAATCCTTCGAAGATACCGGAGAGAAGGTTTCTTTATAGTCAATCCCCTCTTTCTGAGTATATCCTTTAGCCACTAGACGAGCCTTATATCGTATCACATTACCATTCGAATCCCGCTTGGTTTTAAATATCCATTTGCAACCAATGGGTTTCTCTCCTTCTGGTAATTTAACGATCTTCCAAACCTCATTATCTAGCATTGACTGATACTCTTCTTTTGCTGTTTCGAGCCACATATCCGACATGGAACAACTCATAGCCTGAAGGAAGGTGATTGGATCATCTTCCAAAAGAGTTTGATTTTCCTCATGTTCCATTAGAAATACTATATAATCATCCGGAATAACATTTCTCTTAACTCGGGTGGATCGCCTAAGAGTAACTTGATCTTGTTGCACTGGTTCTTGATGATTTTGATTTTGACCTTCTTATACGATATCATCGACAACCTGAGTTGGAGGGACGACATTATTATCAACCTGAGGATCCAAATTTACTTCATCAGAAGAAACTATACGAATCGGTATGGGTACCGGAGCTGATTCTTCCTCAAAGGTGATATCCTTAACCTTATTTCTCTCCCCCAAAATCAATATCCTCAAAGAACGTAGTTATACCCATCTCAAAAATATTCTTAGCAGTGGGATCGTAAAACTTATACCCCGTTGAGCGCTCCGAATAACCAATAAAGTAACTGCTAACTGTTCTTGAGTCCAGTTTCTTTTCATTCGGCTTATAAGGCCTTGCCTCAGCTGGACATACCCATATATGAAGGTGCTTCAGACTAGGCTTTCGACCAGTCCAAAGCTCATAAGGGGTTTTAGCAGTTGCTTTAGTTGGTACCCTATTAAGAATGTATGCTGCAGTCTTTAGTGCCTCTCCCCAGAGTGATTCAGGCAAGGAGGAATGACAAGTCATACTCCTCACCATGTCCTTAAGAGTGTGATTCCTTCTCTCAGACACACCATTCATGCTAGGCGTCCCTGGCATGGTGTATTGAGGCACAATACCACATTCCTCTAGGTATCTGGTGTTGGAGGAGAATCTAGCACTCCTCCACAAGGCCCATCGAATAACGGGATTCGGCCCATTAGCGATAAAAGCTCAAGCAGAATCAGTCAACTGATCGATCGATCGACCCATGAATATAGTCAACTGAATGACTTGGAGAAGCCTCGGCTCGGTAGACCCCCATTTAGCCCGAAGGCCCATCAAGCATAGGATCAGGCCTGGGCCTCTAGGGCGAACTCAGTCCTAGGGCAAACGAAAGATAAACAAACGGAAGCTATAAAAGGGCGTCGAAGTGGAAAGAGAGGGGGATCCGCAAACAGACACTAAGACACTGACGGCAAGATCTAGGGTTTACGACCAATCGTTCTCCTTAGTGTTTCCATCGGAGTCTTTCAACAAAGCTCCGACCTTTTCCTTCTTCCCTTAGTCTCTTTGTAATCTCATTCGTTTATCTCATATTGTGAATAAAACGTCTTTGTAAGACCCACAAGACCGAGTTCATTTTGTTATCATTCGATCTACCAAACTCGTATTCAACATTTGGCGCCCACCGTGGGGCCTTACAGAGTAACGGTCACGAATTCAGTATGAGTCCCGACGAAACATCCGCTGACAGTAACAGACCGTCGGCCTCTGTTACGCCGATTCCCGATGCTCCGGTCGCTCCGAACCCATCCATTCCCGAGATGCTGCAGGCCATCATGGCATGTTTCATTCAACAAGAAGAAACCAACAAAGCTACGAGCGACCGTCTGGCCGCACTCGCCGCCGCTCTCGGAACCCTAGATGGCGAAAACGACAGAGCGGAAACGGCAAGAAGAAGGTTGTTCGCAACCACAAACCCTAACCTTGGAGTCGAACAACCAACAGACGAAGCAAACCCTACGAACGGCGAGACTGCACAAACGACTGACGGCTCAAACTCTATGACTAGCCACCAGATCGCCGATCTGCAACTCTCACTGCGGGACATACACTCTAAGATACATCATGTCAAGGCTTCCACACCAGAGATCGAACGCGTTCTCACCACCACCCGGCGAAACCCTTTCACCCAGCGGATAAAACTCTGTATCCTTCCATACAAGGGGGATTCGGATCCGACCGATCACATGACCGCTTTCAACATAGCTATGGGTCGAAATCACTTCTCTGACGAAGAGAGAGACGCATGCCTCTGCCAACTCTTTGTCGAGAGCCTCTCTGGACCGGCCCTAAGTTGGTTTTCACATTTAAAAGAGGGTTCGATCGATAGCTTCGACGACCTGTTCGCCTCTTTCCTCAAAAACTACATCATGTGGTCCCGTCAAGGAACATCCATGGCCGACCTACGGAAACTATCCCAGTCGCAAAACGAAAGTCCCAAGGACTTTATGGAAAAATTCAAGCTAGTACTATCAAAGGTACCTACCCCGGATCACACCACCGTCGAAGCCTTGACCAACACGCTTTGGATTAACTCCATGTTTCGAGACTACCTCAGGATTAACCCAACTATAACCATCGAAGACGCTCTGCACGATTCAAAGAACTTTATCAAGATGGATGAAGACAAGCGAGCTTACAACGCCAAGCAGCAGGCTCTAAAGCCGACGGCATCGAAGACATCAGACGCCCAAGAGCCACGACAGCACGTCCCTTACAAAAAGAAAGGACACGTCTATGCGATCTCCGAGGATGATCAATCTGGTGTAGTTGCTGCGGTACGTGATCCAGGGTGGAACGTATGGGAACGCGATACCGAAAGAAAAAACGCAGCAGTCCCGCAAGCCCGCATCCGCCAACTCTAAGAACTCATACGACCAGAACAAGTTCTGCAAGTACCATGATATGAGAGGTCATGACACCAAAGAATGCAGACACCTCTACGAGGCATGGCTCGCCTCCACCAACGACAGTCGCACTGAGGTTGAACCACCGAAACCAAAAACAGTAAAAGTTGGAGCAAGAGCAAGGACAAGAAGAAAAAGTCCAACGAAAAAAGGAAGAAGACTCCCCTCCGGCAGACGATGGCGACCAATCACATCATGACGAGGAGTCAACCTCCGACGAAGAAAAACCGAAAGCTCGGCGAAAGATTTTCAAAATCCGAGCCACGCCATCCCTTGCCCCATCCACAACGGCAAAGCCGGAGGACGATCTACGTCAATCACTCAACCAAAAATCAGGGAAGACGATCGAAAGCCTCACACCCACCAACAGCACGATTATGGAAATCGATGGCACACCGCTTAGGATCAGTCGTTCCATAAGGAAGCTCAATGTTTCAGACGCTCGACACGTCCTAGACGCCAAGAGAAAGGACCCACTCCACCGGCAAGATGAACTTAAACGGGAGCTGTGGTTAAACAATCAATCTGATTGTATCGAGACGACTGATCTCCGAATTAAGCTCAACTCGAAGATCCTGGATCATCGCGAAAAACTCAAACGATGCAAGACTGACCGTTCCAAAGCGGAGCCAGAACGAACGAACAGCACGACCCGAGGAAGAGCATCAAGAGCAATTTCAGCGCTTGAATTTGATCATGGGAGGATCCCCCCCCTGATATGACGCATCAAGTTACTACATGCTGGTTGGTCGTTTACTAGCGGCCCATCTTGATCATACAAGAATTCAACACGCTCCGACGTAGCAACAAGAAGCTTCCCGGATGGAGGATCTAATCCACCCCAAAGCGCGCGACGACCAACAAGCGGAGAAACGACGAGCTCTTCGCCGTCTTCGATTGAGCGACCAACAACGTCTTTTTCCACCGTCTTCCTTTTCTTCCTGGTCAACTCCTGCGGGCCCTCTACCCGATTGTCCTCGCTTTCTCCCCCTATCTCTTCAGCCGAACGGTTCGCTCCTCTGCGGTCCTTGTCAGGCTCATTTTTTCCTTCTTCAAGGCAAGCCATAGCCTCCTTAGAAGACTTCTTTTTCTTCTTCTTCTTTATTTTTAGGTCGAGCGATCATCAGTAGAGCAGTCAACAGGCTCTTTCGCTGCAGCACCGTCCGACAAAGCGCCTGTTTCATCATTCGGTGAATCCTCAACCCTACCATTGTTTTCCTCCGAAGCG
Organism: Brassica napus; assembly: GCF_020379485.1. NCBI lineage: Eukaryota > Viridiplantae > Streptophyta > Magnoliopsida > Brassicales > Brassicaceae > Brassica > Brassica napus. The sequence goes on from NC_063452.1 coordinate 10,525,547, forward strand.
TTCATGGAACTGAAGCTTTCACCGCCCAGTTGGGCGCTAAGAATGTCGCTGTAACTCGGGTATGCCTTTGGAACTTTGCCCATGAATGGAAGCGGCAATCTGTTTCCTTTCGTTTCTTCACAAGGAACGTTCGTCGCCCAGCCAGCTGAAAAGAGGAAAAAGACGATCAACGTGCGAACACCAAGAGGTATGACGATCAAACTTCTTCCAAAGGGAAGTAATGACAAAGTTAAATACACAGCACAACCTTTGGCGATCCGTCGTCGTTGGTCGCGAATATTTGTCTCGTCGAAACTTTTCCACTCATGTTTCTTCAAAGCCAAGATCTTAAGAACTTCGAGCCAAAAAGGCTGCGGATATGCGACGGTGTTGGGATGAACAACTGTAAAATAACCAAAGAAAAGGTCAGAATCAATGGTAACCGAAATCGCTCGACATAGAGTATATACCGATACGATGGCTCCATAAAAATAGAGAGTTATCGCCCGGAGGTTCCTCAAAAGCAATTTTGTCCGCCTTAACATAGAAATAAGAGCGCTGTCAAGCCTTGGTCGTCGACGGATGGCCCGATAAAAGATGGAGACCCGATCGCATCTGCACCGCGCAGATGCCGTTCGGCTTGGGCTGAGTCTGCGCTAACTCTTCAAAAACGCGGACGGCCAACGAAACATCTATTTCCGCTGCCACCACCATCAGCGCCACAGAAATTCTAACGGCTCCAACCATTAACTGCGTCAGAGCAATGTCTCGACGTGAACAGTATGAAGTAATCAGGCGAGGGATCGGAAACCATAGCTTCGAATCTTTCTCGAAGAAAGACTCATAAACGCAGTAAAAGCCAATCGGAAAAGACCAAGGGCGCTGGTCCGCTCTAGGAGTCATGAAAGTCGCACCGAAATCTTCACATCTCCTTAACAGTGACGACACACTCTTCACTGAGGAACAAGTCGGCAAAACATCTTCCCAACCCTGCTCCGCGACGACCGAGGGACGCGAATTCTCTCGAGGGAGATCCAAAAGCTGCTCGATCGATCCGCTACCACTGAGGCGAAACGGGGTCAGCCGTCGACACCCTCTTCCGTTGATCCCAGTCGAGCTAGGGCGTTCCCCGACACCCTTCGTGGCGACCATAGGATCGCTCCTCATCTCACCCGAAGCAATTTGATCTCCATCATCGCTCGCGCAAACACCGTTCCCGTCTTCCCTAGATCCCCCTGGACGCCAGAGATCAAAACGCCTTGGCGCGAGCTCAAACTTACCGCATCGTTGCGTATAGGGTCCCGGTGAGCTCTCATCGTGGATGCCAATAACTTCGGGCCGATTGATGGATTCTCCGAAGGAGCCTGATTTTTCATCACCCCTTTTCCTTTTTCGGATTCCGAATATCTCTCCCAAGGGAGTGAGGCCATTCGATCGATCGACGACACACACCGGAGCAATCGACGAACCCCGCGGCGGCAGATCGGAGAAACCAAACAAAAAAAGGAGAGGAAAGGGGGGGGGGGCGGGAGAAAAAGAAAAAGAGCGGCGGGAGAAAAAGAAAAAGAGAGAGAGAGAGGAAAGAGAAAGTACCTTTTAATCTGAGGAGAAGTAAAGAAATGAGAGGAGAGCCCCATATTTATAGTATAGAGGCACGGACTTCGAGAATACTGCCATCATTAAGCCTATTGGGCCTACGGCGGCGCCTCGTTTCTTATGCCAACAAAGGTTGTGATAAAAACCGACCAGCTGAAAAGGAAACCAACGGTCAATAGTTATATTCCGCGGGCCGAAACTGTTCCACGTGGAGCATATCAGTCGCATGCCGATCGATTGATACGCCATCAACCCAACGCCCAAAAATGGCCTCGAACGGTCATTATCACATATATTCAACCGATCGATTGATAACTAGCTCTATCAGGACGCAATGACGTGCGAAGTTCCTTTGTGCGAGATAGTCGAACGATCGCTCATTGAACGAAATTCTGAGCGTGTTGAATTCTTGTATGATCAAGATGGGCTGCAAGTAAACGACCAACCAGCCTGTAGTAACTTGATGCGTCAGATCAGGGGGGGATCCTCCCATGATCACGTTCAAGCGCTGAAATTTCTCTTGATGCTCTTCCTCGGGTCGTGCCGTTCGCTCGGCCCTAAGTGAATTGAGACGCTTACGTAGATCTTGAGTCTTGTGTTGATACGGGATGAGCCGAAACCGTCCGACGTGGAGCATATCAGCCGCATGCCGATCGATTGATACGCCATTAACCCAACGCTCAGAAACGGCCTCGAACGGTCATTATCACATATATTCAACCGATCGATTGATAACTAGCTCTATCAGGACGCAATGACATGCGAAGTTCCTTTGTGCGAGATAGTCGAACGATCGCTCATTGAACGAAATTCTGATACCCGACTGATCAAGGATCAAGATCGATCGATCGACCCACCAGCATATACTTAGCGTAGGGCAATCGATCAACCCAAAAGAAAAAAGGTGGGGGGGGGGGGTCCAATGTCAATCAGTCATACCTAAAAATCGCAGCCAAAGACGGTCCGACCAAGCTATAAGAACCGTTTCTCACATACGCAAATCAATCGATCGCACTCGACGTCTACCAGCACGCACTTGGCACATGGTGATCGATCGATACAAGAAATCCCGATGTCCTAAGCATATATCGATCAATCGTACCACAAACTCGCAGCTAAAGATGGCACAGCCCCATTATTATCATAGCCAAAATCTTGACGGCCGCTCTCGAGAAATTGAGTTTCTCAAGAACGAACTAGGGGGGCTTACTGTTGGAGGAGAATCTAGCACTACTCCACAAGCCCCATCGAATAACGGGATTCGACCATTTAGCGATAAAAGCTCAAGCAGAATCATTCAACTGATCGATCGATCGACCCATGAATATGGTCAACTGAATGACTTCGGGAAGCCTCGGCTCGGTAGACCCCCGTTTAGCCCGAAGGCCCATCAAGCATAGGATCAGGCCTGGGCCTCTAGGGCGAACTCAGTCCTAGGGCGAAAGAAAGATAAACAAACGGAAGCTATAAAAGGGCGTCGAAGTGAAACGAGAGGGGGATCCGCAAACAGCACTAAGACACTGACGGCAAGATCTAGGGTTTACGACCGATCGCTCTCCTTAGTGTTTCCGTCGGAGTCTTTCAACAAAGCTCCGACCTTTTCCTTCTTTCCTTAATCTCTTTGTAATCTCGTTCGTTTATCTCATATTGTGAATAAAACGTCTTTGTAAGACCCACAAGACCGAATTCATTTCTTTATCATTCGATCTACCAAACTCGTATTCAACATCTGGCAAACGGTCCTGGACGTTGTTCACCTGAACCATCATACCGACCATAGTATTCACCACCACGATCAGATCTGACAGACTTTATCCTTCGGTCGAGTTGGTTCTCAACCTCAGCCTTAAACCTTTTGAATACGTCCAAAGATTCCGATTTCTCATGAATGAGAAATAGGTATGCATATCGAGAATAATCGTCAATGAATGATATAAAGTATTGTTGACCACTCCAAGAAGCCGTAGGGAACGGTCCACAAATATCTGTATGTATCAACTCAAGGACTTTCGTAGCTATATATGCACCTAATCTCTTATGCTTGGTCTGTTTTCCTTTAATGCAATTCACACATATATCCCAATCTGTGAACTTTAGAGAACTCAACATACCTTCTGACACAAGACGCTCAACTCTATTTCTAGAGTTGTGACCTAGGCGTTGGTGCCAAGAGTTCCCGAATTTGCATCTTCGAACTTTCGTTTAGTACTTCTTGATTCAACATTTAAACTTTCATCCTTAGAGTTTATAATGTCAAGCATGTAAAGACTGTGATTTTCCAAAAGTTTACCGGTCCCAATAAATACTGAATTTAAAGACAAAGTAGCAGTTCCTTTCTCAGTTAGACAAGAATAACCTGAGTTGTCTAACCAAGGACCGGAAACCAAATTACGTCTAAAAGATGGTACAACAAAAGTGTCTTTCAAATCCAGAAAATGACCGGAACTAAAAAACAGTCTAAAATGCGTGATTGCCTCCACATGCACCGGACTCCCATTAGCCACATGAATGCGTCTTTCAGCATCAGTTGGAATTCGGAAGCTTAGGCATCCCTGAAGCGAAACACTGATGTTAGTAGTAGCACCGGAGTCTAACGACCAAGTGTTTCTAGGTACTTCAATCAAGTTCGTTTCCGAACAGACCAAAGCAAGGAACATACCTTTCTTAGCAAGCGTGATACTTAGGGCAGTCCTTGTTTATGTCTCCACCCTTCCTGCAAAAGAAACATGTATCTTCAACCTTAGCATGTTTCTTTTGAGTAGGACCCTTAGCAGCATCATCCTTAACAGGTTCAAATTTCTTTCTTTTGCCATGTCCCTTAGAGGTGTAAAGCATATGAGCACATTCTGTCCTCTCTTGTTTTATTCTCTCTTCCTCTTGCACACAATACAGAATGAGCTCGTTAAGAGACCATTGCTCCTTCTGTGTGTTATAACTTGATTTCAGCTGACTGGACTGAGGAGGAAGAGAGTTCAAGACAAAGTATATGAGCAATTCAGCCGGAAGCTCAGTCTTAAGTGTCTTGAGTTTTGAAACAATGTTGGACATCTCCAAAATGTACTCCCTTATTTTTCCATTGCCATGCTACTTCATCGTACTAAAGCGGTGCAAAAGCATGCTTATTTCCGCCTTATTGCTTCTTGCAAAGCGCAAATCCATCTCGGCAAGAAACTGTTTGAGATCATTGATCTCCTCACCACCTCTAAAGGTTTCTGGAATGGTGTCCTTAACGATCATCAAACCCATGCAATTTGAACGCTCCCACTTCTCATGAACAACCTTATATTATGGAGTGCTGCCATCCGTAGGAGAAGCAGGTTTGTCCATTCTTAGCCAAGGTCGAGATCCATACACCCTAGAAAAATCTTAACTTTACTTTTCCCTTCGAAAAAATTAGAACCCGTAAGTGTTGGAATTGATCCTAAGTTAGCAGATAAAGTAGCTGAAAAGAGAACAAAATCCGAATAAATTACTCACTATCCGAAGAAATCAATAATAAATTTTAACTGATTATACTTCCCATCCAAGATACCAAATGTAACATCAATATCAAGTCTTTGGAAAGTAATATCGACTACTAGCGGTACTCTTGTTGTAATGATCAAATACTGATAACAATTCATGATAAACAATACACCTTCCTTTGGGCCGATTTATCATTCACATGTTAAAATCCATATAATCGTCACGTATTCACCATCACAGGTGTATGTTAAATTCGGCCAAACATCAAAACTTCCTTTGCGCCGATTTGACATCCGCATAAATATTGCACATACGTATATATGTAAACCCGGCCAAATACAACCTTCTTTTGGGCTGACTAAATATTCACATGAATTTACATACATATTTCCTTTAATAATTCTCTTAAAAAATCTTATTAAGAGAGGTCTTCCTTTGGACTGACATCTTAATTTAATTAATTAATTAAATTATTAACGATGCATAATCAAATTTATTAATTGATTTGAAACTGAATTTTATTCTTGCGCATACAAAGAACTAGAGGTCTATGAGCTCTTTATGCAAGAATACTGAAGCGGGAGAGTGGTTAGAGACATGACAGTGGGTGCCAACTTTCACACGTTACCTAGTTTCGAAATCCACCTAATGCGCTTTTTAACTTAATTAAAAGTTAGACGGGCCTAGCTTAAAGTTTGTTCCAAACTGGCCCAACTGATTTAAAACATAAGAAACTGGGCCAGACTAATTAAATTTGCAGGCCCATAAAAATTAATTAAATTAGAAACTGGTTACGGGCCAAATAACAAAACAAGCCTACCACGAATTAATCTCTAACCTAGGGTTTTCAGGATAACGTCAGACATGTTTTCTCAGCCGCCAAGACCCAAAAACGGATCTGAGAACAGTTCTGGAAAAAGTTGTTCCTTCAAAAATTCCAAAAATTTTCAAAATTTTTTTTAGAAAGTCATAACTTTATGTACAATATTTTTCAAAAATAAATCCATCAACTTTATTTAAATCTGAATTTAAATGTTTTTCACTAGATAACAACCAAAGATCTAGATCTAAACATGCCCAAAAATTCAGATCTAACACAGATCCCAAAATACTTTATTTATCTTAAACCTTAGAAAAAAAAATCAGATTCATTAATCTAATATTTTTACACAATAATAAAATCCGAATTTATATTATAAACTTTAAATAAATTCGGATTTCTTTTAGATCCAAACAGAAAATCAACATGCTGCTATGATACCAATTGTTAGATTAATTCTTTATGATTCATCAATATGAATCATTTAACCATATGATTCTCTGATTGAATAAACATAAGCGGAAGCGTACCTGATGTATCCATTACTTAAAGATCTGAAATTAGGGAATGGATCTTCCAAAGCAAACCCTACGTGACTTTATTTCTCTATTGATGAGATATAGAGAGATTCTGTATTTTCGGCTAGGATTGTCTTGGGAACCATAACCCTCTTTATATAGAGAATTAATTTCTAGTTTAGCCCTTCATTAAACTAGAAATTACTTAAGGTATCCACATATAAATATTTCATAACAATTATGCCCAAATCATTACTTTATTCACAATAGTGACCACTTAAATAGGCTAATTGATTAATGACCCTATCATATTTATTCCTTATCATATGTGACCCCACCAAATGATCTTACACTTCTATCTCCTCTGCTGTCAGGCTTCTTATGCCTCCTCCGCCATCAGGCTTCTTATATCTCCTCTGCTGTCAAGCTTCTTCTGCCTCCTCTCCCCCCCCATCTGTTTCCTATCCCCTTCTTGTTTTAAATCTGCATCTGAAAAAAGGAAAAACACTGAGAATATAGAAAATAAAAATAAAAAGAGTAATCAGGTAGAGAAGTGGTGAACGAGGAGGTGCAGGTGTTGGTTGTTGAGACAGTTTAGATTCACGGAGACAGATTGAGAGATAGAGGAGAAAAAAATGTGTTTTTTACCTTAGTGCATTTTGGTCTGTTAGATTCACTTTTATCGATGGTTGTGGTTAAACATAGCATGATCCGAGCCCTTGTATCTAATAGGCTGCTATGTTGACCAATCAGATCTTATGTATTTGATTTCCTATTTTTTCCATTGATTTCCTATTCTAATTTGTTTTTAATATATATAATATTTATGAAAATTTCGTAATTAAAGAATTATTTTGAGAACAAATAAGACTTATATTTAAAATTCTAAACTTTATTTTTCTTTTGGTAAAATATATTTTAAACTTTGTGACTGATATTTAATTAGGTATAGAAAATAGAGTTAAGGGTTTGTGAAATTGAGTTTAGTGTTTAATTTAAAATAGGGGTTAGTTTAAAATTTGAAACTGAAGTTTGGAAAAAAATATATTTAAAACTTAAATATAAGATTTAGAGTATAGATATAAGAATTAGAGTTTGGGATATAGGGTTTGAGGATTATATTTAAGATTTTATATTAAGTTTTGAATGTGAGTATATATTAATTATTATATTTTATAATTAAAATTAGTTAAGAGTTTAGAAGTTAGTTTTTATACTTTAGGGTATGAAAGGAAATAGGCTTTATATGCTATATGTTTAAAGTTTTGGATTAAGATTTGAAAAATAGATTTGAAAATTTCGATCTTTTATAGATATTAATTTAATGAATATTATAACTGAAAAGGTATTTTAAAATTAAGGCTTAAGGTTTTTAATTTATGATATGGAGTATATATATGTATATATATAGTATTTGAGGTTTATAGTTAGGTGTATATAGTGTTTGGAGTTTAGATTTAAGATTTGAGTTTAAGTTATGAAAAACTTCAAATCATGAATTTAGTTTTAAAGATTTGAGGTTAAAATATTGTGTGTTTTAGGTTTGGGTGAAGATTTTAGGGTTTAAAGTTCCATTTAGGGTTTAGGGTATCATATAGTCACGGAAAATTTGTGGCAAATTCATGGCTATTTGCAGTCATGTTTTAATATGTGACTTTTTTAGTCACGTTTTTAATTTCGTGATAATTTCGTGACATTTTTAGTCACGTTTTCCACTTTGTGACAATTTCGGGAGTAACTAAAAAATAGTCACGTTTCTTCATGACCATTTCGTGTTTATAAGCATTTTTTCTACTAGTGAGTGTAAATCGGAAGTACCTTGTACGTCAAAATTTCAAAAATAATTGTTTTCAAAACTGTAAAAATGAGTTTTTAGCCAACTCGAGTTTTTTCTCGAAAACAGAAAATGAGTTTTCTCGCCGAAACTAGAAAATCGATTTTTTCTGCCAGTACTAAAAAATCATTTTTTTCGCCAGAAATAAAAAATCGATTTTATCCGCCAAAACTACAAAATCAAAATTTTCCACCAAAACCAAAAATTTGATTTTTTTTTTCTGCCAAAACCGTAAAATCGAGATTTTCCGCAAAATCTAGGAACTCTAATTTTCCACCAAAGCTGCGAAAATGAGTTTTTTCGCCAAAACCGGAAATTTTAATTTCTCGCCAAAACCAGAAAATCAAGTTTTTCGCTAAAACCAAAAAATCGAGTTTTCCAGCCAAAACTGAAAAATTAACTTTTTCCGTCAAAACCGCAATATTAAGTTTTCCAGCAAAATCGTAAAATTTTCTGCTAAAAACGCAAAATCTTGTTTTTTTGTTGAACTTGAAAAATCTTATTTTTCGCCATAACCGTAAAAGTTAAATTTTCCGTAAAATCTTGATTTCAAAATTCCCAAAACAGCAAAACATTGTTTGAGTATATTATATATTTTTAATGAAATTATTATAATTATGTAAATCACATGCTAATATTATTTACTTGTGTTTTAAAAGATTTTATAAAATGGGCTAACTCTGAACTAACCTTAATCCAGCTCTTCAAACATGTTTAGTTTTAAAATATGATTAGTGCTAGAATAGGGTTGGGTTTATATTTTATAGGCCGGATGGGCTAAAAACCCCCTTTATAACATCCCAAAATTCAAGCATATTGTCTTTCATAGAAAGCATTGAAAATCTTGGGTTTCGTCAAAAACAAGAGTAGGAACGCAAATTTTACAATAAGATAAACCGAATAGCTATACAATATTTTATGTTACAAAAAAAAAATACAATATTTACATATAAATCAATAAAAATTCATAATACAAATACAAAAACTTTAGGAAAAAAACACTCGTACGAACATAAAGTGAAGAACCATAAGGAAAGCTTATGTAAATACCTCATTGTATGACAGTTCATGTTTTTCCAAAATCCCATGATATAATTGCAGAACAAAATCTGTAGGAGTTGTTTTGTTGTGATGTAGAAGCTCATGTTGCTTTGTATTTGCTTTTATGATAGAGTTTATTGAAGATTTGTTTGCATTTTTGTGAATATTGGGTGTTTTCATCTCACCTTCATTATTTAACAAGATAAATTAAAAGTAAATAATATAGATTCAGAGGACTATCGTGGATCTACCAATCTATATAAAGGATGTCAAAATGAGTTATAACTTATGAACTAGCTCAGCTCAGCTTGATTTTTCATAATCATGAGTTATATTTTTTAGGTTCATTTAATAAATGAATTTAATGAACAAACTTAAATTAAATCACGAGTTATATGAACGATCTTTAATGAACATGAACCAACTCATGAGCTTGATCATTTTTATACTTAAAATTATATATATCATATGTAAATAAGATAATTTCTATATGATCATATTTATCTTCTAAAATTAAAATGTAAATCCAAATTTTTTTAGATATATATAGAATATGTAAAAGAAAATTTTATATACCCATCATCTATCTTTAAATTTAGATGTAAAACAAAATATTCCTAAGAGACAATTTATAAATTACTCGTAATTATCTTACTTAATATTTTGTTTTACATTTAAATTTTATAAAACATAGATAAGTAATATAGAAATCATACTTTTAATATTATAAAACTTAATAAAACTTATTTTAAAATTTTATTTTATGATAATTAATTTTTTATATTAGATCGCGAGCTATCTCGTTTAGCTCATGATCTTGATGATCTAAGTTCAAGTTTTTACATATTGAAGCTCATCTAATAAATGAACTGAGCTGAGCTAACTCATGATCTAAGCTCACTATGAGCTGAGCTGAGCTGAGCAAGCTAGCTCATTTTTACACGTTATATATAAGGAGCATGTCACAAACACAAGCCTATGCCGTTGTAGTGTTTGGTGATCTTTTTTCACCGGCTTCAAAACCAACCTACGATGCGTTCCGCATAACCCTGCTAATTCTCAAGGTCAAAAAGATCTCATCTAATCCAATTGGGTCAAGTAATGGGCTGCAACACTTAGTATTTCTTTAACTGGGCTCAAGTCAAGTTAATCAGGCCTAATCATGTAGAGCTTTCCACCTCGACCATTCAATTTCAAATGGTCGTCATATGACGTTTGGCTTTCTAATGACACAAGCACGAATCATGCTCATCATCACTCATTAGGATAACGTTAACAATGTACCAACTATACTTTATACTAGAGACAAAGTTAAACGTAGTAATCATATAATCTTTCCTTGGAAGCGTAGGTGATACCACTTTCGTGATGCTTTTTAACTACAGTACCAAATCATTTTCCTTTTCAATAAAATACACAAATTAGACAGTCTCGTGACTTAACAAGTAACTCCATATACACTATATATGTATAAACGACTTTATGCTAATACTCCGATGGCATCTACAACCCATACCTATTTTTTCTTTTATAATTCCTATAAAAATATAGTAACTCTATTATAAGATAAGTTTTGTTCCAATAGTTTACTTTAATAGAATTATTTTATTTTTGTGGGAATTTTAAAGGAAAAAATAAGTTTGGGTTGGAGATGGTTTTAACCGTTAATTAAAATAATGTATATATGTCTGTTAGGAAGTCTGGTCATTCGATCTTTAATTAATTTAAAATAAATTCACACTTCTGATTACTATTCGTAATGAAGACAAAAATGTTTATAATAAAAAAACTTAGGTGAAGGTTGCTGTAACCATTGAGCTAACTGATCTCAACCACAGCCACTTGAAGACAAATAATTCGTGACAAATATATAATTACGTTGCAATAATTATAATAGATGCGTTTTATTACCTCTTATGATTCTAAGCAAAGTTTGTCGCTCTGTAAGCAAGCCGAGAGATACTACTTATTTGTACACTTATAAGTTTTATCAGTCTACCACGGAAGTTGAAGCATCTCGTTAATTGTTTCGTTTTAAAGTAATACGATTGTTCTCGGAGGTAGAAGCACTAATGACGTTGACGAGATACCAGATACGGAACGAATACGGCTTGGCGGATAAGGAGATCTACAGCGATAAGGAAGATGCTGAAGTTTTGCTCGAAGGTTCATCAATGGCCGGACTCGTCGGCCTTTTGCGCCAGCTTGGCGACCTCGCTGAGTAAGTTTCTTTCTTCCTATTGGCTATGAGGTGCCATTTGAGAGACCATTGGAGCTTTGTTTTTTTATCATTTTAGTATTTATCTAAGATATATTACTCATGATTATTTGAAACCAATGTTTCAACTCTGTCCTTACTTTCACATTTATGTCTCTATTCATACTATATAATAAGGTTTGCTGGTGAAGTGTTCAATAATCTGCATGAAGAACTAATGACAACTGCAGCTCGAGGACAAGGTTTGGCAGTTCGTCTTCAACAGCTTGAAGCAGAAGTTCCCAACTCAGTTGAGATACCTATTCTGTCTCAAACCGATCATTCAACTTTCTTTTACGATCCAGGCAAGTGATCTTACTTTGGCTTATATCCCCTGTATATTAATTGAGAAACATTTGAAAAGATGTAACTTCAATTTTGTAATAATTAAAAAAGACCTCTTGCTTATGTGTCAATCAATTAGGTAGTTAATTAGTCATACGTGTCAACCTCACATTGAAATTGAAAAACATGATGGTCCAATTCGATTTTTATATCTCATTAGAAACATTTAATACCAACTATATGATATCATATGATATTAACTAAAGCAAGGTGGCTATTTATTATATATTATTTCCTTAGATAAAACCTACGAAATTACTTAATGTGATTATGATATATATAGTAATTAATGATTTTAAATAATGAAGATTTGCTAATAATCTGTATGCTTTATATCATTTTTGTTTAATTTTTTACTATTAAAATAAATTACACAATTACATTGATCATATATTAAAAATTTAGATATTTTTGTATATGTTGTATTTTGAATTTTTCAAAACGAGTACAAATTACTAAAACTATTAAAAGTCTCACATAAACTTTTGTGATCAATGTTTTATTTTTTTTCTATAATAAGATACAATGATAATAAAAACATATAAATAAATAATTTTATTTTAATAGGTGTTTATGTTAATATATATATATATATATATATATATACTTCATATCGTTTAAATTTAATTATATATCATATATGATAGATAGGATTGATTGTTTTGATTTATTTATTCTAAAATGATTGCGAATAAACAAGAGCGGTCATTTAATTTATATGTGCAAGCCAATTTATTACATAATAGTAACTGATTTCTTAGTTATTTAATATATAATTATTATTTTATTATTTCATAATATGCAGAAAGATATAAAATAAGTATTTATTCTGCACAAGGCGCACATACCTAAGTATGTATCTCTTTAATAATTTTGAATCTTAAACATTTTCTAAATCTCAGGCCAAAATAAAATAAAAAAATGAGAATAAACTCAAAAAACAATATTTATATCGAGCAATAACCAAAACGACACAAAAATGAGAAAATATCGAAGATAGATAGGATTGACACGTGGACGTAAACTTCTCATAACCATAATTAACTTTTAAATTGCTAAATCATGATATAAAACCGAACTGACATAGTTTCATTGTAACCAAATAGTAGACATGAGATTTTTCGGCCTAAACGTTAGGTTTTTATGCGATAAATAATTTTTTGACCCAAAATATTTTTTAAAATGGGATCAGTTCATTAGTAAAAAAATTATGTAATTAACAAAAAAAGTTAAAAAAAATTTTTTAAGAGCCAAATATATTAATTCGATCAGTAATATAATTTTTTTTCCATACGATATTTCTTAAATAATTTTTATATAAATTTACCATGCGCAAGGCGCAGGTCTTATCCTAGTATAGTGTTATTGCGCAGGTCTTATCCTAGTATAGTATTATAAGAGCTATGAGGTGTTATGTTGATGGTATAATCATTTTATTTCATTCAAGGCAAATGGAAATTTTGTGTGGAATTGATGAGCTAAGTCATTGCACATCATTTTAAAATGTCAATTCAGCCTATTCTAGTGTATTGATATTGTTGATATTATTAGACTCCAGGCATAGGATTGATAGGTCATGCAATATTTCAGGATTGGAATGGCATTCTACTTTGAAAACAGAAGAACATCTAATTTCTCCACACAAGTTGCCTCATTGTATAATTGATTCATATGAGGAATGCCGTGGTCCGCCGCAGCTCTACCTTCTTGACAAGTACAATTTTCAGTAGATTCAAGGAAGTTTCAGAATTTTTCATTATAGGAAAACTTGGCTCACAAGTTTTTTTTTTGTCTTTTTTGTCATTTTTTCTGCTGTCTTTAATTAAGGTTTGATGTTGATGGGTCTGGATCATGCTTGAAGCGTTACTCTGACTCATCTTTGTTGAAGACGCTTGCTGCATCACAACTCAGCAAAGATGAGAGACCAAGCAAACCAAAGGTATTCTCTATTCATGTAACACATTTTTCTTATTCTGTATTTACTTAACTACTCTTGTCACTGGAATGCATAATTTGTGTATATTATGTGGTACAATATTTTTCATCTACAGAAGAAAGCATCACACATTAGTAATGGAGAGAGAACACTTGGGGATTCACAAACATCACATGCTAAGTGAGCACTCATGCTTTATGTTTAGTTTTGTCTCAAGTCACTACTGTTTCTCAAGTTCATATGATCAACTCTTTGATTTGGTGACACAATCTGCTTTTTGGATGGTACAGGTTGAATCAGCTCTTCTTAATGGACCATGCTGAAGATCCAGAAATCACAGTTAAACTAAAGAGAAGACATCTGAATGTACCTCCTCCAATTAACTCAAGCTATGGGACTGGTTACATGGAGAAGTTCGTGAAGAATTCTTTGCCCTACTGTGAAAGAGTTCATGAGACACTGGATCAGTCATCTTCAGCAATGGAAACTGATGAAGTTACAACATGCAACGTACGAGTAGACCTATCAACACCTTCTTTGGTTTATCCAAGCAATGGAGAGACTAGAAAAGAGAGGGAAATGGAAGCCATTGCTGATGATGAAAGAGAGGGAGGAGGAGCAATAGTTTGTGTAGAAAGAAGCTCTTCTGTGAACAATGACACATATGCACCACCTGCTTCCACAGATACGGAAGCAGACAAAGATGATGTGACTCAAACAGGGGTCCTGGCTTCTAATGTTTTGCACCACTCAACGGAGGAAGGAGCATCTGAAGGTGGGACCAAAGATGTTCAAACAAATGACGTTGAGGATGATCATTCTCAACATATTTTCAGTGTGGAGACTGGATCTGAGATCTCTTTAACCGGTTTAGTGGAAGACCAGTTCTCTTCCATAACCAATCAGGAGACAGAGAAAGAGCCTGATTGTCATCAAATTCAAAATCAGCATATTAGCACATTTGACAACTTTGAAGATTTATCTCTGGATGTTGATGCAGTACGTGACAGTGCTGTCCCAAGAGAAGATGAAATTATCTCACAAGATGGATATTCCGTGAATACCGAAGACGCTGGACACGTTTCAACTCTTGAAATCAGTTCAGAAGTTGAAACAATGATGTTAGATACTCCAAAAGATGTTCATACAGGAAACATAACCCCCTCGGCCTCATCTTGTCAAGAAGACACATTAGCCGACTCTGATGTAGCTGAGATATCATCAGATTCTGGAAAAGAGGATCCACAACCCATGTCTATCATTGCAGATGGGAGCAGTGAGCTTGAGGTACAGATTCTTGATACTCAAAGTGGCGGTACTGTATTTGCAGGTGATAACCAGGCCAGGCTGAACGATAAGGTCAGTGAGACCGTACCCGAAGTAGACTTGGAAACTATTGGTGATGCACATGAATGTCTTCCAGGTACTCAAGAATGTTTTTCACCTGAGTATCACATACAGACACATAGCCAAGGAGGGCAAGAGAGTCAATCTGAAACAGACTCAGAAAATACAACAGCAGAAGCAGCAGCCGAGTCTCTTCCTCCACAAGATGTTCCTCTTGGTGTTCAGTGTTCAACTTCAGAGGAAACACTAACATGCAACGAAAATGAAGCTGAAGTAGAAGCTCTTAATGCACCACACCAAGGTGATATCACATCATTAAATGGTAATTATATCCCTGAGTCTGTTCTCTCCATGGATCCGACTGATCAAGAAAATTGCTTGGATGTGCCTATGGCTCCCTTCTCCACGTCCCTCCATGTAACACCTCAGGAAGATCTTGAAATAACGCCTCCTCTCCCGCCTCTTCCTCCAACACAATGGTGGATGGGGAAGCTGGTTGATTCTGTTAAACAAACAGAAACTCAGTTCTCTCCAGTGCCATACAATGGGAACAACAGTTTCTACATTCACAGGGATGAAAACACACATAATGGATTAGTTCAAGGGACCGAGGCACAAGATCAGTCAGAAGCCTCAGTTACAGCAGATGAAAGCCACAATACTGATGTTGATCCAGTTGAAGCAGTGTTAATTTCAGCAAAAACTACTCTGAATGAACAATCTAAAGCAACCGAGGAGGAACAGTATCATTCAGAATCAGTTGCTTGGGAGTCACTACTCACACCTGAAGCTACACCAGAGGCAGAATCAATCCAAGGATTAGAAGCACTTGAGTGGTTTAGTCAGAACTTAAAAGAGCATACCAATCCTAACCTTACAAAGCTAGAAGAGAAACCTCAGCTTGATCATCCACTAGAACCACCAGGAGGAACAGAAGGAGATAATAAATCATATGAAAAGAATGAGAAAGTTGAGAAGCTTCCAAGAGACAAGGAGTCTCTTGTTCTTGGCATCGATAGAAGCATGGTGATTAATTACCTTAAATTTTATATCTCTATGGTTAGTTCAGTATTTATCTCTCTGACGTTAATCACTTGACTTTTTTTTTTGTTTAATTACAGTTGAGGAAGGTGTCTGAAAGAAACAGGACACAACTTGGAGCTCGAGTGGATGAGAATGATTCACTACTGGAGATCATACGCAGCAAGGTCAAACGCTCTATACTTATCTTCTTCTTTTTTTTTTCCTTTTGACTTCACTTAGTTTAGTATAAACCAATAACTGATAAAATGCATTAGCAGTCATTCAACTTGAGACCAGCAGATGCATCGGTGAGACACAACTTTCAAGTAGCTGCTCCCATAACCAACTTGAAGGTCGCTGCAATTCTAGAGAAAGCCAATAGTCTTCGCCATGTCTCTCTCTAACCTTATTTGGTTTAATTTGGAAAATTACATGTATAAAAATGAGAAAAAAGTTATTGATGTGTTAATTTTTATTTAGGCAATGGCGGGAAGCGACGACGATCACGATTCAGATAGCTGGAGTGAGTGAATGAGTCTCCATGCATGTAACCTGTAGATGACATATTGATCATACACATACACAATACATTTTTGTAATTTGTATAGAAGAAGTGTTAGCTTCTTCTCAGATTGAATTTTTTTTTTGTATCTCGTAATGTTTTTATTGCTCTCTTTCATACATATGCAATGTATGTCACTCTCAGTTTTTTACTTTCTTTATTGAAAATTTTCAGTTAATGAATAATTCGTCGTTCTAAGAACAACATTTCTGTGACTCAACAAAACTTCACCTATGTCTAAGAAAGGCAAAGAAGGACTAACCACTACTTTCCTCTTAATTACCAATATTGGTTTGTACACACATATGATATGACATGACATATGAACATTAGAAAATATCCTCCTATTTATAATAACTCTTTTGTAAGAACTCAAATCGAATTCAACTCATCTGAAAATGGAAGCTCGAAAGCAAGACAATGAACACATTTTCCGCAGTCTATATCCATCTGTGCCCATTCCCGACAAGCTTACACTGGTATGGATTTGAATTTGTTATTTTTTGAACAAAGAAAAACTCTTTGAATATGAGTATGTGGGCTTGGATTCGGTTTGTTTGACTATCCTAATGAGAAATACTTAATTTATTATGTGTTAAGCCTGAGTTTGTGCTCCAAGGAGTAGAAGAATTCACAGAGAATGTGGCGTTCGTAGAAGCTGTGACCGGTAAATCCGTCACGTACGGTGATGTAGTGAGAGACACAAAGAGGCTAGCCAAAGCGTTGACCTCACTTGGACTAAGGAAAGGTCAAGTAATGGTTGTGGTTCTACCAAATGTCGCCGAGTATGGGATTATTGCCCTTGGCATTATGTCCGCCGGTGGAGTTTTCTCTGGCGCTAATCCGACGGCTCTTGTCTCCGAGATCAAGAAGCAAGTTGAAGCTTCTGGTGCTAGTGGAATCATCACTGATTCTACTAACTTCGAAAAGGTAAAATACATGGGGTACTTTGTATGATTGTGTCTGTGCATATAAATGTTTAATTTTGTTCATGGTGAAATGTTGGTTTGGTTCACCATGGTGAAATCTTATTCTTGAAAATTTAAATATCTTCTATACTTTTATTTATTTCAAATTCGGGTTTGGTATAGTTTTTGTCTGAATTCAGTTTGAATTTGGACGTAAAATTACTAAAATACGATTTAAATAATATATGCAATATACTTGGTTGTGTTGTTAAAAAAATGCAATATACTTGGTTGATTCTGTTTGGTTGGACTAGATTAAGGTTTAGACCTGGTTTTTGGTTATATGTATTACTGAAGTTTTATGTGTATATATCATTTGTCAATTTGGTTCCTAAATTGAATAAATTAAATATATGTTTGATCGTAATTGTTCAAGCTCCATGAATTTAAAGACCAGTCCTAACTGGTCGGTTTAAGATTTGAGTTCTCTTTCCGGTATCTATTTTGGTTCTATTAAAATCTACTAACCCGCCTATAACATGTACTTATTTTGGACAGGTGAAGGCTTTGGGTTTACCAGTAATAGTGTTAGGTGAAGAGAAGATCGAAGGAGCAGTGAACTGGAAAGATCTTCTAGAAGCAGGAGACAGATCTGGAGATAACAATAGAGAGAAGATTCTTCAGACAGATCTATGTGCACTTCCTTTCTCTTCAGGCACAACAGGATTACAAAAGGGAGTGATGCTCACACATCGCAACCTAATAGCAAATCTTTGCTCTACTCTCTTCAGCGTCCGGTCTGAAATGATCGGCCAGATCGTGACTCTTGGTTTGATTCCGTTCTTTCACATTTACGGTATCGTTGGAATCTGTTGTGCTACAATGAAGAATAAAGGCAAAGTTGTTGCTATGAGTCGGTATGATCTAAGGCTTTTCTTGAATGCTTTGATTACTCATGAGGTCTTGTTTGCGCCTATTGTTCCACCTATTATATTGAATCTTGTCAAGAATCCGATCGTCGATGAGTTTGATCTTTCTAAGCTTAAACTCCGTTCTGTTATGACTGCTGCCGCTCCCTTAGCCCCCGAGCTTCTCACTGCCTTTGAAGCCAAGTTTCCTAATGTTCAAGTCCAAGAGGCAAGTTCAAAAGACCTAAAACCTTTTATGTTTTTGTTGTTCTTTTTTATTTTATTTATTATTATTAGCTATGAGGAATTCGAGCCAGGGCACAACGGAACCAAGTCCTTGTGTTTGGTCCTTTTTTGTTATTGTTGTTTTCAATCTAGGTTTCATTAATGTGTTAATAGGCTTACGGATTAACGGAGCATAGCTGCATTACTTTAACTCACGGTGATCCTGATAAAGGACAAGGAATCGCGAAACGAAACTCTGTCGGATTTATACTTCCGAATCTCGAGGTGAAGTTCATAGATCCTGACACTGGCCGGTCGCTTCCGAAGAACACTTCTGGTGAGCTCTGTGTGAGGAGCCAGTGTGTGATGCAAGGTTACTTCGAGAACAAGGAAGAGACGGAGAAGACGATCGATGAAGAAGGTTGGCTTCACACTGGAGATGTAGGTTACATTGATGATGATGGAGACATTTTCATCGTTGATCGCATCAAAGAACTTATCAAATACAAGGGCTTTCAGGTAACTTGATTCACAATTAATCTTAGCTTGGTTTTCTTTTCCGGTTATTTCCGGTTTGAGAATGTTATACTGAACTCCGTTTTTGGTCCAGATTGGATTTTCATATTTTTGTGCAGTTTTATTTGGGATCAAAAAGTTAATCAACGTCTCATTATGCCTTTAATTGTTTATTTGTGTCTACTAAAATTTTACGTATATGTGTTTGCAACAGTTAAAACCTTAAAGTTGGTTTGGTTATGGATCAGTCTTGTCTAAGTAAATCATTTACATGTCTAAAAACAGAGTTGTTTATTTTCCGGCAGGTGGCTCCGGCGGAGCTTGAAGCTATTCTACTCACTCATCCATCAGTTGAAGACGTAGCCGTCGTGCCGTGAGTATATATATTGCCTTCTAATTATTAAAAATTTGAAGAATGGTTAATTAATTAAAATAAATAATTTGGAATAAAATAATGAGCAAAGGTTACCGGACGAGGAAGCGGGAGAGATTCCGGTGGCTTGTGTTGTGATGAATCCAAAAGCGAAAGAGAAAGAAGAAGACATCCTTAGCTTTGTTGCGGCAAATGTGGCTCACTACAAGAAGATCAGAGCCGTCCATTTTGTGGATTCAATTCCCAAGTCTCTCTCTGGTAAAATCATGAGGAGGCTTCTCAGAGACAACATCCTCAGCATCAAGAAAACGCTATTCTAAGTGGTTGATTAACGGTTTGGTTATCCATTAATTAGTCGCTTAATTTAATCTTCTTTTATTAAGAATGTTTTACTATCAACGTTTTCAACGTTTCTGATGTTTAACGGAGTAGACAAAACTAATAACACACCAAGAACATTCTACCTAGTTTGTTAGACTAGCTCCAATTAATGTATCAATCTCTACCAGAAAATATAAAACGAGTCCGTAGAAGGGCAAATCTCCAAAATACCACATTTCTAAATTTATATCACAAAAATAACACTCAAAAACTAAAATGACCAAAATAGCACCTTTCTAAGTTTATCCTTTGAAAATTTTAATTTTTTTATTTTTCAAAATTTGAAATCTTATCCCAAAACTTCATTTCTCAACTCTAAACCCTAAACCCTAAACCCTAAACTCTAAATCCTAAACCCTAAATTCTAAACCCTAAACTCTAAAACCTAAACCCTAAACCCTAAACCCTAAACTCTAAACCCTAAACCCTAAACCCTAAATCCTAAACCCCACCCTTTAACTCTAAACCTTAAGTTTGTGACTTTTGATAAAACATTAAGTTCTATTTTTGTGACTTTTGACCTTGAGTGCTAGTTTGAGAACAAAAACTTGATTTAGTGCTATTTTTGTCTTTTTCTCTTCGTGGAAACCAATACAAAATTTAAAGAAAGATTAATCGAAATTTTATAGTATTCACAAATGTTCTTTAGAACCATGTGATAGATTAACGGTTTAGAAGTGAATAAAGATCAATAAAATCCATTCGTATAAACTACCTACGATAATTTCATGTGTTGTTTAATTATTTTCTTAGACTATTACAGAACAAAGACTCCACCAAATCCAAATCAGTACACAAACGTGTTCGTGACCAGCTTGTTTTCCTTGCACTCAATTTACAAATCATAAACCCATTTAATCGTTTTTTTTCTTTTACAGAAAGGCATTTAAGAACATAGAAAATAAGAAAACCAATTATGGCCGAACCACATGCAAAGTTGGCTAAACAAAATAAAATATGTTACAGCTCAAACGGAACCTCTCGGTTACCAATAAAAGACTATAGTAAACAAAATACAGCTCATCCAGCATTGTCTGTTTGATTTTTATAATCATCATTTCACGTTTAGTCCGTGGTAAGAATACATAAATAAATAAGCCATTAACAAAACAAAATTTGAAAACGAAAATTAGAAGCATCTTTCATCAATATAAAGGTTGACTTATAACATCGTGAACAATCAAAACATCTTACGATAAATTTATCCAAAATGATAAGAAGATTCACAACACAAATCATCAAATCATCACCAATGGTGAAGAAAGCAGTACTGATTGGGATCAACTACCCAGGAACCGAGGGAGAGTTACGTGGCTGCGTCAATGACGTCAAGCGAATGCACAGATGCCTCGTTGACCGGTTCGGATTCTCAGAGGAAAACATCACCGAGCTGATTGATACCGACAAGTCCAAGATCCAACCCACTGGTAAGAACATACGACAGGCATTGTCGGAGCTTGTGGGATCGGCTAACCCTGGAGATGTGCTCTTCGTACACTACAGTGGACACGGTGTGAGGCTGCCTCCGGAGACTGGTGAAGACGATGATACTGGTTTCGATGAGTGTATTGTTCCCTGTGATATGAACAACATCACTGGTACGTAGTTTTCTAATGTTGTTTTTTATCTTTGGTCAGAGAACACAAACCAACTAAAATGTTTTTTTTTTTTCAGATGATGAAATCAGGGAGATTGTTGATAAAGTGCCTGAAGACTGCTCCATTACAATCGTCTCGGACTCTTGTCATAGTGGTGGTCTCATTGACGCAACCAAGGAGCAGATAGGAGAGAGCACCAAGAAGGCGGGGAAAGCAGTAAAGACTACTGAGGAGATTGAACAAGAAGAGAGGAGGAACGGAGTCCATGTGGTAAACAGATCTCTGTCTCTGGAGAGTATGATCAATATGCTAAAGCAAGAAACAGGAAAGGATGATATAGAGGTGGGGAGTATCAGGAGGTCTCTTCTCCATGCGTTTGGAGAAGATGCATCTCCAAAAGTGCAGGAAACTGAAGGCCTCAAGGCGGTGACGAAGAAACAAGTGGTGAGAAAGAAAGACAAGGGCATTTTGCTTAGTGGATGTCAGACTGATCAGACTTCAGGAGATGTACGCACCAAGGGACAAGCCTATGGAGCATTCAGCGATGCAATACAGATAATACTTGATGAGACAAAAGGAAAGAAGATCACAAACAAAGAACTGGTTTTAGGTGTGAGAGAGCTTCTTGAGTATGAATGTTATCCTCAACAACCGGGGCTGTATTGCAGTGATAGTAATGCTGATGCTCCATTCATATGCTGAAAATGAATTTTCAGATTTAGTTTCTTTAAAGTGTTTTGGAGTTTGTTGTTGAATGAAGTTTGTGTGTTGTGTTTTTCATTACAAATAAATAATTCATTTTAATATAATCTCTTTCATCAGCCAATTTTTCAATCAATTCATCTTTCTCTGGCTGCAATAAGTACCCAAAACACAAGGACATGTCCAACTGAGCTGACACAAACTAAGCTCAAGAAAGAGTGAGAAGCCACAACATCCAAAACATGGTGGTTCGCATCTCCAAACCTATTTTTATTTTTACCTCTATAATAGTATTTACAAGTAAAATTGCTCTAACTACACTTTCTCTAATAAAAATTGCTATTTAGAAAGAAATTGCATTTTTTTTTTTTACCATATATTTAGAGGTTGCTATTTTTTTTTTCCAGCAAACATCTATTCTATTACTCAAACTTGAGGTGGTCTGGGCCTGACCGGAATAGAACAACCAATAAAACATAAAGATCTATGAAAAGAACGTGCATTCCTAACTAGTGAATCTGCAATCTCATTTTGCGTCCTTGAGAAGTAGCTGATCTTGAAGTCCGAAAAACACAACCGAAGAGTTTCACTACAAGAAAACTGCGCGATACCGATGGACAAATCCGTCATAATCTCGTCGGGAAAGCCGCATACCGATGGAATACCGACGAAAAATGTCCGTCGGTATCATCTCGTCGGTATGCTGATATTCGTCGGAAATTTGTCGGTAAATACCGAGAAACATATTTCGTCGGCAAATACCGACGAACGTATTCCGTCGGTTTTTTTCTAAAATTTCCGACGCTGCATATCCGTCGGTATTTATAGAGAATACCGACGAAGAGAATTCGTCGGAAATTTCAGAAAATACCGACAAAGGGTGTTCATCGGAATATTCAGAAAATACCGACGAAAAAGTCCGTCGGTAACTGAAAATAAAACCGACGACTTTATTCCGTCGGAATTTCATGAAAATACCGATGGATCTTATTCGTCGGAAAAATGTAGAAATTCCGACGGATAACTCTATCCGTCGGTATTCCTTTTTTAATTAAAGAAAACAATTTTTATAATTCTTAATTTAATTTCAGGAAAAAATTGATAATTTAGAATTTAAAAACATTATAGATATATAAATTCAACATTATTATACATTAAAGTTATAAAAAGTTTTTGAAAATTAAAAAACAACTAAAAGTCTTCACCGAATCGGGTCCTAAACTTCTGCAACAAGGTCTGGGTGAGAACATTGTTTTCCTCCATAGTCGTTCGGTTTTGCTGCAGCTCAACCCGGATTTCAGCATTGTCCTTCTTCAGAAACTCAATCACCGTATCCTTGGTCTAAATCTGCTCCATAAGCTCATCAACGAGTGGATAGTGAGCTGAAGAAGAAGAAGAAGCCCCTCCGGTCGAACGAGCCAATCCAACATAACGGCCCTTTTTCTTTGGAACAGCCTGAATGAGAAATAACAAATACATATCACACACATACGCACGCACACACACATATCACACATACATAGCAAAAAGAAATTAGAATGTACCTCGAGAACAAGGTTGTTGAGTTGCTCTACGGTTAAGGAGTTGGAAGATGCAGAATCGCCTTCTTCACACATAGAAGCTTGAGTCGCGAGGAGATCCACTTTTCGATTTTCCACAACCTGGATTACGCCCTTAATAAGTCCATCCTGAATCTCCCCAGTCTTCTTGTTGGTATAGGCGTTCTTCATCAGGGTAAAATCATCTACGGGAACTCCACCGTTTTCCTTCATCTAAAAACAATATATTTAGTATCACATATTTAAAAATGAATAAGAAAATCAGATTAGAAACTTACTAGCTGAAGTGCTCGGGTCTGTAAACTTGTTGCCCCTAAGTTGTGGACAAACATCCCTTTCCCGCCACGCCCGCTACACCGATTTTGCGAGTTGATTGTCGACAAAGACTTTGTCTCATCTTTCGTCCAATGAGCACACAAATCCCGCCAAACGTCTGGGTTGATGTGCTTCGGGACCTCGCCAACATCGAATTTTTGCTTCCACTCATTGATCCGCTTGGTGTAGTGCGAAGCTGCTTTGCGGCGGAAAACAATTTTCACTTGTTCTGTAATCCCTGATTCCCAAGTGAACTCTTGCTGCAAAATAAATACAAATTTTTTTTTAGAAAGTTACAATTGTAGAAATTTTTTTTATAATATTAAAAATTGACAACGTATACCGCAAATTGCCGAAACCAAATTTCTTGATCTTCGTCAGGCATGTCATAGAAAGTTGGATAACCACGCTTTAGCATCGTGTACTCCATCCTAAGAAGGCTGTTGGTGATACCATTGCCAGACAAATCAAACCTACGAAATAAAACCAAACACAATTAAATGTAAAAGATGAATATAAAATGAAAGAACCTTTTAAAACAAATACTTACCAAGTGGTGTTTGGGACAATAAGATAATTTGGATCAAGGCGCTGAAGCGATTCTCGGCCAGGTTGCCTAACTAACTCCGCAACAGTCATCGTAGTAGGCAATCCTCCTCCTCTTGAACTTTGAGAAGGGCCGGAAGCTACAGAAGGGGGGGTGCGGGCTGCTAGAGGGGTGGGGGCTGCTGGAGGAGTGGTAGCTGCAACTGGGCTACTAGCGGGTGACGTACTCTGAGTACTCTGAGTGACTGAAGAAGTACCCCGGCGAGAACGACGTCTAAGTATAAGAGGAGGTGGTTCATCCCTACAAAAAAAACATTAGTAAGCTTTTTTATTATTTAGAAACGTTTTATAATTAAAATATTTTTATAATAATTAAAATGTGTTTTATAATTTATTTAACGAATTTTTATAATGAAAAAAATATTTTTTATACCATATGCTGATTTTTTTATAAATAAAAACGATTTTTATATAATTAAAAACATTTTATTAAAAAAAAACTTTATAACTTCAATAACTTCAAAATCTATAACTTCAATCACACAAATCCTAAATCAAAACTTCAATCCCGGCCCTAAACTAACTCCCAAATCCCTAATCAATCTCAAAATCACATAAACCCTAAAACTAACATTGTAACCTTTAAAATCCCATGAGCAAAGTTAAAGGAATTGAAAATCTTACATGACTGGGTGAAAGAGGAGGTCGAATTTGGGGGATTTAGCCGGAAATCGCGAGGGAGGAGGAGGGAATCGCCGGAAATCGCGAGGGAGGAGGAGGGGTTGGGCGGAGAGAGAGAAAAAAGGGGAAAAAATGAGGAAAAAGAAGAGATTTTCTCTTATGTATTCATTTAACAAACTGACGGATTACCGACGGGTTTTTTCCGTCGGTATTTAATATACCCGTCGGAAATCCGTCGGTTTTTTAATATTGGCGGTTCGCTGAAACTTTGCGCGGTACAGCTTCACCTGGGTAATTTTCTAAATACCGACGACCATTTCCGTCTGTTCTTCGTCGGTATAGTTAATTCCGTCGGTTATTTGTCGGAATATTCCGACGAGATACCGACGGATTACGGTTTAGAGTTTACACAGGGTGTCGAAATTATTTATATTTGTTATACGACTTTCTAAAACCGATATATTATGTTATATAATCATAAAACATTCTAAAAAAATGTTATAAATTTATTTGAGTGTTACAACTTCTGAGAACTGGCACAAGCCAACTTAAAAGTGTATGATGTTGTTCGAACGGTTTTGATTGAATGATTATATATATGTCATGTTCAAAGTTTTAAAACTGTGAGAATACAATGGGTAGATTTGTTGTCTGATGTTATATATGATATTTAATACAACTGTAAAAAAAACATACCTGTAAGAAACCGAAACTCTAAATTGATAATGTCCGTCGGTATTCCGTCGGTATTTACCGACGCATTTCCGACGAACCCTTAGAATTTGAGGGTTTTGTCGGAAATGCGTCGGTAAATACCGACGGAATACCGACGAATCCCTAGAATTTGAGGGGTTCGTCGGTATTCCGTCGGTATTTACCGACGCATTTCCGACAAAACCCTCAAATTCTAAGGGTTCGTCGGAAATGCGTCGGTAAATACCGACGGAATACCGACGGACATTATCAATTTAGAGTTTCAGTTTGATTTTTGTTTTACAAATCTCACCATTGTATTCTCACAGTTTTAAAACTTTGAACATGACATATATATAACCATTCAATCAAAACCGTATATAATCAATCAATCAAAACCGTTAGATTTTTAAATCAACAAATCTAATTTATTTTTTTTTAATTTTAAAGTATACAACGTTTCAAACCCATAATTTGTTTTTAGAAGAAATCTACAATGTTTAAAAGTAATTTGCATATACATTCATAAAAGAGTATCTACTCTGCATCTGAGGAATTATCTGATGATGAACATGATGAATCTGAATCGTCTTCGTCAAACTCTCCAATCTCGCCGTCCTCTTCGGTTAATTGTTGTTGTAGTGGATCAAATACTCCTTGTACTCGGCTTCTGAGATTTATTGACATGACAACGATCCAAGGATCGTTCCTTTGCCTAATCCGCGGATAACGAATATAGCAAACCTGAAAAATTATAAATTATATAAGTCGAAGTAATTATATATGATTACTTCCGATGGAAAATATATTTCAACATACATACCTGGTCAGCTTGTGAAGCAAGAATGAATGGATCGTAAAAATCCAGTCGTCGTCGCGAATGTACAGATGTAACACCGAATGCGTCAGTGCTTACTCCGCGACCAACAACGTTGTCGTACCACTCACAGTTGAAGACAATACATCTCATGCCAATCATTCCCGGGTACTGAATTTCCAAAATCTCGCGTACGTTACCGTAGTACACATCGTCTCCGGATGACGAAGAAACCCCACAATCAACTGTTCTCCTTACAGTATTTTCCTTAAGAACTCTGAATGCATATCCTCGAGTGCAATATCTCGGATATGACTTCGCAACAAACTTTGGACCACAAACTATCTCACGTAACCAATCTTTAGGTGGGTGCCCAGTAGCTAAACAATGGCTTACCTATAAAAACAAAAAAAATGTTTTCTTTCATTAAAAGATAATAAGTAAAATGATTAGTTACCACTAATTACTGAGTAGACACTTACATAATCAGAAAGCCATGTTGCAAAGTTGTTTTGCTTGAGTTGTTCGAGTTGTTCTTCGGTCGCATCCGGGTACTTTAAGCGCATCTCTGCCAAGTAAATACTGTAAAAAACACAAAATGTTAGATATGTGTCAAAAATATTGCAAATAATTCATAGTTTTAAATCTATGTACCTCTCATATTCAAGAATGTCTTCGCAGTTTGTAAGCAAATATGTGTGCAAATGAGCATGCTCAGCCACTGTAAGTATCCGGTCCGTTGACTTTCCACTATGTCGTCCAATTTGTGTAAACATGTTTGGCACATAAACATAATAAGTTGCCCTTTCACCTCTATCATCATGCCGTGCAGGTCTTCGACTTTTTGTTCGAACTTCTGATGGAAAGTAGTATTCAGCAAAGTTTGAGGTTTCCTCATTGATGCACTGAAACACTATTGATCCCTCCACCTTGCTTAAATTCTTGACCTTCTTCTTCAGATGAAACATAAACCGTTCGTACAAATACATCCACCTGTACTGCACGGGACCACCGAGTGCCGCTTCTCTCGCAAGATGAATAGCAAGATGCTCCATAACATCAAAAAATGATGGAGGAAATATCTTCTCGAGGTTGCAAAGGATCACCGGTATTTTAACTTCCAAATTGCGAATACCATCTGATGTGAGTGATCTCGAGCATAAATCACGGAAGAAAGCACTTATCCCTACATACACGAAGAAAACAAATTCCATAAGCATATATATATATATAAGCATTAAAAAATAATATGACAATTAATTTAACTATGTTAAATTTTAAAGTACCTGCGATTGCTTCGTGGACATTTCGTGGCAATAGTGCGGAAAACGCAAAAGGAAGGAGGCGCTGCATCATTACATGACAATCATGGCTCTTCAAGCCAGTAAACTTCCCTTCACTTTTGTCAACACAATTACGCAAACTTGATGCATAACCGTCTGGAAATTTAACACTGTGTGTTATCCAATCAAAAAACTCTTCTTTTGCAGTTGCATCCAGTCGATATATGGGAATAGGACCTTTACCGTGCTCATCAACATGAAGTTCGGGACGAGCACAAATATCAACCAAATCCAGTCTTGACTTCAAGTTATCCTTCGTCTTGCCTTGGACATCAAGGATGGTGTTCATCAAATTGTCGAAAAAGTTCTTCTCAATATGCATGACATCTAAACAGTGCCGCAACAAATGAGTCTCCCAATAGGGCAAATCCCAGAAGATACTTTTCTTATGCCAATTATGATTTTCCCCTACACCATAAATCGGTTCATGTCCGTTTCCACCCACGTCTGGCGTTCTATCTGCACCAAAATCTCTTAATTGTTCCTTCAACTTTTTGCCACTTACTTCTTCAGGTGGACTGTCAAACACCCTCTTGTTCTTTGTAAACAATGTCTTACTCTTACGATATGGATGATCGTGTGGTAGAAATCTCCTGTGACAGTCAAACCAACACGTTTTCCGACCATTTTTTAGTTGGAAAGCATCTGTGTTGTCTTGGCAATAAGGACATGATAGCCTCCCATGCGTGGTCCATCCAGATAACATACCATATGCTGGAAAATCACTTATTGTCCACATAAGTACTGCTCGCATCTGAAAATTCTCTTTCCGCGAAACATCGTATGTATGAACACCGTGCTCCCATAATAATTGCAGCTCATATATCAATGGCTGAAGAAACACATCCAGTGATCTCTTAGGATGATCTGGCCCGGGAACGAGAATTGAGAGGAACAAAAACTCCCGTCGCATACACAAATGTGGTGGTAAGTTGTAAGGTGTCAAGATTACCGGCCACAATGAATATTGTCTTCCATGCTTTCCAAATGGGCTGAAACCATCTGTGCATAATGCAAGATACACATTTCTTACCTCAGATGCAAATTCTGGATATGTTGATTGAAAATGCTTCCACGCCTCTGCATCGGAAGGATGTGTTATCTCACCATTTGTTAAGTGCTCTGCATGCCATCTCATTGGTTCTGCTGTTCGTTCAGACTGATATAACCTCTTTAATCTTTCAGTCAACGGCAAATACCACATTCGTTTGTATGGCACCGGAACTCTTCCACTCGTATCCTGATAACGAGGTTTCTGACAGAATTTACAATTCTCCCTGTTCTCATCTGCTCTCCAGTAAATCATGCAGTTATCGATGCATACATCTATCACCTGATATGGTAAGCCAAGACCAGCGACCAATTTTTGAACCTCATAATATGAGCCAGGTGCAAGATTATCTTCAGGTAGAACATCTCTAACAAAATCTGCAATCGCATCCACACATTCTTCACCCAAATTATAGCCAGTCTTAAGCGTCATCAATCGACTTGCGGATGATAAAGGTGAATGCCCATCTTTACATCCTTGATACAATGGCTGCTTAGCTGCATCTAACATTTCAAAAAATCTTCTCGCTTCTAGATTGGGTTGTTCTCGTTCTCCTTCCTCTTCACATGGGAAATTTTTTAAATTGGGTTGTTCTTGTCTATCTCCTTCCTCTTCACCCGACGGTAAATTTTCTCCATATGCATCATATACCATCTGAACAGTCCCTACCCCAAAATCTATATTTGTGGTAGGTTCATCTAACCTATCGGCAATTTGAGGTTCGCTACTACTACCATACTCAAATCTTTCTCCATGAAGATACCAAATCTTATAACCACGTGTAAATCCTTTCAAATATAAATGACTCCATACTTCCATTTTTTTGACACGGATATTATTCTTACAAGTAGAACATGGACATAATAAATACTTACTTGTTCTTGCTTCCGGTTGACTTTGAACCACCCCCATGAATTCTTGAATACCACGTGCGTATTCCTCCTTAAGTAAATTTGTATTTGGATCCATATGAGGTTGATCTAACCAAGAACGAAAATTATAAGGAGTACCCATAATTTATATTGTTTTTTTGTGATTTGAATGAATGAAGGAGAGGTCGTATTTATAATGAATCTGGAAAACTTCCCGACGGAAAATATTCGTCGGTATTCCGTCGGGAATCATAACGGTTAAATTAACGTACAAAACCCGTCGGTGTTCCGTCGGTAATTTAAACAAATAACTAACGGCTACATAATTCGTCGGTATTTCGTCGGGAAGTGCAACGGCTGCAAATTCGTCGGTATTCCATCGGGAAGTGAAACGTCTGTTCAATCCGTCGGTATTCCGTCGGAATATACCGACGGAATTCTGACCGAATTCCAAAATTGTCGGTACTGCATCGGTATTTCGTCGGTATGTGTCAATTTTTTGCAACAGTCATATTTTTGTCAGTTTTTTTTCGGTTTTCTGTCGGTTTTCTGTCGGGATCGTATGACCAAATACCGACGAAAGTATTCTGTCAGGATTTTCCGACGCAGTTCCAACGAATTTGCCGAAATAGATTTCCGACAAGTTTTCGTCGGAATTCCGTTGGAAAATCCTGACCGATTTTTTTTCGGTCGGTTTTTCCGTCGGTATTGTCCGCGTTTTCTTGTAGTGTTTGAATGATTTCCAGCTCAGTTGAGAAGTTGAGCTAAGCTTGTGGCTCTTCTATCATTGCAATCAGTGATGCAGCGTGGTTCATCCTTTTCCTATTTAGTTTTGGTATTACTTTCCTTTAAACGTTAACTTTAAGAGATATGTTAGTTTTCCTTTATTTTAGGAGATTAGAATAAGACTTAAGGATATAATGTTAGATCATAATCCCTAAGGACTTAGGTCTTTTCTTATTGATATATATAGTGATCTCTAGGCTTTGTAAAGAGGCAATATTATCAATTTATAAAACAGAAGCTTTGCTTTTAATCCCTTGTTTACGGCTCGATCATTGGTGATCTCAACGCATTCAAGTTCGTAGATCTCTTGGGAATTTTCAGACTAAACAATTGCATCTACACCCTATCGGTTACTCTATCAGTTGGTATCAGAGCCAGCCGTTTAGATTTCTCAATCTAAACCTTGCGATCATGGCACCACGAAAACTTTCCGACGAACAACTCGAAGAAATTCGTCTTATGCTTGAGACGTTTACAGCCGGTCTACAAGCGGCCTTACAAACTTCTGTAACCACCGCCCTACAGACGGCGTTACATGAGAATTGCATCCAGCAAGCGGCTCAGGGAGCCAACCCACAGAATCAACGAAATCAACAGGAGGCTAGAGAGGAAGAATCAGATGATGAAGGTCTAGCTGAGAACGTGTTTGCTGAACACACCATCAATCAACAAGGACGGCGTGGTGATAACAATAACGACCACCGTAATGCGCATGGTGCTGAACACGACCAGCGACCAATTCAAAACCGTTGGGAGACCAGTTTTCGTTCCGAACTTCCTGAATTCCATGGTACCCTCAACCCGGAAGATTTTATCGATTGGGCAAACATAGTCGAGGAGATTATGGACTTTCATCAAGTTCCGGATGATGTTAGGGTCTTGCTCGTTGCAACTCGATTCAAAGGACGTGCGATGGCTTGGTGGCAACAACTCAAGGAATCACGACGTCAAGATAACAAACCTCGTATCAACACATGGGAGCGATTGACCAAACACATGCGACATGCCTTCCTACCATTCAACTATGAACGAACCTTGTATAACAAACTACAAAACTTGAGACAAGGAACGCGCACGGTTGATGAATATGCTACAGAATTCTTCTACATGACAGCGAGAATGACATCGGGTGAAACTGAGAAACAACTCATCTCACGCTTCACTGGAGGATTACGAGGCCAATTACAAGTCGCCTTGGCTCAATTCAATCCTACTTCTGTTTCGGAGGCTCATCAACGCGCCATCTCCATGGAAAGTCAACTTCGGCCGTCATGGAACTCAAACTCACGAACTCGCTTTAACCACTCAAGCGACAACGCAACAACCACACCAACCGATGGAGCCAGTGCACGAACAGAGCCTGCTAAAACAGGCCAGAACTCGGACACTATCGCCAACTCTCGGCCAGCTCGTACCAATGCCCTTCGCTGTTTCACTTGTGGAGAGCGAGGGCACATCCAAACTGCGTGCCCCAAACAAGTTAAACGTGGTCTGGTTATACAAGAAGGTGATGAGGAAGAACCAGTGTACGACAATTACGATACAGAGCATTATGAGACCACAGACGAATTACATGGTGATACGGGCCTCAGCTTAGTGCTTCGTCGCAACTGTCTCCTTCCCAGAGCACCACAAGAGTCGTGGCTACGTTCTAATCTGTTTCGATCTACCTGCACTATCAATGGCAAAGTATGCAAACTAATTATTGACTCGGGAAGTTTTTCTAATGTCATCTCCACCGATGCCATGAAGAAACTGGGTCTAGATATCAAACCACACCCGTCACCTTACACACTCACCTGGCTCAACAATGGTAATGAGATCAAAGTTTCCCAGCACGTGTCTCTCTCATTTTCCATTGGCCACTACAAGGATTCGACAACTTTTGATGTCGTTCCTATGGACGCGTGTCATATATTACTTGGACGACCGTGGCAGTTTGACCGTGATGCAGTCCATCGGGGAAAAGCAAACACGTACAGCTTCGTGTTCGGGGATCGCACAATCACTTTGCTTCCCTCAAAGGAGCAACCGGAACCAAGCACTCGTACTAAGCAAGAGTCTTCACCCGTTGCCTCCACTCAAACTCTGTTAACCATTCCTAAAGCAGAACTCGAGGAGCATGTCAGCAACGGCGAGTTACTTTGGGCACTTGTTGCTTCACCAGCGTCGACAATACCATCCTTCACAACGCCTCCACTACTCGACGATGTGCTTCATAAATTCAGTGACGTCTTCCCTGATGAACTCCCCAGCGATTTGCCACCACTGAGAGACATTCAACATCACATTGACTTAGTGCCTAACGCAGTGCTTCCTAATAGGCCGCTCTATCGTATGAGTCCGCAGGAACATGACGAACTTAGACGCCAAGTAGAAGAACTTCTCGCTAAAGGTCACGTAAAAGAGAGCTTGAGTGCAGCAGCTGTCCCAGCATTGCTTATTCCTAAAAAAGACGGTATGTGGCGTATGTGTGTTGATAGTCGTGCAATTAACAAAATAACAGTACGCTATCGTTTTCCTATACCGCGTTTAGATGACCTTTAGGATCAAATCGGACGCGCCACCCTGTTCACTAAACTCGACCTTAAAATGGGATACCATCAAATAAGGATTCGACCAGGTGATGAATGGAAGACAGCGTTCAAAACTCGGGAGGGACTTTTTGAATGGACTGTTATGCCGTTTGGGTTATCGAATGCTCTGAGCACCTTTATGCGAGTTATGAATCAAGCCCTACGACCATTCATTGGCAAGTTTGTCGTTGTTTACTTTGACGACATATTAATCTTCAGCAACGATATCACAAGCCACTTGGCTCATCTACACGACGTTCTAAGTGTTCTCTGACGCGAAAAACTTTATGCAGCTCGTCACAAATGCATTTTTGCTGTCGATCATGTTCTTTTCCTAGGCTATATCGTCTCTAGTCAAGGACTTAGGGTCGATCCAGAAAAGGTCGAAGCAATCAAATCCTGGCCAACTCCTCGTACGATCAGTGAGGTTTGTAGCTTTCATGGTTTGGCTTCATTCTATTGACGGTTTGTTCCCCACTAACGGACTGCATGAAAGGTGTGTCTTTCTCATAGACTCCCGAAGCCAATGCCGCGTTCGAAGAGCTAAAGAACCGGCTGGTGTCGGCTCAAATTCTAGCTCTCCCTGACTTTACTCAAGTATTTGAGTTACATTCTGATGCTTGTAAACTCGGCATAGGCGCTGTTCTCAGTCAACGTGGCCGACCAGTGGTGTTTTACAGTGAAAAAATCGCGGGATCTCGTGCTCGTTATAGTACTTATGATGTGGAGTTTTATGCCATCGTCCAAGCTATAAAACATTGGCGACATTATCTCTACCATCAGGATTTCATACTTTATACAGATCATGATGCTTTGAAACATCTCGGTAGCCAAGACAAGATTTCTTCTCGTCATGCATCTTGGGTTGCTTTCCTTCAGCAGTTTACGTTCGTGATCAAACACCAATCTGGTAAGACAAACAAGGTCGCCGATGCCCTGAGTCGAAGACATTCCCTCGTTGCCATGCTACATGTCTCCGTCCCTGGCTTCTCGGTTTTACCAGACCTGTACGAGACAGATCCTTATTTTGGGTCTGTCTGGGCGTCTCTACATAATGGTGCTCGGTCAGAGTTTGTGCTCCATGACGGCTATATCTTTCATGGTCCCCGTCTATGCATTCCCGAGAGTAGTCTTCGGTTACAACTCATCAGAGAATTGCATGAAGAAGGTCATGCAGGAAGAGATCGTACTCTTCAATTGGTTTCGGATGCTTACTTTTGGCCTTCTTTGCGAAGGGATGTTGGTATATTTGTTCAAAGGTGTGTGGTGTGTCAACAATCTAAAGGCCATGCGACCAACAGTGGTCTTTACCTTCCCCTTCCGATTCCTACTCAGCCATGGACAGACATTAGTATGGACTTTGTGTTGGGTCTTCCCCGTACTCAACGTGGGAATGATTCGATTTTTGTGGTCGTGGATCATTTTTCTAAAATGGCGCATTTTATGCCGTGCAAAAAGACTACTGACACGGTCCAGGTTGCAGGACTATTCTTTCGTGAGATTTATCGTTTACATGGACTTCCTTTGTCAATTGTGTCGGATAGAGACTCGCGCTTCCTGAGTCACTTCTGGAGATCTCTGTGGCGTCTCTTGCGTACTAGCCTCGACATGAGCTCTGCTTATCATCCACAGTCTGATGGCCAGACCGAAGTTACTAATCGAACACTTGGAGACATGCTTCGCTGTTTGGTGATGGATAACATTTGGTCGTGGGATTCCATTTTGTGCAAAGTAGAATTTGCTCATAATCATGCTGTCAACCGTAGCACTCGCTTCAGTCCTTTCCGCATTGTTTATGGCATCGTGCCGCGTGGGCCATCTGATCTTGGCCTTGCTCCTGACACAACTCGGGACCATGGGGAGGCGATTGATTTTGTGGCTACAGTTACGGACATTCACGCTCAAGTTCATGATAATTTACAATTGTCTTCGGCAAAGTACAAGGTTGATGCAGATCGTCATCGTCGCAATGTGCAGTTCAAGGCTGGCGATCGTGTGTGGGCAGTCCTTACTCGTGAACGTTTTTCACCTGGCGAATACAACAAGTTGAAGTCTCGTAAAGTGGGTCCTTTAACGGTGCTTGAGAAGATCAACGATAACGCTTACCGCCTTCAACTACCTCCTTCAGCTTGTTATTCAGATGTATTCAATGTCAAACATCTCATCCCTTTTGTGGCAAAGGATGAAACTGAAGATCCGAGGTCAGATCTTTCTCTACCCCGGGTGACCTGATGCAGCGTGGTTCATCCTTTTCCTATTTAGTTTTGGTGTTACTTTCCTTTAAACATTATCTTTAAGAGATATGTTAGTTTTCCTTTATTTTAGGAGATTAGAATAAGACTTAAGGATATAATGTTAGATCATAATCCCTAAGGACTTAGGTCTTTTCTTATTGATATATATAGTGATCTCTAGGCTTTGTAAAGAGGCAATATTATCAATTTATAAAACAGAAGCTTTGCTTTTAATCCCTTGTTTACGGCTAGATCATTGGTGATCTCAACACATTCAAGTTCGTAGATCTCTTGGGAATTCTTAGACTAAACAATTGCATCTACACCCTATCGGTTACTCTATCAATCAGGTTCTTGCAATCTGTCCCAAATCTCTGACATATCGAGTGTTGTATCATATTTTCCATTGCCCATTTTAGCACTTCCAGTTCTGAGTGTAACGCTGTCTCACACCTCCTTAAGTTCTTTGTCCCCATAAGTTGGATCTTCTCCATGCTATCCTTTCAGACCCATCTCATTCCACTAAACTGAGCTGTGGAGGTCCATGAACCATCCACCGTACAAATATTGCCCAAGTTTAAAGCATGTGTTTCTTCAGCAAGTTGTCCTTGTGGAGGAACAGGTATAGTTTCCCTCGCATTATACCAAGCTTGGCATTCACTCTCTACATACCTGACTAGTTCCAATGGGTCTCTGTCTATGCCTCTGAACAATTTATCATTTATGGCTTTCCAGATGTATCAAATTATCAAAGGATAAGGATCTCTATCTTCTTCTGGTTTCATAATATTATTCTTCCTCCAAAAAAGGTAGTTTATATTACAGGAAAAGTTTGAGAGCTCGACGGTGTTGATGATAATGCCCATGCTTGTAAGATCGGTAGGTATTCAAAGATCGCAAGGACATTAGAGCATATTTCACTTTTGTTATAGATTTCATATAACTCAGACGTAAGAATATCAAAATACATCGGGGATTGTCTAAAAAAACAACCGACCTAATCCACAATGAGGCCAGTACACAGAACTCACACACACATTTCTATGAACAGTTCTTTTATTAAAGAACAACCTCCACCAAAACCAAATCAATAGCAACGACACAAACCGATCTAACATATCCCTAGAGCAATCAAACCGTATAACCATTCAGATTACTCTTTTACTTAGAATCTCTTGACCTTTTCACCATTCACCAAGGGATTAGCTTTGGTAATCGCATCTCTTCCTTGTCCTCTGAAATCGAACTCGCATTCGTAATTCTCGGGATATCTATGGTCTCCGCAGAATGTACTCCCACACTTGCACTTAAACCCCATCAAGCCCACTTTCTTGTTACAGCTCAAGCACCTCCTCGTCTTGGCACTAGTCTGCGGAGCCGTTTCACTGCTCTTTGATGATGATGACGACGCAAGAGCAGATTCAAGGGAGGTTTCGGGTTCGAAGGAGGCTTCTTGGGTGACTCTGAGGTCGTGATAGCATTTGGAGCAGAGGTTCATGCTAGCAGCTGTTCCGAAGAATCCGCAGCCATTGAGGCAGAGCTTTGGCTCAGACTGGGAGAAGCTTGTACTCTCGTTTTGCTCGGAACCCATTTTTTAAATTATTCTGCAACACCATTAAAACTTTGAATTGAAGAAGAGATAATAAGTTGACCCACAGAAAAAGAAGATTAGCCTTTGAATTAGGGGTTTTGGCATAGAAACAGAATCAGAAGAAACTTTACCCGATCGAAATCTCGGCCGCCGGAAAATATGGAATTTTGTAATTGACTTGATTTGGAAAATATGAAGAAGGAGATATCTTCAAGGTTGTCTATCATCCAAGTTCACTAAAAAATAAATATTTTTTTACTATTCCAGGTTCACTAAAAATAAATTGAAATAAAACTTTAACTCTATTTTGGAATAACTTCGAAAAAAAATATATATACTGGATATGCTATTGTAAGCAATGACTGTAATGTTTCGGTGAACCTTTTGGATAAATTTAGTTCGGAAAGACGTTTATAATTCTTTTGATCAGTTGAGAACTCAAGACAAATGAAAAGAGTACACAAATCCACTAGATCTTTATTGAATATATTCACAGAACATAGGTGAAGGAAAAGAAAATTGTAAACAAACAATTTTTGGATCTGCATTCAGAATTTAGAATATATATTTTTTTATGGCCACTCAGTAAACAGTAGCTTCCCAAACGGTGGTTCCATCACAAGAACAAAGCTTTCTGCAACTCTCTCCTACTTCTCCGCTTCTAGCAACAACAGCAGCAGTAATCCCCTGTAACGACCTATCCTCTGTTTCATAAACCACAACAGCTCGTCCAATCAGATCCGTTACCTTCATCTTCTCTTTCGTTACCGTATATAACGCTTCTCCATTTTGGTCTGCCTCCAACGTTCCTAGGTCGCCTGGTAGCTATATATATATAACAAACATGGCAAATTTTATATCATCAATCAATTATTTTATTTTAAATTGTCCCCGGTTTGGATTGGTTCGGTTCAAACCTGTGTGGCGGTTTGATCATCTTGTAAAGGATTGTATATATTCCCTGTAGAAGCTGCTCCTTTTGTGAGATCTCCATACTCATTGATACACCAACTGTGTTTTCCTGGAGACAACCCGCCAAAACTGGCTTCAATTCTTACGATTTCCATGGAAATTTGAACGAATCGAACCACCCCGAAGATGTTTGGGCCTTTGAATTCTGATACTGCAGTAGCTGAAACTAAAAAAAAAATGCAATCCAACCAAACCAATGTTATATGGTAAACCGAGTAATTATTGATAAGAAGATGTCTAAAAGCACAAACCTTGAGGAACACACGCCATGGGAGACCTAGCAAAGATTCTCGTATAACCCCAACGAAGTCTAGGCGAAGATCGGTGAGAAGATGGAAAGGGGAATGTCTGAGGTTTGGTAGAGGAGAAAGAATGGAGTGAAATCTCGGTCGGAGTCGCAGATGCAGCTCGTGGGATCGTTGCCACTGACCTCAGAAATGACATCATTGCCTTGTGTTCAGAGCTCGTACTTATATTTGTATTACGTTATGTTAGTACATCTTATGTAACCAATCATCAAGTTAGTACAGAAGTTGATAGTACGAAAGGACACTACACTTTTTGTAACTACTAAAATGAGAAGTACAATGGTTCTAATTGGTGTCAAGTTACGCTGATAGTACAGATTTTTCATCTTTTTTTCGACTATTTTTCATCTTTTTATGTGACCAATCGTAGAGTTTAGTACAAAATTTTAGTACAAATTAAGAAGATTACTCAAAAAGGACAGATTTTTCATCTTTTTTTAGACTATTTTTCATCTTTTTATGTGACCAATCGTAGAGTTTAGTACAAAATTTTAGTACAAATTAAGAAGATTACCCAAAAAGGAACTACGAGAATAGGCAGTACAAATAACGGTACAAAAGAAAGTGGATATAGGTAACAAATGGTGATGTAGTACAGATCTATAGATTGTACGAAATACAGCAGAATAAAACAAATGGTACAGAGAGTCAGAGACTAGAGACCAATAATAGTAATACAAAATGATGGTACAAATATGAGCATTATATGAGCATTATAACCAAAAAAAAATCATTTAGAACAAAAATTTCAATAAAAAAATCATAAATTAGTACCTAATTTGCATGATTAAATTAAATTTTCTGGTAATAATATACATTTCAACCCAAAATTAAAATTACCAACACACTTAACTAATAAGAAGTATAGTAAAAAAAAAATATATCACACTAGAATAAAAATAGAGATTTTTTTATTTTAGAAACTGATAACAATAATTTTGTTGCGAAATATCTAAAATTATTAGATACATCACATAAGAACATAAACTAAAATACAAAGAAACGTAACTAATATGAAAAATACAAAGTAAAAATCCACCCATAACATATCAGCATTTTTCGAAACAATTAATAATAATTTGTTATTTAACTCTAACAAATATACAGATGATTAAAAATATCGCATGTAACACATCTCTATAACACGGCTCTGGTTATAACATGTGTTCGGAAACTGCTAGACGTAACGCATGCGGGCAGGACCTAGCGTCGAATCACAAATCGGAGATAATGCAGCAGATTAATCAGCACTTTATTTTGGTTATCTATAATATATTTTAGTTAATATTCCGTAAAGTAGTCATGGCATAGCGGTTCGCGTCCTTTAGTTGAACCAAACATCCCGAGTTTGATGCCCGTAGAGTCTATTTTGACTCTCTTTTACATTTTTTTCTTTAATGAAGGATAAGAATGTCATTTACCATTCGTTTTCCCCTTTGGTATTTCTGTTTTTCTGCAACTGAAACGCGACGGCTGTGTAAATTTACGTTTCTAGAAGCTTCAATCATTGGGTTTACATTTTTTTTTCTCAATCTTCGTAGATATTCGGGGAGATAAATCGATTTATAACTTGAATTCATTAAAAACTTAAAAAAATTCCAGATCTGATTTTCTAGCCGAATAGCTTCAATCCGCCACGCTTGGTCACCGTTGAACGTTTACTCGGCCGCTAAATCGGCTAGGGCTAGCGGCCAAGTTTTAGAACATGACTTAACATTGATTTAATTTGAGTTGCGGATCTAATTTATAGATAACTAAAAAATGGTACCAGTCATATATTAAGTTTGAAAGTGTTTAGTTGGGATGTAGATATCTTTTTAACTCTCAGACAATGGAAGATCGTGAAAAAAAATCTTGTAGCGGTTAATTACGGCGACAATTCTTAGATCATTCTTAGATTTTTCTGTTACCTCCACCTCAGTTTATACTTTGCATAGTTATTTTCTGATGATGATCACTTTTTCTAGGTGGCGCCAGTGCTCTGTGCAATTTAGGCTCTTGTTTATGCGGAATTTCGTGTTTACCACTTTCATAGTACCATTATTCATATTTACCACTGGTAAAAATACATTTTCAAATATATATTTTTCATTAACTGACAAAATAGTCTTATATCTTTGTTCTATATATATAATAAATAATTATTTAAATAAATAAAAATTAAATAAATTAAAATAAAATTTATTTTTTTTCGAATTATACTATTTCAAATTCAATTTTTTTTTTATTTTTTCTTACAAATTTCTTTTTGAAAATCGAAAATTATGTTTGAAACTATTTTTTTTTTAAAATATATATTTTTAAGTATTTATTTATATATTTATTAGAATCCTAAATTTCACATTCCAAAAACCTTATTCCACCCCTCAACTCTAAACCTTAAGTTTATCCTATGAGTATAAATGTCTTTTACCAATCATTAAAAATGGAGATAATAGTGGTTAGTGTAAACATGAAAAATAGTATGAATGTGGTATTTGTGATGGATAGTTTCATCATTTGCATAACTTTTTTGAAGAAATCCACACACCTCTTTTATTGATTTAAATATTTAATTGTAAGTGAAATATCTATTAAGAATTGATTGACCATCGCTCGCGCCGCTAGGGTTTGGCGACATGATTGGCGATTCTGAGATCTGGTTCTCCTCCACTTCCGACATGCCCTCCCCGGCTTTCTGAAACCTCTCTCCGGACTCCTGGTGCACAAGGGAGACTACACAACACTCCTTGTGCCCCCTGCTCTTCGCTCGTCAGATCTCACGATTCTCTCTCTCTGGCTTCTTTGCCAAGTAACGCAATATTCACGCAATATTCGCTTTCTGTTTTAAGGCAAGCCTCTCCTAAACCGACCATACCAAAACCCTAAGATCACTCTGCATCTATAAATCTGCCGCACCTCTCTCAAGCACACACCGCAACTCCCTAGGCCTTACAAATCTTAATCTTGATTTATTTTCTCTAGTTTCTACTAAGTTTTTCATTCCAACTCTCACTATGAGTCAATCGTCTCTGATCGTCCGTAAGGGAGGTCCCTCCAATGGTGATCGACGTCCTTTGAACTCTAAAGATGATATCATCCGTATTCCGGACTGTGATATCAATGACGCCAAGGAAAGATTTCGTCTCACTCTAATTGGGCGGGTCTTTCACGTTCGTGGGCGCAGTATCGACGCTCTAATCAACCTCCTCCCCCGCCCTCGTATCTGGAACGTAGAAGGAAGAGTCCGTGGACTCAACCTGGGGAACGGTCGGTTCCAGTTTGATTTCGACAATGAAGCGGACCTACATATGGTTTTAAACAAGCGTCCCTGCCACTTCAACCAATGGAGTTTCGCACTGGAACGTTGGGAACCTTTCACTAGTTAAACTTTTCCAAACACAATTCCCTTTTGGATAAGTGTAACAGGAGTCCCAGTTCATTTCTGGAATGATAAAACCTTCACGGAGATCTCTAATGCGCTTGGTAAGAAAATCTGCATTGATGCAA
Organism: Brassica napus; assembly: GCF_020379485.1. Classification (NCBI taxonomy): domain Eukaryota; kingdom Viridiplantae; phylum Streptophyta; class Magnoliopsida; order Brassicales; family Brassicaceae; genus Brassica; species Brassica napus. The sequence continues at coordinate 10,567,714 of NC_063452.1, forward strand.
AGAAAGCGAGAATTCAAGTCTCCATCGCAGCTGACAAGCCCCTGCAGTTTGAACGCCGAATAGGCTTCCCAAATGGAGATATTGGGAAAGTAACTCTTACATATGACGGTCTTCATCGCCACTGTTTTACCTGCAAGCTTATCTTCCATGATGAAAATATTTGCCCCCTCTTAACGCCAGAGGAAAGGGAGCACAAAAGAAAGCAAAGGCTGGATAGCCATGCTAACAATGATCAATCAAAACTCCCTATCTATGGCTCTCAAGGTTTTAACTCCAGGAACTCCCTGAAAAGACCCCGATCCCCTCTTAATGGGAAACACCACAGTCCTTCACCAACCTCAAGAAACAGAGAGCTTTACCAACATGAAAAACGAAGGAAGAGCATGGCCTCAGCCTTCTCAACTCGTGAGGCACGAGATCGCAAAAGCTCCAGTAGACAGGATAACAGGCAATCACACCAAGGTATAGAAGTATGGAGTCGACTAGAAATCCTAACCAGAAGGGGAGATGCCCAAAGAGGACCCAACTACGACCCCCCGTCCCGAAACACACACCGTAAGGATGCGCCGCGCCCCAACAACAACTCTACCCTTGAATGGCGTCCAAGACGCAACGTTGAGGACTCTAGGAACAAATCCAAAATTAACGGGGCGCCTCATCAAACTGAGTATGACCGTATGGAAAGGTCTCGCGATACTTTTGACTCCCAAAAGACAATATCTGACAACCGAGCATCCCTGGAATAAGGAGAACTTGCTGCGAATCGCATATCAGAAGCTGCAATTGCTAATGCAGAGGAAGAAAGGATCCGACGCCTCAAAGGCAAAGCTGTGGACATAGACGTACCCACGACTCAAACCAAGGCTACACGTTCAACACCTCTGGAACATCGAGGCACAAACCTGATCATTTCTGAGCAACCCTCGGAGACACCCCTGCCTACACGTCAAGCCCAAAGGTATGATCCATCTCCCATGGAACAAGGAGGTAAATTCCTAGAACTAGAGACTGGAATAGATCAGGATTTAATGGCGCCTCTAACTGATCTTGAGATAGCTGAGGTAGATAACTTAGTCCTTGAAACGGAACGCCTTGAGATGGCTGAGAATGAGATGGCTGAGAATACGATAGATGAGAATATGATCGATATTGATAATGATGATCTTCTTGGAGATTCTCCTGACCTTGATGCAGAAAAAATCGAGGCAATATCTCAACTCTCTCCAGCTAATGCTGAGTACAAGGAGTCAGCATCTATAGGACAGCACCTTGCACTCGCCAAGGCAACCGCAACATCCCAGGAACCCGCCCAAAAGAACTTGTCTGACGCTTACGTCCCAAAAGGCTTGCTCAAGAAAAAGGCCCCCGCTCCCCCGACATAAAAGGAGCGAATGCATCGAAGAAACTTCAGGCGCTCAACACCCGTGCTTCTCCAAAGAAGAAGGCATCAATGGGTAAAAGACAAACATCTTCTTCGACTATGGTCCCTCGCTTTGAGGTGTTTCCTTCTGCTTCACGCAAAAAATCTGTGTCCCTTTCAGGTTCGGTGGTGTCCAAGAAACCACCCAGTAAGAAGATATGAGTGCAATAGCTTGGAACTGTCAGGGCGCCGGAGCCTATCTGACAAAGCAACATCTCCGGGAACTGCATCGTTGTTTTCTTCCTCCTTTTCTTTTTCTCTCTGAGACAAAAAACAATTACTCTTTTCTTCAAGATTTTCAGTTTGAGTTTGGTTATAATAAATTGTTCACCGTGGAACCCGAGGGTAGAAGCGGTGGACTAGCACTTTTTTATTTTGATTCTTTTGATGTTACTATTCTGTTTTCCAATAATCGCATGATCGATATTGAAGCCACCATAGAAGGGCACAAGGTCTTTATTACTTTTGTATATGGTGATCCGGTCGTTGAGTACCGAGAAAATGTATGGGAACGCCTTACGCGTATGAGCTTAACAAGGTCAGGACCATGGCTGATGCTAGGAGACTTTAACGAGATAACCAGCAACCTGGAAAAGAAAGGAGGTAGGAGACGACCTGATTCCTCCTACCTACCCTTTTTGAACATGCTGGCAAATTGTGGGATGATCGACTTTCCCTACAACGGAAACCCCCTCTCCTGGGTCGGCAATAGAGCATCTGGAAAAGTTCAATGCAGGTTAGATCGAGCAGTAGGAAATGAAGACTGGCATCACTATTTCTCCCACTCAAATGTGGAGTATCTCCGCCTTTGGGGTAGCGATCATCGCCCCATCCTCACACGATTTCTGTCGGTGAAGAAACAAGGCAAGAGAGCTTTTAAATTCGATAAGAGATGGATTGGTAAAAATGGCTTTCGGGATTATATACTCCAGGGATGGAATGACCCAACGTTCTTCAGCAAGGACGACCTCCATGAACGAATAGCCCATTGCCGTAAATTCATCTCTCGTTGGAAGCACGACAACCCCTCCAACGCTGCAAAAAAGATAGAAGAAATCAAAAGCCAGCTAGAGCAAGCTCAAGTTGACGACGACTACTCACAAGATGCTATCTTAAGTTTAAAATGGAACCTCTGTACCGCTTTTAGAGATGAGGAGCTCTAATGGAAGCAAAAAAGTCGAGCTAATTGGCTGCGAGAAGGTGACCAGAATACTAAATTTTTCCATGCTACTACAAAGCAACGGAGGGCTAGAAACCGAGTGATAAAGCTTCGGAAGGCAAACGGCCTATGAGCGGAAACCAAAAAATATATCGAAGAAGTGGCAACAGGATACTTTCAAACGCTCTTCACCACCTCGGAGCCTTCCGACTTTGCTGAATCCCTCAAATACATTACCGGAAAAGTTACCCCGGCCATGAATGATGCTCTAACAAGAATTCCATCAGATGATGAGATCCGTAAAGCTGTGTTCGACATAAACCCTGACAAAGCCTCTGGCCCCGACGGAATGATAAGCCTCTTCTTCCAAAAGAATTGGGGTATCACGGCAGAAGTGGTAAGCCAAACGGTCAAAGATTTCTTTCAGCACAGCGTCCTAGATCCTCGCTTGAACCAGACGAATATTTGCCTCATTCCAAAGACTGAGCGCCCTAGCGAGATGTACGAATTCCGTCCAATCAGTCTATGCAATGTAAGCTACAAGATCATCTCCAAAATCATGAGTAAACGTCTAACGAGATGTCTGCCCAGCTTAATCTCGGAGACCCAATCAGCCTTTGTGGCTAGACGACTAATTATAGACAACATACTGGTAGCACACAAAGTGTTTCATGCCCTGAGAACGAACCTAAGTTGCAAAGCTAAATTCGTAGCAATCAAAACGGATATGAGCAAAGCCTTCGACAGAGTTGAATGGTCTTTTCTCGAAGCACTTCTACTCAAATTGGGCTTCTCGGCCATATGGGTATCTTGGGTAAAACTCTGCATCACCTCGGTATCTTATCAAGTACTCCTAAATGGAGAACCAAAGGGTAGTATTTCTCCTTCGAGAGGCATCAGGCAAGGCGATCCACTCTCCCCCTTTCTCTTCATCATCCTCACGGAAGCTCTCATCTCACAAATTCAGGGAGCTGAGAGGGAGGGCAGGATCATAGGTCTGAAGATTGCAAGAGGTAGCCCACCAATCTCGCACCTCTTGTTCGCAGATGATAGCCTTTTCTTCTGCAGAGCCGAAGTCTCGCAATGTACGGAGCTTATGAAGATCATCCATACATACGGTTGCTCCTCAGGACAGCAACTAAATGTAGATAAATCCTCAATTCTGTTCGGTAACAAGGTCCCACCTGACTTAAAAACAGAGATCAAGCAGGCCCTGGGTATTACAAAGGAAGGCGGCATGGGAGTCTACCTCGGCCTACCTGAGAAGATCTGTGGAAGCAAAAAACAGGCCTTTGCTTTCATCCAAGAACACTTACAGAATCGTATCAATTCCTGGTCTGCCAAATTGCTCTCCAAAGGTGGAAAAGAAGTCTTGATAAAGTTAGTCGCACAAGCTCTCCTGACCTACGTTATGTCATGCTTCCTCCTACCACAAGAGATCATTCGAAAGCTCAGCAGCGCGATATCTCGCATCTGGTGGAGCACAAAAAATTATAATCGCGGACTTCATTAGATTGCCTGGAAGAAAATTTGCACACCAGAAGATAAGGGAGGCTTAGGTTTCCGGGATTTCAAAAATTTTAATCTCGCATTACTTGCGAAGCAGCTCTGGAGACTCATACACTACCCAAACTCTCTCCTGGCACGTGTCCTCAAAGGAAGATATTATTGCCTCTCAAACCCGATAGAGGTCAACAAGGCGAGCAACCCCTCCTATGTCTGGAAAAGTCTCATGGCTGCTCAACCTCTACTGAAAGCTGGACTCCGTAAATCGATTGGAGCTGGGCAAAATACTTTAGTCTGGTCAGATCCATGGATCCCGACGATACCGGCACGACCAGCAATCCCGTGTGGCCCATCTTTCAACCCCTCCATGCGGGTAAGCGACCTTATTGATCCTAGCACAAACAAGTGGAAACACGATCTCTTAAGAGAACTGGTAGTTCCAGAAGACATTCCACACATTCAAAGTCTCAAATCGACGCTTTCTCCCCGGGCCATAAACTACTGTTGGAACCTCACCAAATCAGGGATGTACTCTGTAAAAACTGGATATGCTTTGGCCATGGAATCAATGGAGTACACGGAAGCGGCACAAGTTCTCGAACCCAGCATAACAACCTTACAAGCGAAAGTATGGACACTCAAGACTACCAAAAAGATTAAACACTTCATATGGCAAACGATCTCTAACTGTGTACCAGTATGTAGCTCGCTCTCCGATCGCCACTGTGGCACATATCGAGCATGTCCAAGATGCGGCGCAGAGGAAGAGACTCGCAACCATTTGCTCTTTGAGTGTCCACCCTCCGTCCAAGCCTGGGCCCTTGCGGACATACCGCATCCTCCGAGGCTATTCCCGAGCGACTCAATATATAGTAACCTGAACCATGTCCTATGGCGCGCAAAGGAATATGCGATCCCGGATACTATCAGTACGACTGTCGCATGGATAATATGGTACATATGGAAAGCTCGCAACGACAAGGCTTTCAACGGCAAGGACATCTCCCCGCTATAGACCATCCAAATTGCCCGAGCAGAAGCCGAAAGTTGGCGCACAGCTCAGATCATCGAACAACCCCAAGAAGGCGCAGACGGTAAAGCCCCCCCCCCCCCCCCGACCCTCCACCTCAAAACCCTGGTCCTAAATGCTTGATTAACGCCTCCTGGCACAAGGAAAATGATTTTTTTGGTGGGGGAATGGTCCTAACGACCGAGGATGGGATGACGACTTACGGTTCTTTTGCCATTAACCGAGTCTTAACCCCCTTACATGCAGAGTTCCAAAATCTACTGTGGGCCATGAAATCCTCCATTCAGTTAGACCATAGTTCCATGACCTTCAAGACAGACTGCCTCCAGCTAGTCAATCTCCTTGAAGAAGACGACGAAGACAAATGGCCATCCTTGTTGGCTGAATTTGATGAGTTTCATCTTATTCGTTCTATATTTACTTTTTGCTCCATATCTTTTACTCCTCGCTCTCTGAACTTCTGAGCCGATCGCCTTGCAAAAGGAGCTCGCTCTCGAGGTCTCTCTTTTTTCCATGTAAACACTCAGCTCCCAAGCTGGTTGGCTCATGAGGCCAACCTCTTGGTAGTCACTTAATAAAATATGGAGTTTTCGATGTAAAAAAAAGAAAGAATGTGGTATTTGTGGCAATTTCCCACTTTTCATTCATCTCTGTAGAGATTTTGACAAGTTTTTAAGCTTAAATATGAGCTTAAATATATAGGGTTCACATTTGTTTGGATCAGGTTTTCGAGTATATCTAAACCTTCTTTTTATTGGATCTGTTTAGATGTTTTTGATACAAATTTCTAATATAACATTAATTACATTTGGTTAATTTTGTAATGAAAAGAACATAGAATGCGGATCTTATCCTAATATATCATTAATTCATCATTACCTACAAATTTGTATGTGCAGTAATATCGATATGGGCATGCAACTAAGGGACCGCTTTAACAAAATGTCAGACCTAATCCTGACATTTAAAGTATTAAATACAAAACCTTGACTTCACTAACAATTATTGCAAACCATTTAATGGGTTTTTGAGTGTCCACGTTCTCGTCTGCAAAGATCGCCGTTACACCCCGTCACTCCCCTTATTATTGGGCGTTAAATTCATATATCAAATACAAAATATGTCTGAATCTCCTTTTCCCTACATTGACTAATCATGATAAATATTTAAATATAAACTAGATTTGATCCACGCGTCCGTGCAGATAATTTTTTTCATTTTATAAATATATTTGTTATATACAATAAAATAACAATCTCAAATAATCAAATAAAAAACTTCCTACAAAATATGTTTTTTCTTTAATTTATACATTTTGCATATAATACATTTTTAAAATTTAATATTTTTTAAGATAATTTTTGTTTACATGTTGCGTTTAGAAAACATACTTTAACATATATCATTTTAGTATTATATGAGATTTATAAGTAAAAACAATGGCCAAACAAAATAAACGTTATCCCAGATCATACTGTTGAAATCTCGTGCAAGTTTAGTCGTATTAGTCATTCCGTATGAAACTGAATTTACTGTTTAATTTCCTTTAATGGTTTGGAATTTGATAATGTTATTTACTTTGTTTGTATACTTTTGTTTTATATTCCTTCCATTTTTAACATATAACATTTTTGAACTAAACACCTAAATTAAGAAAAAAATTACTATTTACATTTTCTAAACAAAGATTTTATTAACTATTCGTCTAATCACAATTAAACCAATAATAATATATATTGCAGAATACTATTGATCATAAAACATAAAATTGTTAATGAATTTTATATTGAGAATTAATAACATCGTCTGATTTGGAACAAACAAATTTCTCTAAAAGGTTAAATATTGAAAACGAAATGATTCAATATAAATACTAGATTCATGTTTTATCATTCAACATAAATATTTGTTGGGGGATTCAATATAAATACTAGATAAGGTATATCTCTGAAAAACCTTAAAATGAGTTTTTATGACCAAGAGTACACAAATAAGGAAATGACCAAAATATTTTCATTAAATAGGTAAAAGACTCTTCCACCTTTAATTTATAAATATAAATAATTATTTAAATATATAATAATAAAAAAAATCTAAAAATATTTTTTTAATTCAAACTTTTTTGTTTTTTCAAGCTTTTTTTTCTTTTTTGAAATCCAAAAATTCCTTTTGATATTATTTTTAAATTATTATTTTAAACTTTAAATATTAATTAATTAATTTATTAAATCATAAATCCACCACCTCCCCAAACTCCACCCACAAATCTAAACCCAAAATCTAGATTAGTTAATCTAAAGGTATAAGTATATTTTTCTTTCTTTGATGAAATATTTTGGTCGTTTTGATCTTTAAGTGCTATATTTATGAAAAAAAAATTTAGTGTTATCCTAGAGAATTTCTCTATTAGACATGTCCATTATATTTGTAGGTATCATATAATTATGCATATAAATCTATTATCATAGTTGATATGAAGGAATTTTCTAAAAAAACCTAAAGTATAACAACACAAGCATCGTAGAATAGAACGGCAGGCTGGAAAATGTGCTAAGCACCACGTATTCTAAACTTACCATCTCAGATATCTCCGTTTGTGTGGTCAAGCGACATAAGTTTCTACTTCTTTATTGCGAGTAACCAGTTTTGTCTGATGTCGGTGAACAGACTCCAGAGGATTAATTGGTTAGATTTCAATCTGCCCGCTGGATACCTTTAGATCATGAAAAACCCTAGAATATATATCGTCCACTACAAGAAAACGCATTTATAATGACGCCGATTTTCGTGGTTATTTTGTCGTAAAATAGAGTTTACGACGAATTAACTACGAAAGCCATTTCCTCATTAAACGTTCATCTTAACGTATATTTCCTCGCTAATTCGTCATAAACTTACGAGGAAAGGTTTCATCGTAAAGTTGGGGTCAATAATTTCGTCGTAAAAGCCATGTAAACGATTTCCTCGTAAAAGCCACGTAAACTATTTTCTCGTAAAAGCCACGTAAATATTTTCGTCGTAAAGTATACGTAAATCGTTTCCTCGTAAAGTACACGTAAATCGTTTCCTCGTAAAGTACACGTAAACATTTTCCTCGTAAAGTTGACGCTCAATTTTTTCATTCTTTACACGTAAAATTTACGACGAATCTACGTATCTTTCATGGTAAATTCCTGGTTAACAATTTTCAGTTTCCTCGTTAAGTAGACGTAAATATAGAGGAATAAAGAAATTAATGTGTAATATATTACCTACAATTGTTTCATGTACTTTTGTTGGAAGTAGCTCCGCAAATGCAAAGGGAAGTAGTCGTTGCATTAAGACATGACAATCATGACTCTTGATCCCAGAGAACGTTTGACCTTTTTTAACACATCTAAAGAGATTTGAAACATACCCGTGGGGAACTTCAGTTCTGATGCCACCCAATTGAACAACACCGAATTTTGTTCTGATGACAACCTGAATATCAGAACGGAAACTTGTCCATTTCTTTTTATATGTAACTCACTTCTTGAGCAAATATCAGGTTAGTCCAACCTCGATTTTTTGCTGTCTTTTGTCTTCCCTTGGACACTTGATATTGTATTCACGATGTTCTCAAAAAAATTCTTCTCTATATGCATCACATCGAGGTTGTGGCGCAAAAGAAGATCCTTCCAATATGACAACTTCCAAAATATACTCTTCTTGTGCCGGTTGTGTTGAACTCCGTAATAATCAGGCATATTACCGGGAACATGCCAATTACCACTACAACGTATTGTTTCTTGAGCTCCGTAGTAATCAATTTGCGCTTCAATTTGCTCTCTAGTTAATATGGAGGAGGATTGTCTCTCACAACCCTTTTGCGCCTAAACAATGTATTGTTTCTTCGGTACGGATGGTTGATGGGAAGAAATCGACGGTGACAATCGAACCAACTTGTCTTCCTACCATTCTTCAATTGAAATGCATCTGTCATTCCATTACAATATGGACAAGATAATCTCCCATGGGTAGTCCATCCATACAACATCCCATAAGCAGGAAAGTCACTTATGGTCCACAAAAGCATCATTCACATCGTAAAATTCGTCTTCGTTGAGAAATCATACGTCCTCACCCCTGTTGACCACAAATATTTCAACTCTTTTATTAGTGGTTGTAGAAAAACATCCACATACCTTTTTGGATGTTTTGGACCAGGTATTAATATGGTCAAGAATAGAAACTCCCGTTGCATGCACATCTCCGGTGGCAGGTTGTATGGCGTAAGAAACACTGGACACAATGAATATTATCTCTCTGGCATTCCAAATGGACTAAATCCATCTGTGCATAATCCAAGATACACATTTCGGCTATTGCTAGCGAAATCTGGATGTACTTTGTTAAAATGTTTTCAAGCTCTTGCATCTGATGGACGAGTCATCTCACCATCCGTCTGAGTATGCTCGGCATGCCATCTCATCCCTCCAGCAGTTTGCTCAGATTGGTACAATCTTTTCAATCTGTCTTTAATGGGTAGATACCTCATCCTTTGGTATGGTACCCTATTACGTCCTCGTCCTTGCGGCTTGAAACGTGGCTTCTTGCAGAATCGACATTCTTCTAACTTCTCATCATCTCCCCAATAGATCATGCAATTGTTAATGCAAACGTCTATCATCTCTGAAGGTAACTCAAGACTATAAACCAATTACTGAATCTCATAATAAGAATCAGCTGACACATTATCTTCCAGCAAATACTTTTTAAACAAGTCTGTCCATGCATTCATGCAACTTTCAGATAGATTGTGACCATTTTTAATATTCATCATTCTAGCAGCCAACGAGAATTTAGAGAGACCTTCTCTACAACCACTGTAAATGGCTGATTCACAGCATCTAACATTTCATAAAACTTTTTTTCATCTATATTAGGTTCTTCAACTTCATCATGAGCTACAAATGCATCATCTACCATATCATGAACCCTATCACAATCTACCATTTGCTCCTCCTGATGGTAACTATGTTCGTTATGCAAATGATCAACTGGTTCATCCTGAAAATTGTTATTACTACTACTAGCTTCATTCCCATAATTATAACCCTCTTCATGATGAAACATGATATAGTAATGTGGCGTGAAACCTCTTTTTATTAAATTTTTCCATACATTTTCACGAGTTGCCAATTTTGAATTGTTGCATTTTCGATAACGACAGAACGTCTTACCGCTTTCCTGAGCGAGCGGTGTAGAATCTGCTTGATGCATAAATGTCTCCAGCCCTTCGAGATATTCTTTCGTCACTCTCCCGTTAGCATATCTGTGCGTATACATCCACCTCCGAAACTCGATAAAATTTCTATCACCCGACATTTTTTTCTTTCACGTTTTTAGTTTTTTTTCTTTTTGGTGTGTTTGAAGTGAAAGACAAAGAACATATTTATAGGAAATTTTCGAAACTGGTAGGTGAAATTTGACTAGGAATTTACGAGGAAATATAGTTAGTTAGCCGAAACAAAAAACGTGTTACAACTAAAATGTTGGTGTACTCGAGATATAGACGGTAAATTGACGTAAAATATTTCGTCGTAAAGTCCTCGTTATATTTTCGTCCACTTTACGATGAAACATTTTTCCTCGTAAAAACCACGTCAATTTGCGTCGTTTTTACAACAAAACTTTATTATCGTTATTTTACAACGAAATTACGTTGATTTGTTTTTTCGTAAAAAGGACGTAATTTTACGAGGACCTTTTTTCCTCGATATTTTTCATCGTTAAAATTGTGTGTTTCTTGTAGTGATCACGAAATACAAAGAGTACTTTTTCGAAAAAAGAAACCTATGGAACAAAGAAAGATTGGATATATATGTACTTTCAGTTGAACCGAAAAGTCACTAATTAAGTGAAATACTATTTTTCATATCTACTCTAGATACTATTAATTATGGAAAAAATACACGTTTATTTTCACTCTACATTTTGGTAGAGTAATTTTTTACTCCATGTTCTTTTCTCTCTTGTTATAAAAGAGATGTTGTGTAAGCTTATTATTACTCATGACCAGAGATCTATATTTATACAAGTATTAGACCGTCTTATTTAGATCGTCATAAGAGAAAAGGAAATCATATTCATAATAGGAATAGGAAATAGTACTTATCCTAAATACATATGGAAAAAGATAAACATCAAGTATAGATAAATGTAAACTCTCATTCGCCTAAGTCATTAGCGAATAGGCCGGATGGATAGCTGATGGGCCGGACGCTTTGGGCCTGATATGGGTCGATCACCACTTGGTTTATAACACTCCCCCTTGATCTACACATCCGGTTCAGGGCTTGTAACATGCTTAATGTTGCATCATTAAAACCTTTCCAGGAAAACCCAGTGGGACAAAACCATGGATAAGGAAAAAGAGTACAACACATGAACTCCCCCTGACTTGTACCCACGTGTATGTTCTTCAAGTTGGCGCATGGACAATTTGATAGTTTAGCTTCATGGGCGCCAAGTCTTGAGCTGGTCCTTTAATTGGCACGTCCCAAACTGATAGATAAATTTCATGGACGTGTGGTTGGTGTAGACATGGTGAAGAAGTCGGCTGACATATCATATGACTGAACTTGTAGTCCTTTGAGCTTTTTGAACGTTGATGTAGGAATAGCTCTTGCCGAATTGTAACTTGAGTTATCATGTAACTCACATATCTTCTGGAACTTCATTAAGATATGGTCAAGACGTGCATCTTTGCAGCTGACCACTCTATGTCCTGGTCGGACCGATGGCACTCAACCAGTACTCGGATGGACCTCTAATCTGCGATCAAACTTTACTCGCAAGTCCTCTCATGTCCCACGGATCCTCTAGTCACATGGCTTTGCCATACCGTGGACACTTTAATATATATTGAGTCATCGACCCAAACACATACAAATCACTTGGCTTCTCACGGACATGCCTTCGTCCATTCGAACATACATCACCCGTATGTGCTAATAGCTTATCCATTATAGCCGATCTTTCTTCATTGGTCGATCCATGTTGAGTTATAGACCTTGTCTATACTCGTCCATACCCCATGAGTGTATAAGGTCATATCATTAATAATCATTGCTGCAATGAGTTTTATAATCTCATCAAACTATGGATCTGCAGTCAAATACACTCAAGGACCTTTATACATGATTATCGATCTTTCTTGCCTTCAGCAATGCCATATCCATTTGACCTCGACCAGACATACTTCTGCTCACTCTCTTGGACCATTATGGTTTCCTTTTATCCACTGATATAAACATAATGGCGTGTGCTTACATTTCAGTCCCATACTATAATCTTATTACTTGAAAAACATTGCAGTCCACACTTTCTTTGATGGCATCTCATGACCTACTTGCAGTGCTGATTTATTATAAACACAAGGGATTTCTTTTATAAGAATATATGGACTGACTTGGATTGTTCTTTATCGAACTCCTTCACTAAGTTTTACTTAGTCTTATCATATTCAATGCAGCTGCTTTTGCTTCAGTCCATGAACAGCTTAGGAACAATGCTGTTCTTTGAGAACTTCTTTTCTCATCTTTCTGGTACCTTTATTTTCTTTATCCAGTGATCAATATACTGCTTACTACATCATTATTTCTTTTGTTTCCAGACTTCATCAATTTCGAGTTTGTGTAGTAGCATCCACCACATAGGAGCATATTTTCTTATAATCTGTTCCTTTGGTCTCTATGAGTATCCTTGTGTAACAAGCCATTCTTTGAATGCTGTAAGTAGTAATGTGAACGACCTCTTGACTACTTGGTCACGTTCCACATCTCACGATTTTCTTTCCCTCACAAGACCCATTTATCCACTGGTCTATATCATCAGATGGCGTTTCTATATATTTGGCCAATACACCCATCTCTTCTTTAAACTCTTTAAACCTCACGTTTTCTTTTAATCTGATCTTTATTCTTTATGATTACTCTTACGTGGGTTCATGATCCTCGCTTTATATCTTTAAAATCAAGTGCTACTTTCTTTTATGAGCTCTCTTATATGTAAATACATCATTGGTGTTAACACTCTTATGTAGTTCCATAGTGTTCCAGACATGATCTAATAGATTTGAGATCGTATTATCCAGGACCTTTACTACCTTGCAGTTTGGCGTCCCAAACTACATGGTTTGGTACCTTAGATGTTTAGCTGGCCAGCCTTATCTCTCTATCTGGACTGGTTTCCTTTGAACTTGGATTTGTATCATTCTATGCACCTTTCATTTCTTTCTGAGGTTTCTTATCTTTTAGAACTTATTGGTCTATCTTGTATAGACACTGTAGCAACTTGATTGTGTCTCTTAGGACATCAAATTCGTGGTGCTAGGCTGGTATGACTTAGTCATTCTTTTCTTTTCGGGTCAATGTGTCTGGCATCTAGTTCTGCTAGCTTTTGTATCATTTGATCACATTCTTTTGACGTCTTAAATCATATTTTCTAGTCCGAGGATCTTGCCAAGACAATGATGGTAAATACCATTCTATTTCTCTTATTCTCTTTTACCAGCTTATTTCTTTCTCCCCCTGATGTTGGATAGTCGGATTCATCAGTCATGCTATCCGTGTACCTGGCCATAATTTGATCACCCATATTTGGCACAAGGTCTTTAAAAACGTGGGAGAAAGACATGTTCCTATCCAACATATATTCCCAATCTTTTTCTCATCCTCTTCTGAGGTTCCATCCTAGACGGCACATATGTATGTGGTGGTTTATTCAAAATCTCTTAGGATGGTATATGTCCAGTTTATGACCCGTATTCATTCTGAGATGGAATTATCTATGCTCACTTATATGGCCTGATGCATATTAACCTTACACATGTAAATCTTTGTGTCCCCAAGCATTAGGTAGTGGCCTTTGTAGTATAAAGAATTCGGCCAAGTCTTACTATGGTCATAGACCATGTCACATGGAATTTGTAGTATGTTCATGGATCACAATTTGTCCTCACTCCCCCTCATGGACATACTATAATCACGTGGTACTTGGGACAATAGAGCCTAATGAGTTTCCCTTGTGTACAGCTTACACAACGTGAGATTTTATGGGATAACTCTTTGTGCCTTTTGAAATATGTGCATCAATTTTAAAAGACCTGGATGGATAATCCAGTTATGCCATAAAGTGTATAAAATTTCGTGGGTATACAGGTTACCATGGCTTTTGCCTTTATCATACTGATCATTGGCATAGTCTAGATCAGTAGAGTATGTAGGTATAGTCTTGACCACTTTCTTATAAGGCTTTAGGCGATTTTCTTATAATCTGAAAGGAACTTTTGTTTCCTTTGCCCATTGGTTCAATGTGGAAACCATTCATGCTCAAGTCTTTATAACTCAATGGGTCTGTTATTGGGTGAATAAATATGTGCCCCTTTAGGCAATGTCGTGGTCTATAATAGACTGACTATATTTTTATTAAGTTTTCATTGTCATTTATCAATCAAGAAATAATCAAGCAAATCAAACATGATAACTAAAACAACTCTTATTATTGCTATAAAATTGTAAATGACAAGCAAATCAAAGCAAAACATAAAATATCGAAATCTCGTTTCTTTAGTCAATGTATAAGCCGGCCTCACAATCCATATATTTCCACACGGCTTCCTTGGATTCCTCCTTATCATTTTTAGCTTCATTGGCTTCAGGAGGTCTCATCTCACTGTTTCGTTGCTCAATGTATCTTTTCTGAAGTTTTTCAAATCTGCTAATGGTATCTATAACTTTCTGCTCTCTTTGCTCAGTTGCCAATAGGCATGACAATAGGTCATTATAGGTGGTGAAACCCTTAGCCTTATGTGATAACAACAGATCCTTTGGATGGAATGTGGAATTGGTTTTATATAGTAAATCCTCATTTGTTACCACTTCACCACATAGTTCAAGACTATAGGCGATTTTCATTAGAGCAGAATTATATTCGTCCATGGATTCAAAATCCTGGAACCTGAGAATCTTCCATTCATTCATGGCTTTTCGCCATAATGCCATTGAGTATCTGGAATTTAGTTTTGTCCAAAGGTCACAAGGATCCTCAATATTTAAGTATTGATCTCTCAGATCCTCAGTGAGATGATAGCGCATAATTGTTATGGCTCTATGCTTTTCACTTTCAATTGCATTATTGCCATCAATGATACATTTCCCGAGTCCTCTAGACTTCAGGGCAACTGAAGTGTTCATTACCCATTCTAGGTAATTATCTCCAGAGAGATTTAGGGCAGCATAATCCGAAGGCTCAAATTTCGACATCTGAAACATATTATTAATCAGTTCAAGATGCAACCGAGTCAATCAATGCATACGGTTTCACAAGTCTCTCGACCAAACTACCCGACCATGGTGCGAGAAAAACAAGTATGCGAAGTCTATATGATGCTTTAGGCCACACGGCCTTATAAAATTGTGATGCAACAACCCTAGAGGTCGGATTTTATATCTGAATGCAATCAAAGCATCAATCATAACAACAATCATATTCATGCCGATTTTTAATCAATGTGAGACCAGGTCAATAATTCTTATGTTTTACTTTTCTTAAAACATTTAGTATGATCAAGTAATCAGAATAATAATGCAAGTATCATCAGATCATACTAGGGTTTCAAGGCCCATTTTTTCGGTTTGATTTTATCAATATCAAACTTTACAAAAGAATTAAATCAGATCAATCAGTCAATTTTAGAAATTCTCTAGCAATCCTAACAGTAAAAGAAAATTTTCTAGCAAGTAGAAAAGAAAATTTCAGGAAAAAGAAAATTTTCTACTTTTAGCAAAAAGGAAATTCACAATTCTGGACAGATTATGGTTTTAATCAAAACTAGCAATTTTCCTAATCAGTTCATTCGATATTCAAACAATTAATCACAATATGGAAACTTGTTTATCAATCGATTTATGCAAAAAAGAAAATTAGGGTTTTTAGCAATTTAACAATTTTAAGATCAAATTCGATTATAAACAGTTCTATTTACTCAAATAATCATCAAAGATAATTCAAGGTTTTAATCTAGCAACCTAAACCTCAGATACATCAAAATCAATCAATCAAAACAGTCGGATCAATTTAGGTTTTGATATTTCAGATTTTCAAAACATCATAAAGGAAACGGATCATATAATTTAGATTTAGGGTTTCAATGCCCTTATTGATCAATCAATATTCTAGCAACCCTAACAGTCATTGATCTATCAACTTAACAGGAAAACAATCTAACCAAAACTTAGTCGGATCAATTTAGGTTTTTGATATTTCAGATTTTCAAAGCATCATAAAGGAAACGGATCATATAATTTAGATTTAGGGTTTCAATGCCCTTACTGATCAATCAATGTTCTAGCAACCCTAACAGCCATTGATCTATCAACTTAACAGGAAAGCAATCTAACCAAAACTTAGTTCCATATGTTAGGGTTTCTATTATCCTAGATTAGGGTTATTCAAATTTTAATGGTTAAGATCTTTATCAATCAACCAAATTCAGTGTAGGTTCTTTTAAGTTTCGAGTTTTACCTTTAGAAACTTATGGAGTGTAGATTTGGACCACCAAAGAGAGAAGGAGGCCGCGAGCTGATCGTTCTTCGAGTCGGATCGCTGACGGGCTGCTTGCTTGGTCGGATCACGAACAAGGAAGAAGGAGAACGTATGGTTTACTTGATCATGTCTAGAAAGAGCTAATGTAGCAGAGCGTGATGGCGCGTTAGTGATCGGATCGACAAGCAGTTTGCAGCGTCTGATTCGTCTCGGCGAGAGCTTCAATTTGATATATTGCTCGTCGTCTGGGTCCTCACGGTTTGGGAGAACGATCTCTTTGAAGTTCCGCCGTAATTAGGGTTTTGTGATATTCGGCTGAGTTTAAGGAATTTCGTGGGGGCTTAGGGTTAGAGGCTATCGTGCTGATAACGTGTTATAAAAGAGATGATGTGTAAGCTTATTATTACTCATGACCAGAGGTCTATATTTATACAAGTATTAGACCGTTTTATTTAGACCGTTTTATTTAGACCGTCATTAGAGAAAATGAAATCATATTCCTAATAGGAATAGGAAATAGTACTTATCCTAAATACATATGGAAAAGGATAAACATCAAGTATAGATAAATGTAAACTCTCATTCGCCTAAATCATTAGCGAATAGGCCGGATGGATATCTGATGGACCGGACGGTTTGGGTCTGATATGGGTCGATCACCGCTTGGTTTATAACATCTCTCATTTTTCGCTATTTGTTTTTCTCTCTTTTTCACCACTTTTTTTTACTCCATTTTACTTTCATGTTACCAATCACGCTCGTTGTATATCAGAAGTTAATTCGGGTAGAAAATTGGGCGGTGTATAATGAAGCTGAGATGTATTTTCAAGCACATTTAAAACATATGTTCCCATCTTTCATTTTACCAATCACGCTCGTTGTATATCAGAAATTAATTCGGGTAGAAAATTGGGCGGTGTATAATGAAGCTGAGATGTATTTTCAAGCACATTTAAAACATATGTCCCCATCTCCTTTTCCTTTTGACGTGATTATTCAATAGCCACTAAGTGAACAGCCCGAAGGTTTATTTAATAATATTATCAACATTTAATCCCAACTACTCATATCCCCTGTTTCAGAAACGCGCTAGGTGCTAGTCAGACGGTCGGGTTGGACCTAGCGCCTAAAGAGAAAATCGTAGATTAATCGGAAATTATGCGGAGCGAAATTTTTAAATGGTTTACTATGTTATAAAACATGTTAATCTTTAATTGTGTATAACATTAATACATTTTCATGTTTAAGATTGTATAAAACACACAAATAGAATATATAAACTTAATATAGTGTAATTTTCGTCAAAATTATGAATATAAATGATATTTATAAAATTTTAGATCAAATAAACAAATAAAAATATTATTTAAAATAAAATAAAAAAAAATGAAAAAAATAGATTAAGCGGCCGCCTAGGTGGCTAGGCGGTCATTTAGACGGTCTAGGCGGAAAAAATCGGATATCCGATTTTTTAAACCGATTTGACATAAATCAGGGTGGAAAAGTGACGCGTAGCGCCTAGGCTGAACAGGGCTCATATCTTATACGGAGATCTTTAATAAAACCAATCACTAACCTGTCATCACATCTGTCATATCAAAGGAAAGAAGAAAGAGTTAAATCTTGGAGCCAACTATAAAGAGACGCACAAGTAAGGAAGTCACAAACTACAACAAAATCAAACCAAAAGCACACCTAACATCTAAATTCTAAGATTATATATTTTCACCAAGAAAAGATGGACTTTGAGACTTCAATGTTCATGCCTGATTTAACTGACGAAGATGGATTACTGTTTTCTGATTCTTTTCTTCTTTCGCCGTTAATAGCATACCAAAACCATGATGTTTGCAATCAAATCACAGACAAAAATGGTGCAAGCAATAAGAAACGAAGTTTGTGTGATACATATGTCGCAAGTGAAGCCAACAATGGGGATGATGATCGAGAAAGCAAGAAGATGAAACACAGAGCCATTGAAAGGCAAAGAAGATTTGAAGTTTCATCTCTTTTCAAAAGTCTAAGATCTCTTTTGCCACTTCAATATATCCAGGTAGCTATTTAAAAGATTTTTTTTTATCTGATTGTCTTAACACCTATTTTTATTTTCTTTTGTCAAAAAATATTTCATTTTATATTTTTAGTCCATATCTTTATTGCGTGTGCTAGGAAAACAAAGATTTAGCAGTTAATTTAATTTAAAACCAGATTTCGATATAAATTTGTATTTTTGTATGATATAAATTTGTATTTTTGTTTGTGTATCTATATTTAAATGTTACACATTAAGCATTCGGTGTTCTGAAACCTAATCCAAACCCGCGGCAAAACCGGTGACCCTATCTGTAATCTGGTTTGGTTTTCAAAAAAAAAATTGTTATTTGAAAATTCTATAAAATCCGAAAAACCCCTAAAATCTGGGACCTGACTACTGGTTAAACCGATGGATGACCCATTATGTAATACAATTTGACTTAAATTGTCATATTAAAGTATTCTAATTCATGAATATTTAGATGAACGGTGGATATATTATGAATATGATTCTCCAATTTTACAAAATTTAGCCATTCAAATTTTAGTCAAACCAAACTATGATTTTGTTGTAAGCATAATGGATCAATATTTGAGAGGATGCATAATAAAATAGAAATAGATTTGAGCATCAACGATTCCTATATGGTTATTACAGTTTAGTGATTTAAGTTTGAAATAAATACAATCGTTATTTTTTTTTTAGTTTACTTTTATGGTTCACATGTTATTATCTTTTTTCTATTTTTGGTTTATTTTTAATTTAATTTTAAATTAAATTTAATTTTAAATTAAATTTAATTATTCTAACTAGAAATTTAAATATTTATTAATTTTAGCTTTATTATATATTTTATTATATATCTAATAATATTTTTTATTATTAGATTTGGATCCGCACTTCCAAGCGCGGGATTGATTTTTATTCAAAAACTTATTTACTGAAATTAGAAATCTTACACATATGCATTTTTCATAAAAACATTTTTAAAGTGCATATAATTAAATTAAAAAGTACATGAATATAATTTTATAAAAATAAGATAATTCATTTATATAACCCGCCTCCTATCAATTTTATTTATATTAGCAAAAAGTATTTTTAATTGTTATGTTGGTAACAATTTATTTTATTATTACATTTTCAGCATTATTATATAAATTAACTATTTTCATTCAACCCGTTTTATACTTGATAAATATATGAAATTATTTATTAGTTTATATATCTTACTTTAATATTTTTTTCAATAAGTTGAAGTATGTTGTAAAATTCATGAATATATTTTATTCTGTTATTTTATATTTTATAAAATAGTTAATAAATGGATTAAGTTACTTTATATTCATTAATTGGTGTAGTAATTTAATTATGAATATAAATTTTGTATATTTAAATATTATAGAAATGTCATTTCTTATTATATAAATGAAAAAGAATTAATAATATTTTTTAATTATAGTTTATATTAATTATGATTTTTATTATTAAAAAGAAATATATATTTACATTTTAAATGAAAGATATTATTAAAATGTAATCTTACAAAAAGATACTTAAAATATCTTTTTAGATATCTTATTTTGATAATATTAAATTAATTAGTTCGACATGGTATATATTTAATAATAAATAAATTACTTGTATAGGAAATAATAAAAAATAAATAAATGTAATGGTTCAACCTAAGACTATTTGTGAGTAGATAAAAAGTTCTTCTGTTTTAATAGTATTGATATTAACTATAGTGTAACCTATATATAACCTTAGTTTTGCAAGATAGTTAGTTATAATTCATTTTTTTATAAATTTATACATATTTAAATCCTTTACCTTCATTGATAAATCAGTATACGATTTTGACACTAGTAAAATTTTAGTATATAGTTACGCTAGTTTACATATTTTTATAACTTCGTTGGTAGTTAAAGATAAAAAATGAAGTTTCTGTCCAGATTAAGTAAATTTTTTCCATTGGCAATTTGGGATCCGGCTTTGATTAAACATCCTCTCCAACTGATTAATCTTGTTTTTCTTCTCAAAACTATCTAATTTAACTACACTCTTAAATCAGATAATTACAATTTATTGTACAAGTGACCTTATCGTTTACTATGCAGGGCAAGCGTTCGACAGCAGATCACGTTTCTCAAGCAGTTAACTATATCAAAGACTTACAAAACAAGATTAAAAAACTCAATGAAAAAAAAGATCGGTTAAAAAAATCCTTACCGAGTACACTTACGGCTCATCCAACTACAGAGGAATGCACTAGTAGTTTATCATCATCATTGTCAACATCGTCATCGAGATGCTCATGTGTAGGGGACAAACACATTACGGTTATGGTCATGCCTTGTTTTGTGGGTATCGAGATCATCATAAGTTGTTGCCTTGAAAGAAACAAGTCTTGTCTCTCGATTGCTCTTCAAATCTTGGCTCAAGAAGAAAGGCTTAGTGTTGTTAGTTGCCTCTCAACTAGGCTGCAACAGAGATTCGTACACACCATTGTTTCTCAGGTAAAATTGTAACTAAAAGTTATCATATAGTATAGTTTTTAACATCTTTTTTATTTCTACATAATTTTATTTGTTTCAGAAACTATCATTTTTAGTTTTACTTAAAACCATTTATGTAGTAAATAAAACCAGTATTGAATAATTTAATTTTTAACTATTAGCTTTTGTATAGAGTAGTTGTTTTTTATACCATTTATTGGTGTTGGTTTCCACAAATCAAAATTGCGACACATTTTTCCGTAATATTCAACTTAAATAACATATAATTTCCGAGTATTTCTTATAATATCTGTAAATCCAACATTTATATTTAAACTACACATGCTATAGTCATAATATTAGTGAAACTCAGTAGGCTATGAACACAAAACTAATACATATCTTGTATATAAAAACTAATACCAATATATTATGGTTTCGAATTTTCAGGTCGGGAGTGGGATAAAGATCAATATTTCGGAGCTTAAAGACAAAATAGTGAGTATGTAGCCAGAAAGGAATATGTAGGCGAACTTTAATGTATATTGTATTTGTGTTATTAGTTATTAAGATCATGTTCCTTAAGTATTACGGTTAAATTGTTGAGTGCCTAGAGTTAAGGCTTTTTTTCAAAATGCTTTCTCTTATGTTTAATATTTTATGTATTAATACTAATTTGGAAAAATTACTTCTTAAATAAAAGTTGACAATAAAAATTAAAGAAAAGTAATGTTTTTTATACCCGCACTATGAGAATGGTGAGATTTGAGTTATAGAGAGTAGAGACAATAAGAGAATACGAGAGAGATGAAGTAACCAGAAAATTACGAAGAAAATGATTAATTTAACTTAAAGACATTAGTTTTGATAAAAAAAAAATAATAATAAATAAAAAAAAACTTAAAGACATCAGTTACAAGAGAATGTTTAAAGATACTAGCAGCTTCTCTTTTTGTAACACTAAATAGTATACTAGAAGCTACAATAAACTATTAATAAAAAAGGACGGGTGAGCAGATATATCGACATAAGAGTATCTCCAATATATTACTCTATTTTCTACTCCAAAAAAGAGTAACTCCAAAATGGAGTTGAGTTTTACTCCAATGTATTACTCCATTTCCTACTCCAAAATAGAATATTTTTAATATATTATGTTTTATGTTAAGAAAAAATTAGTAATATCATCTTTCATTTATACTATTTGCAAAATAGTTCATTTTCATATGTATGATCTTTTATGTTTTATATCATATATCTTTTGTATGATGCTTATCTTTTATTTTTTATATGTATGGTCTTTTATGTTTTATATTATATATATTTTGTTGCATAAAATAGTTCATTAGATGTATATTTATATAATTAAGAAATATTAACAGTAATTTTTATAATATATATAGTAAAATAATATTTATATATTTATTTATAATAATATTTTATTAAAAACGAAAATATTTAAATATGGAAGACCATTTTATAGATAAAAAATTTTAACTCAATTTTGGAGTAATGAGTTGGTTTACTCCATATTTGGAGTAATCATATCTATTACTCCATTTTGGAGTGGGTTTTGGAATAGGGTTAGAGATGATTTTACTGTAAAATGGAGTTTGAAGTGGGTTTTGGAGTAGGGTTGGAGATGTCCCAAGAGACAACCGACTAGAGATGAGATTTGGCTAATAGATCTGGATAAGAGTGTTTCTTTTCTCCGACAACTCTATTTTCAAATTTGAAATGGTCGGCCTTCGCTAACAATCGCTCTTTACCTGTGAAGGTCAAAGGAAGTCTTCTAGAAGGTGTAAACTGATTTTTGGTCGAATCACTTCTCTTCTCTGCATTCCAAGTAGTTTACACTCAAAGTTTGGCTAATTTTAGTGAGTCTGGTGAAGTTTGGTGAAGCCTGGTCAACTCTTCATTTTTATCTTTGTATTTTTTTCTGTTTTTATTCCGACATTACCCTTTAATCTTGACCAAAGGAGAACATTTAACAAGTTTGGATCCAAAAATAATTGCCATACTAAAAACTTGTGTAGAAAACTTCTTTGAGATAAAACCATCGCTTAGAAAAAAGAACGCAAATACTCTCAACCTAGGGATTCACCAGTGATTTTATAAACCTTATGATCATGCTTATGCTTGGGGATTAATAAACTCTGTATCATAGTTTTTTGGGTGACAAATCAAACGCCACTCTTTCTTATTATACAATCTTCAAAATTGGAAACTACTTTAGATTAAACTATTTCTTACAAAATAATTAAAATATTTTATAAATTTTAATTAAATTATACATTTGACTAATAAAAATTGGAAACTATTTTAAGCAATCTTAAACATAGGAGTTCGTTTTAGTTTGAGTATTTTTATTATGGATATATTGGGTGATAAATATATATATAAAATAAAGCTATAAATATTAGCAAAACTGGTTTTAATAATGGTAAGATATAATATTTATAGTTCATTAAAAGTATATTTAGTTATACTATTTAGAGTAAAACATTTCTTGTGAATTATTTTGGAGAAAGCATGTCATATAAGAAAATATTGAGTTACTTTTAAAATTTTATAGATTTGTTTTTCTATGTAGTTTGATATAAAATAAAGAAAGTGTAAATTAAAATTAAACCAAAATATATGCAACATAAATAAAACATCTCAGTAATATTAAATTATGTAATTTTGTAGTTCATTCAAATATATTTTAGTTCATGTTATTTAAATTATATTTATTCATATGGGAAAATAGCTTTATATAGAGAAAATATTTTTATTACGTTAAATTTTATATGATATATTATGTCATTTAAGATTATTTTTTAAAATGGAGTCTTACTTTTAATGTTAAAATTTTTGTGATCTGTCTTTTTTTATGAAATAATATTAGGTATATATATATTTTCGTTTTTAAATTTGTTAATTGTTCCCTTTAATAATTTTTTTATTATATATGTTATTTGGAAAGAATTTAAATAAAAAGGAAACTAAAATTAAAAAAAGGTTTAATTATGGGAAGTAGATACAATATTTCAATTCTTTTATGATAACTTTGTAATTAACTGTTATAAAAATTAACGTGAATGTGGTAGGAAAGGGAATTCTCAAATGTGATCTCTGTAAAGAAAAAGAGAGAGTTCTAGAGAGAGAGAAAAAACAGGGGCTATCGTTTCAGCTTTCCGGCCGACGGTTTTGGCTCTCCTAGCCACCGTCGGTCGGGATCTTGATATCACTCAAATTATCTTAAGGAGTGATTTATACTCTCTCAAATAAGTGATCGAGTTGTAGTACTTAGTGATCGAATTCATAGGGAGCTAGGGAAGCAAATAAATCTAATCATTTTGATTAAGCTAGGTTGATTTAATGATTAAATGTAAATAGCAGGTTTGTGAGCAATGTAATTGCTCGATTGATTGATTTGGGGTTTGATGGAAGGATGGTTGCTAGACTTAGGGTTTCTATTCAGGAAACTTGGGATTATAATCCTATAGATGTCTAATGAGTTGCATGCATGATAATGTAAAGCTCAACTATCAAATCAACAAGTCCATCAGCTATCGCATGTTTGGACTCGTCTATTAACTAGATCTAATGATCTCAACTGTCGTATGTCGATCAATTAGAAAGTGTCGATCGATGATCCTAGGGCAAGTTCTAGGTAGCTAATCTAGAGACAGGCATTAATGAACAATCCTAATGACAATTACCACAACTCAGCAATCTATAGTTGGGGCTAATCCCTCATCCTATATGAACCCTAAACCTAACGGGTGGATCTATTCAGACATGAAGTTGTCACAGAAAATCATAGAAAGAATAAATATAAAATAGAAAGCAATAGAATATAAAAACCAAAGGAGTTACAAAATTACTCTCAAGGAGTTCCTCTCTTCTCTCATAACTTGGAACTATGAAAATAAAGCTTAGCCGTCAGCAATGGCTTAGAAACACACATAAATAGGGTTTTAGGTCGTCCAAGGGTATTCTGGTAATTTGTGGTTACTTCTAGACTTCATTCGGTCATAAAATATGCTCAGCCCATATTCTGACATCACTTTCGACCGACACCAATGCTGTTACATCGATCGACAGTCCTTGATCTCCTCGACAGCTTCCTTTCGCGAGGCAGACTGACCACTCTTCAGTAAATTGTGCATAACGTCTGCTACAGGATGCTGATTGACCTCATACCAGCGGCATTGGAAAGCTAACTCAAACCTACATCTTGTGTCAAAAGATGCGATCAATCTAACGGTGGAAAGATCTCCATCCATAGCTAGACATCTGACGCGTTTGTGCAGTTTTGCACCTCAAAAGGCTCCAAAATCACCATATTTCTCCAGAACGTACCTGAACCTGTAAATACTCTAAATAGACTCTATATAATAGTAATTAGTTATTAAAACACCTATATACCATGACTAATAATGGGTAAATCCATGGTATATCAACTCCCCCAAACTTACCATTTTGCTTGTCTTGAAGCAAAACAGACAGGCAGTCTCTCTGAATGAGGTTTGAAAACAGCAGTGACTCACATGATTTAAAACTTAGAATCACCACCTCTACAATATTTCAATCCACATCTAAGAAGTCCTAATAACAAAAGCACATTATACCATATCCTAGCTTAGCAACCAAATTTACCTAGCCAACAACTTAGCAAATCCTGTCTGACATTCACCTCTACCAACCTCATTTCTTAACATAAATAAAAGTGCATGCTTTACCTTGGGAGTATCGATCACATGATGCAAGGATTTTCAAACAAGTATCTCGATCTGCAGGTAAACAATAGTTTATTTCCTCTCTCTCTACTAATTTTTCCCCTAGTCAAAGTCTGCTTTATTGCAAGATCATTGACCAAGGTTGGACAAGCTTCCATGAATCAAGCTTTAATGGTTTTAGCCACCAAATCATATTCACTTCTTTTTGACGTATATCCTAGTATTCTTTGTGAACCAAGCCTTAATGGTTGTAGCCACCAAGTCCTGTTCGAATCCTTTACATATAGAATTCTTATGAATCAAGCCTTAATGGTTGTAGCCACCAAGTCCTGTTCGAATTCTTTTCCTAAATTATAATCTATAATTATATATATATAATTTTTATAATCTAAATTTCGAAATAGAGAGAGAGAGAGAGAGAGTGACATATCTACACAAGGCTTTACCTTCCATACTTGTTTGGAGAATCTGATCCCATGTATGCCAAGCCCCAAGACAAGCAGTTGTGTCAGGTTTAGTGTTGGAGGTCTGCTTTGGTTCCTTCAAACAACCTCAGCAAGTGTGAATAGTTGACAGGTTGATCCACTTTAGTATCTTGAGTACTATCTGCAATCAGTACGTCTAGAATGGTGCTAAAGAGTGGTTAGATAACAAGCAAAAATCTAATAAGATCATTATCTCATTCTTGATTCAATAAAACTTTTTAAAAACATTTAATAAAGACTCATGATCACACTAATATCAGGAAGCATCCCCCCAGACTTAAATTACACTGTCCCTAGTGTATATCTAGTCGGAGTTATGGTGAGAAATAATCATAAGTACATAATTTAACAAGTATGAACGATGACCTGCTCAGTGTCGATTGACACAATGAAGTGACAACCGATCGTTGTTGATGGAGTGTTGTCGACTGATAGCGATGTGGTCTCAACGGTCGATGGCTAGAGCAATCATTCGACACAATAAAGAGACAATCGATCGTTGGATCTGAAGTGCTGTCGATCGATATCGAGCTGGTCTCATCGGTTGATGTGCTGAGGAATCGTCTACTCGGATCTGGTGTCTTTTTTTTTATCATACTAAAACACAATATAAGTTGAACCTCCCCCAGATTTAAATAACACTATCTCTAGTGTTATACAGTCTAAGATTGGTGGGGAAATAAATCATAAGGACAATATGTAACAAGGAAAAACGGTATACATGACTTTGAACTGAGTGCCGACCAACACAGTTAAGTGGCGATCGATACTCTTGAAGCTCTGTCGATCGACACAATTAAGTGGCGATCGATCGATGCTAGTTGATACGCCTTAGAAAGGATCACTCGACCGGTAAGGAAAGATATGGACTCGATCGGAAAGGAAGGAGAACTGATGGGATGAACAGTGACACAAAGAGTTGCGGATGGCCCAATGATACTACCAGGGTGCTTGATTGTCGCCTGATATGACTCACAGGTCCGACAAGGAAGCAAACTCAATCTGTTGCCGGATATGAAGCACCGGTCCAACAAGAAAGAGGCGTTTGTTTGGAGCTAACCACACCAAAGAAACTAAGAAATGTTCTTGACAAAGAACAGAGAGAATACACTCAAAAGAGAAAAAAATGGAATGCTTTTATTAAGAGAAGTGTTTACATATTTATACTACTTGAGGAATAGAAAGAGACATAAGAATATTTTAATGATAGACTTAGTAAATCGAATCTGACTAGAATTTTGAAAGACATTGTATTAAACTCTTAAATTCCAGATCTGGTCAAAGATGACTCTTCGGCTAACGTCCAGGTTCGTCTGAACCAAGTGGTTCCTTCGCGGTAAGGAGCAGGACGGGCGTGGCGTGTTCCGGACAGTCAGCCGGGTAAGGCTCATGCGCCAACTTGGTTCTAGCACGACCAAAGTCCTTGGACAGTTGTAGAATCTGTGCCTTAGAGAAATTTTGATCATCAAAGTTCAAGAACTGATCATACTGGCCGGCTGATCCATCAGTACGTTCGTCGGGACACTCGGCTCGGATCAGACGGACCAAAAGGGAAAGACTATGGTCTGTCTCGGTTTCCACTCGATCAAACTGAGTTCTGGCTTGACCATCAGTCTTGGCTTGGCGAGTTGGTCGCGGAAGACGAGCTCCAGTACGGTCGGTTCAGTCATCTGGACGTGGTTCCAGCCTTAGCTCATTTCCGGATGCTCGCGGGTTGATCCGGTACACGGCTCGGTCTGTCTGTCTGGAACGGTCGGCTGCTTGAACCTTAGTTGGAATGATCTGATCGTCCTGAGCTCCATCCTGGCCTGGTTCCATGTACTGATCTATGTACTGGGGCGCATCATACTCTCCCTCTTCAAAAGGATTTGTCCTCAAATCCATTGTACATATATCAAAAGAAAAGAACTCAGATACAAAAGAATTAAAATTCCAGGGAAATTCAGTGAATGAAAAGATTGGACAGAAACTTCCTTGGAGTTTTGAAATCGTTTTCATCAAGTAATTCCAAGTCCTTTGGCGTCCATCATTGCTTGCTCTCCTTGGAAAATGATCATGCTTATCCTGTTCATTCAAAACAACTAGAGAAACCACATCAAATCTGATAAAGAAATAATCAACGGGTTTCTCTATCCTTAAGACATCAAAAACATGATCCAAATTCTTAGGATAATCATCAAGCACGTGGGCAAGCATCAAGCAAGTAAACTGATCACCAAAAATTGGTTTATCAATTTTAAAATTAGGCCAAGCTGTGAAACGGTTAGGGAAAGAAAGAGACAATGCCAAATCTAAAAAATTCTCATCATGAACAAAATCAAATTGATTCTTTGGCCTAAGTAATTTTGGTTCATGCATTTTTCTACACCAAATCTCTTTCAAAGCACATCTTAAATAAAACAATTCATGAAAAGGTTTAAGCAAAACGTTTTTCAACCAAGTAAAGATGTGTTTTCTTTTGAAAATTCTCGGATTCAAAACGTTTTCATGATGAGCTGAGACAATCAACCCATGATCCTTACAGTGATTTTGGTTTGGACAGGAGGTTGACTGAGGCAACACCTTTGGTTCATGGAGGATCAGTTTTGGCTCAGGACGCTTTTTTCTTGGGCATGAATCTCCTTTAGAAGTCTGGTACTCGCGGATAAACAGACTGGAGAACCTCCGGTTTGGAAAATTCATATTTGCTTCCTCCGTGAAGCTTGGAAAAGTGATTCCAAGCCTCAGTGAATCCTTGGTGAGTTGGCTTTCCAGGAAAATTGGATTCAAGACAAAAGACCTTCTGAATGTTGAGATATCCTTTTTGTACTGAACCCCTGTCGCTGGCATCTCCAAGGTAGCCGGTTTGGACAACAAAGCTTCTCCAAATCTCAGGCTGTTGGCCACGGTTAATGCTTTCATTTCTCAACGGCTGAACCTGTCTTTCCTGGATATTCAAAACAAATACTAAAAGACCAGGATCATATGTGCAAGACAAGTACTTGTTTAATTCAAAAATCAAGATCTCTTTTCTAAGAACAAGTAGCACACATTTCAGCCTTTCAAGATGCACATCAAAGTAAACATTGTAGACCAGAATGATGTCAAGGCATGCTACAATATTACTCATTTTCAGAACATGCCTATCCTTCTCAACATCTGAACACAAAAGAGTAAGTTCAGTTTGAACAACATCTATCAAATGATCTAGACGATTGTCAAAGAAGGTGTTGTAGACCAAGATGTCATTAAAACTCAAAACAACACAATTATCATGAAACGATCTCAGAAGATGCAAAGTTCTATTAGTTTCAGAACATACAAGATCAGGCTGCAAAACAGAATCGCAAAAATCAAGATCACAAAAATCAGTTTGTTTCAAATCAAGTTCAAGAGATTTTTCAAAATGATCAAAGCCTTTGCTATGCTTTAAGAACTGATCAAAACTCAAAATAAATTCAGAACTGATGCCATTGCCTTTTTGAAAACATTTTTGATCAAGAAGTTTCTCAGGTTTAAACAATTTAAATGAATTAATCATGTTTTCAAAAACAGATTTTGAAACATAAAAATCTTTCATCTTGTCAAGACCAAAACGAATCACATCATGAGAACTGATCTTTACAAACATATTAGGCAAAGAATTAATCAAATCAGATTTCTCACAGTGCTCTTGAAGATCATGAGACAAAGAGGCAGGAGTTGTGTCGGGATCAAAGCATAGATGGCAATCCATGACGATGGAGGTGATGCTTGTTGCTTCCTCATCAAAGACTGGGCCAGGTTCGTCCTCCTCATCAAAGATAGGACCTAGATCCTCATCCAAGGGGTTTCTAGTGTCAAGACGTGGTCCTTGATATGGATAGTCCAACGACTCTTCCTCAAAAACCTGTTGAGACAAAACAAGACTACTCGGATGCTCCGGTTGCAAAACAGTTAGTTCTAAAATAGTCTGTTCATTATCATTCATAAACTCAGATTCAAGAAAAGGAAGATCACAATTTTTCTCACAAGAAAACAAGCTTTCAATTGGTTCTTCATCAGATTCATCAAAGATGGGTAAAAAATCTGAAAAATCTTTAAACTCTTCAACATGGGTTTAAGATTTACCTTTAGGGTTTTCACTGATGAACAATAGTGGCTCAGCTACAGGTGCACCGGTCCAACAAGAAAGAGGCGTTTGTTTGGAGCTAACCACATCAAAGAAACTAAGAAATTTTATTGACAAAGAACAGAGAGAATACACTCAAAAGAGAAAGAAAAATAGAATGCTTTTACTAAGAGAAGTGTTTACATATTTATACTACTTGAGGAATAGAAAGAGACATAAGAATGTTTTAATGATAGACTTAGTAAATCGAATCTGACTAGAATTTTGAAAGACATTGTATTAAACTCTTAAATTCCAGATCTGGTCAAAGATGACTCTTCGGCTAACTTCCACGTTCGTCTGAACCAAGTGGTTCCTTCGCGGTAAGGAGCAGGACGGGTGTGGCGCGTTCCGGACAGTCAGCCGGGTAAGGCTCATGCGCCAACTTGGTTCCAGAACGACCCAAGTCATTGGACAGTTGTAGAATATGTGCCTTAGAGAAATTTTGATCATCAAAGTTCAAGAACTGATCATACTGGCCGGCTGATCCATCAGTACGTTCGTCGGGACACTCGGCTCGGATCATACGGACCAAAAGGGAAAGACTATGGTCTGTCTCGGTTTCCACTCGATCAAAGTGAGTTCTGGCTTGACCATCAGTCTTGGCTTGACCATCTGTTTTGGCTTGGCGACTTGGTCGGGGAAGACGAGCTCCCACGGCTCGGTCTGTCTTTCTGGAACGCTCGGCTGCTTGAACCTTAGTTGGAATGATCTGGTCGCCCTGAGCTCCATCCTGGCCTGGTTCCATGTACTGATCCATGTACTAGGGCGCATCACTAGTGATGCTCTGTCGATCGATGCTACGCAGCCATCGTCGATCCTCGTGCAAACTCGTCTTGCTTGGATTTTTTCCTTTTACCTGACATAAATAAAACACTAAAAGTTAGTAATAGATAACTTATAAAACCAATTATAATTTTTTTCCTGATGAACAGTGACTGCAACAGTGTCGCTGCTATAGTAACCCTCGATTTTCTGTTACAGTGCGATCGATTTGTTTGCTACAGTGTCGATCGATTTGTTTGCTACAGTGTCGATCGATGCTAAAGTGTCTCTGCTAAAGTGTCTCTGCTACAGTGCGGTTGCTACAGTACCGTCGTTACTGTTCATCCGTCTTTATTTTTCTGAAATCATTAGAAAATAAAGAATCAATAATAAATGAAAATAAAACTAAATTTAAAACAAACCTAACAGTGGGTTGCCTCCCACTCAGAGCTTATTTTAAGTCATTAGCTTGACTTTGGAGATCTGATTTAGTCCGGAAGAGAATGAAAACATACTCCAAAACAAGTTTCAATGTCTGCTCTTTGAAGCTTTATCATTCTTGTGTGAAAGCCTCCTCCGTAGACTCTTGTCCTTTGTCTATCATCTCAGCAATAAGGAGTGCTCGAAGCTTTGCAAATGGCTGTGAGAAGCATCTGCTGCGCACTCTAGATTTCCTGACACCATCTGAGAAGTGAGGGATCAATGATACCTTAGGACCGTACTTGATCCTTTTTCTCTTCTTCCAATTCCTCCTCTTCTTTCCCCCGGACTTGTCTGATCGCGTTGTGGTATCTCCAGCCCTAAGATTTCCACACACATCGAATTTATTCGGCTCTTTGTAGGCGTCCAGTGTCGATCGATGGAGAAGTGGTAGTGTCGATCGATGCCGGCTTGTTGATGTCGTTCGATGGTATCTGGTCGGTGTCAATCGATGGTATCCGGTCGGTGTCGACCGATGTTGCTTCTGCTGGGCCCTTATCGACTTCATCTCTAAATCGTAACCCTCTCTGAGAAGCTTCTATGTGCTGATGATCATCCAATACCTCATTGTAAGAACTGAACTGCATGCTTCTATCAGGTGGAAATTCTGCTTTAAATACAACGCATGGAACCACAAACTTCACAAGATCGTGTATCCTCTTCACACTTTTGTGAAATCCAACAGCTTCTTCTGCGCATATAAGTGGTCTCAGATGTTTGGAGTCAGCATTGCGTGAGGCCTTAGACTCGTGCACTCTTTCCTCAGTTTGTTCCAGCTCGACTATGTATCCTGGTAGTTCATCCAACCATGGGTGTCGATCGATGATGGAGTGTGGGTGTAGATCGATGCTAACTGTTGATTGTCGATCGATGATATAGGGTGGGCGTTGATCTATGATTTGGGGTGGTTGTCGATCAATGCTAGCCTTTGGTGAAGTTTCCAGATCTTCTCTCGAAGTATGCTGCTCGTCATCAAGCTTCTTCTTCGAATTCTGATCCATATCTTCAAGCCATTCCTCTAGCTCTAAGAAGTCTTCCATAGTGACAGCTCTACTCGAATCCAAATCTCCAAGCTTTTCTCCATCCTCCAACTCCAAGAACTCTTCTAGCTCCAAGAAATCTTCCATGGTGATCTCTTTTTCTACATCTAGGTAAGGAGAACAACTTGATACATCAGTGCTCTTATGGGTCGAGGCTGCAATGTCCTGAGGACAACTCGATCTTTCAGGGATTTCGAGTGGTATCGATCGATAACAAAAGTCTGTGTCGATCGTTTCTGAAGTGCCGATGTCGATCGATTATGAGGTACTGCTGTCGATCGATGCTGAAGTCGGATCACTTGTATCAACTTCTCTCGGCTCTCCAAATCCATGTTGTTCATCCCTTTTTGTCGTAATGTCGCCAAGCAGCTCTATTGGAATCATATACTCCTCAACTAACAATGCCAAGAACCTGTCTCATTTATCATTTTTCTCCTTTTCTCGAGTTGCTTCAGCATCATCAAAAAATTTGTAAAGGAAGGCTTTTTCAATGTCATCCCAGATGGTTAGAGATCCTGGTTGCAGTTGACTGAACCATCTAAATGCATCCTCAGAGATAGAATAGGGGAAGATTTTGGAGAGTATGTGGTATTCAGACACTTCATTCTGCTAACTCCTTGACACGAGATCTTCCAGCTCTTCGATGTGGTTTCTTGGATCTTGTGAGGAATACCCTGGAAGGGATCTTGACCTACCCAATCATACCACTCTCGGCTCAGGTCAAAGTAATTCATCTCAGCAACAGCGATCACATCAGGAATCACAGCACCCTTAGCATTAATCAACTGTCCTGCGCTGTTGCGAGTGTGACCTTCTTTGTCTCTTAACATCTCATTCTCTTCGACTTTAAGTATGAGCACTTCGATCTTCTCTGTCTCCCCGCAAGTGGTGTTGTTTTTCACCGGATGAACAGTGTCGGGATGAACAGTGTTCCAATGAACAGTGTCACGATGAACAGTGTTTGAATGAACAGTGTCGAAATGAACAGTGTCGATCGATGCCGGATGAACAGTGTCGATCGTCGGGAGATGAACAGTGTCGATCGACGGGAGATGAAGAGTGTCGATCGATGCGGGATGAATAGTGTCGAGATGAACAGTGCCAGGACGAACAGTACCGTGATGACCAATACTGGAGTGAATAGTACCGTTGTGAACAGTGTTGTCTGACACAAGTTGGATACTGTCGTTCGATGCTTTGTTCACGTTGTCGATCGATGGTGCTTGGAGGGTGTCGATCGATTCTTCCCTCGTAGACTTACGGATCGTGCGTGAATCAGCAGGCTCCTTCTTTGAAGAACCCATAAATCCTCTCTTCATTGTTGTTCCTGGTACTAAGATGTATGTACCTGAAACAGAAGAAAAAAATTTATCAGTTTTTTTAACAATAGTAAACCTAGACTAAATCTAACTAAATAAGATCTAATGGCGATCAAAGCTCCCCGGCAACGGCGCCAAATTTGATATCACTCAAGTTACCCTAAGGAGTGATTTATACTCTCTCAAATAAGAGGTCGAGTTGTAGTACTTAGGGATCGAATTCACAGGGAGCTAGGGAACCAAATAAATATAATCAGTTTGATTAAGCTAGGTTGGTTTAATGATTAAATGTAAATAGCAGGTTTGTGAGCAATGTAATTGCTCGATTGATTGATTTGGGGTTTGATGGAAGAATGGTTGCTAGATTTAGGGTTTCTATTCAGGAAACTTGGGATTATAATCCTATAGATGCCTAATGAGTTGCATGCATGATAATGTAAAGCTCAACTATCAAATCAACAAGTCCATCAGCTATCGCATGTTTGGACTCGTCTATTAACTAGATCTAATGATCTCAACTGTCGTATGTTGATCAATTAGAAAGTGTCGATCGATGATCCTATAGGGATATCGATCGATTCACCTTTCGCTCCGTCGATCGATTATGCAATGATGATATCGATCGACGTGCTTCTAGTTAAGATTTATGTGCGGGTTGAATGGTAGCTTACTAAGCTCACTAGATCAGCTCTCGCCTTACTCATAGCAAGAGACTTAGCTCAGTTAGAATGTTTTCGGGATGAGAATGAAGCTCTCGATTTTATCTATCAATCCTAGGGCAAGTTCTAGGTAGCTAATCTAGAGACATGCATTAATGAACAATCCTAATAGCAATTACCACAACTCAGCAATCTATAGTTGAGGCTAATCTCTCATCCTATCTGAACCCTAAACCTAACGGGTGGATCTATTCAGACATGAGGTTGTCACAGAAAATCATAGAAAGAATAGATATAAAATAGAAAGCAATAGAATATAAAAACCAAAGGAGTTCCAAGAGGACTCTCAAGGAGTTCCAACAATGGCTTAGAAAACACATAAATAGGGTTTTAGGTCGTCCAATGTTATTCTGGTAATTTGTGGTTGCTTTTGGGCTTCAGTCGATCATAAAATATGCTCAGCCCATATTCTGACAACACTGTCGACCGACACCAATGCTGTTACATCGATCGACAGTCCTTCATCTCCTCGACAGCTTCTTCTTGCGAGGAAGACTAACCCCTTTTCATTAAATTGGGCATAACTTCTTCTACAAGATGCTGATTGACCTCAGACAAGCGGCATTAGAAATCTAACTCAAAGCTCTGTCTTTTGTCAAAAGATGGGCTCAATCTAACGGTGGAAAGATCTCCATCCATAGCTAGACATCTGACGCGCCTGTGCAGTTATGCACCTCAAAAGGCTCCAAAATCACCATATTTCTCCAGAACGTACTTGAACCTGTAAATACTCTAAATAGACTCTATATAATAGTAATTAGTTATTAAAACACCTATATATCATGGCTAATAATGGGTGAAATACATGGTATATTAGATCTCTTTTTCGTTATTGTCCATCTGTCTTTAAGGTTTGAACTCTGGCGCTGCATCTTCTTCATTGGTTGTGGTCCGGCTCAGTCTTTGGGAAGCGATGGCTCTCTTAGCATCGTCTTCGCCGGCTTATTGATTCCGGGAAGGGTGGCTTTCTTTAGCATCTCTATCGTCGGCTCCTTCTAGAGAGAAACTATAAGTTCCGTTTGATCTACGATCCAGAGCTTCCTTGTCTTCCTGCCTCTTGATCTAAACCTCTGACATCTCTTCGTTCCCACTCGGTTTGTGGCGCATGCAAGTGAATCGGAGATAAGGCGCAATTGTAGACGGAAAAGCTTCTTTCGTCGAATTCGTAGATCCGTCAGGGTTATTAGTAGTTCAAGAAATTGTGTGTGTGCTGTTCATGGAGGAACGGCTTGTTCTGATTCGTCTTTGGCGATGACGTGCTCCGTCGTGGCGGTTTTGGTGTGTCTCAGGGCCGGTTTAATTTCTCCGGCGCCGATTCTAAGGTGAAGACGTGAAGGCCATTGGGACACGTGTTCCTCGTTAACACGTGTTCCTCGTTAACATGTGTCCCACTAACGCATAAACTCGAAGCGTTTGGGCAGATGGCAGGTCTTACCTGTTGGGCTGAATTGTGTGATGGGCTTTAGACATAGGGTTTAGGTGTTTTACCTATCGTATGGGCTTTCGGTTTGTGGCCATGTATCTCTTGTTTGGGTTTTTTTGTTGGGGCTTTGGCCCGATAATATAAATAATATTTAGATGGCAAAAAAAAATGAATTCTCAAATAATATTTCTATAATATTATTTGAGAATTCAGTTTCTTACGTGTAACATTACGTTAGTTTTTACAATGGTTAATTGCAGAGGTATCCTTAATGAATTAGAAATATTATATCGAATTACTGTTATTAAACTTTATATTTTTTCATTTATTAATTTTTGTAAATTAGTCGTTACTTCATTTTCCCTTTTTTTAAATATCATATATAATATGGAAACAATTATAAAATTTAAAGAAAAAATTAAAAAGAAATAATATCTCTATAATATTATTTGGAAAATTAACCATCATGTTAATTTTTATGATGGTTAATTACAAAGATACCATTAATGAATTAAAAATACTATATCTAATTATCTGTATTAGAACCTTTTTTTTATTAATTAATTTTGTATATTGGATTTTAGTTCAGTTGTGTTCCAAAAAATTTTTTAGTTCAGTTTCCTTTTTTATTTTTTTCAAATAAATATATAATATGGAAACATTTTAAAAGAATAAATTTATATATATATATATAAAATGTGATTTCATATAAGAAAGGGAAGTTCACTAAAATAATTTTGATATTAAAAATAAATCATTAACATCAAGTTATAATACCAAACTTTATATTATATTAGAATGTTTATAATACTTACTAAATTAGCGGTATTAAACGCTTACTCTAAGTGATTAAATTATTCTTACCACGTAATATTTTATACCATTAATTTTTCACTCTAGCTGACCAAATCAACATATATCAAATTATTAAAATACAAACATATACTTACACATCTAAGTTGAAATAAAACTAACTCGATTTGGCCTAATTGAACCAAAACTAAAATAACAACATATTATCTTGTAGCAAGATTTTATTTGTTGTATACATATAATTACAGAATAACTCAAAATCTTTTATATACTAAAGCAAAAGTCACTTGACAAATAAAATTTTGATAAATGGAAAAGTTTTTAGAAAAAAAACTTTTGACTGAAAAACAATTTGTTTGACCCTAATTTTTAGCAATTATATCTCAGTACCTAATCTATTAAAACTGAAATACAAATATAGATTAACCCTTAAAACTCCAACTTAATTACACCTAAATACGTAATAACTACTCTTTTTTAGCATTAATTGTTTTCTTTCAAATTAAATACATAATTTCTTAAATTTAATGCATAAGAAAATCAATATAAATCTCCAACTCACAATTTCGTAAATAAATTGAACAAAGATTTCAGTATAATTATTTTACTTACGTATTTCACATAATACTATAAATTTTAATGTACATCAACATTAAACACAAAATATAGTACTATACACAAAATATAATCTATCATCATTTGTCTTTTTGCTGACCAGACCTCCCCCACGTAACTCTTCTTCCTTGGCAATATTGACTTTTGTCATTTTCTTAAACTTATATGGGTTTGTAAATACATTAAAATTTATAAGGGTTATATTAATGCAACGAAACACTTTAATTCACATCAATACTATACATAAATGGGTTCTCTGTGCAAAGATCCATCAACGTAACTCTTCTTCCTCAAAATTCTATGCAAAAAATCATATATAACATTAATTTTCATAATTTTAGTGATATTTGAAATTATTTTATTCATTTACTAAATTTATTACATAATTTTTTAAGAAACTTTAAGACATTAAAAATTATCATTATTTATTAATAATAAATGAAAAGGTAAAAAACCACACAAAAAATCAATTTATATAGTATATAAATAAAATATAAAAAATCTATTAATGTATTATAAGTAGATTATTTTCATATAAATATAAATCCAACTGCTGACAAAATATATATAAATCCAACTATTTATACATGCGGGATTTTTTTATATGATACTCAATGTGGAATGATACAATTGATGGTTAAAAATATAATGTGATCGTGGAAATATTTTAGACACTACAAGAAAACATAATCTTAACGAGAGCGGTTTTCCTCGTGAGTTCGTCGTAAAAGAGGCTTTACGACGAATTAGCGAGGAACCACGTTTGCTCGTTACTCATCCGTCGTAACACATATTTCCTCGCTAATTCGTCGTAACTTAGCGAGGAATATATTTCGTCGTAAAGACGAAGTAGATCATTTCGTCGTAAAAACCACGTCAATATTCTACGTAAGGAGGTCGCTATATTTCCTCGTAAATACCTCGAAACGAGTTCCTCGTAAACTACACGTAAATACCTTGAAAGTGTTTCCTCGCAAAATACACGTAACGACCACGAAAGTATTTCCTCGTAAAATACTCGTTTATCTTTCCTCGTTATTTCCTCGTAAATGTTTTCTCGTAAAATACTCGTTTATTATTTCTCGTCATTTCCTCGTAAGGTTTCCACGTAAATAGGTCGTACATTAGCTACGAATTTACTTCGTTTTTATTATTTTACAGAATTTAAAAATATAAATAAAAAAATAATTAAAATTATTTAATTTATTAATAAAATTATAATTTAAAATAAAAATAAATCAATACGAAAATATTTTATATATAAATAAGTTTTGAATTTATAATACAACAACGGAAAAAAAAACTAAGGATCGTTCATCGCCTGGTAGAATTCATCACTCCTCCTCGTAACATCCGCCTCATTATGTACGTCGGATGACTCGCCTTGAATGAGATGTTGTTGTCGCATGTTCCTCAACATGGACTCTCATTCCAGATTTGTGGCCGCTATAACGTCCAAGAATCCCTCGACTTCACCCATACGAGATTTTGTCGCGGCCAACTCGTTACGCAGCTCAGTGACTTCATCATCCCGTCGCTGACCATAAGACGATGTCGCTCTCGGAACATCATTGACGGAACCAATCCCCAATGTCCGTTCTTTTTTTTAGGGACAACCTTAAAAACAAAAAATAAATATTGTTAGTAAAAATTTAAAATTATATTAAATGAATAATAAAAAATTAAAATTTTTGAAAATTTACCTCCTCGTAAATCTTATCCACTTCAAGTGTGGATAAGGTGACGGGTAATCCGTCGGTAGACTGCTGGGTAAGCTGGGTCTGGCGGTCTTCAACCCGAGCAACCACGTCGTTGTAGATTTGCTCGGACTTGCCATCTACAAATACGCCAGCCTTGTTCTTGTGGGTCCTCTCGTAAAGTTCCATAAGAGACGGGAGATGTCTCGTCTCTTTGGCCTAAAAAACATTTAAGAAAGTTAGAATAAAAATATATATATTAAAAAAATTATTTAATAAAATATTTAATTACCATTTCCAAACGGACACCGACGTGGGGTTTTTGGCCGTAGTTTGATGCATCGGCCCGTTTCCGTACTCATCGACCGTGTTACGGGAGTTAGAGCAAGCCTGGGCGATTCTAATGGAATCAGGAAGGCGCCAATAACGGATGAGGCCATCCCACACATCCGTGGTGAGCTCATCGGGTTTGCCACGCTCATACCCCTTCACGATCCAGTCACCCTTCCAGTTGGAGACCGTGTCCAGCAAGCGAACTTTCGCCTTCGCGTTAAACTTCTTCCTCACCCTTTCAGTGATCCCCAAGGCCCAATTATATTTTTGATGTTGGAAAAAATAAATTAACAATTAGTTTTTTATAAATTATATATATAAATCATGAAAAAATTAAAGTATATATAATTAATTAATAGAAACTTACAGCGTAAATTTTGAACCACGTCTTTCTGACGTAGTGAGGCGTCTTACTCCAGTTCGGATGTGCCATGGAGAAGTAACTTTTGATCGTGTCGGTTACGTCCGATGCAAGACATTCGTCAACCCCCCACCTGGAAAATACAAATTTAAAATACAAATTATTTTTTAATGTATAAAAAAATTTTAAACGAATTAAAAAAAATTAATGCAACATACCACAAAGTTCCGTCCGGTCGGTCGGGGTCGATGACTGGTAAACCTTCTCTGTCTGGCAGACGGAGAATGTCCTCTACAGTGTACTGCGAGTAAGGAGCACTCGGAGGCACCATCAAATCGGGATGAATATCGGCGGCCATCAGAGGTGCCATCGGAGGAGGCACAGGAGGAGGCATCGTCGGATGAGCCATCGGGGAAGGCACATGAGGAGCCGATGGTGCACTAGAAGAAGTAGACCCAGAGACTCTCTGAGTGTACTGAGTCTCGGGGACAGTCTCCTGAGCCGAAGAACCGGGAGCTGAAGAAGAGGCCGGGTCTAAACGACTACCCGGCTCACCGAAGATCTCTCTGTAATGGGCAGTAAGTCTTCCTTTTCGAACCTGAGAAAAAAAATTAAATTTTTAAAATTAACATCAACAGTATATTTCCCAACATTATCCACCTAATGAACACTAAATAATATAAAATCCGTAAACCTATCTAAATTCCCTATACTAACCACCTAATCTATCCTAAACTAACCAAATTAGAGAGGAATTAGAGAAGCTTACCATTGCTACGAAATGGAGAGGAAGTGGAGAGGAAGTAGAGAGGAAAGAAAGAGTGAGCGCTCGGGGGTATATATAAGATTACATATCGTCGCAAATTCCTTGTAAGGTTACGACGAAATAGCGAGCAGTTACAAAGGCCCGTGTTTTTCAATACGAGGAAATTGCGAGGAATCACAGAGGCCCGTGTTTTTATATACGAGGTATTAACGACGATTTTGCTTAGGTAGAATTAACGAGCTTTGCTTTCCTATAAATATACCCACAACTCTCATTCTCAAACCACACACAAACTCTCAAATCACACCCTATCTCAAATCACATTCCTCAGCAAAATCTTATTCAAATTATAAATATTTGAAATAAATAGGAAAAAGAGAAGATATTAGAATTCATGTGGGCGAGACTTACGTATTATAATTGCTGGAAGTCTTGCCACATGTTAATCTGGTATTTTTCTCATTTTCTTTTTTTTCTAGTTTTTACACTACGAGGTATTTACGACGATTTCTGCTTACGTGGTATTTACGACGATTTGATCCTATGTGGTCTTTACGACGATTTGGGCTTACGTGGAATTAACGAGTGTTTTGTTTAAATCCTTTTACGTGGTGTTTACGACGATTTCTGCTTACGTGGAATTAACGAGTATTATGTTTAAATCCCTAAAATCCGAAACCTCTAAACCCCAAACCCCAAACCTGAAACCCCAAACCCCAAACCCCAAACCTGAAACCCCAAACCCCAAATCCGAAACCCCAAACCCCAAACCCCAAACCCCAAACCCCAAACCTGAAACCCCAAACCCCAAATCCCATATTCCTTATTTTCATATATTCCAAACCCCATCTTTATTTTTAAAT